>NW_004955528.1:2771325-2824011 GCF_000276665.1 Chinchilla lanigera | reverse complement strand
TCTCTCTCTCTCTGTCTCTCTCTCTCTGTCTCTCTGTCTCTCTCTGTCTCTCTCTCTGTCTCTCTGTCTCTCTCTCTCTCTCTCTCTGTCTCCCACTCTGTCTCTGTCCCCCTCTCTTACAAACACACACACACTCAGCTAAACCTGTGAGACTGAAGAAGAGGTGGGCTTAGGGGTTGTTGGGTGTGTCTGAGTATAATTTGGGGAACTCAGAGGGTCCAATTAGGTTTCTCCTAAATGCCTAATTTTTCTCATCCAGTTAGGAAGGTAGTGTCTATCAGGACTGACTCAAGATCGCAAATCTTGTCCAGAGTTCCTCCTGAGTTCTGGTAGATGAAGTTGCACTAACTGTGATGTCCTTTCTCACTGACTTGCTCTACCTCAGTAAAGGCTCTGATGCTGTCAAAACCAGGACAAAACAGGTCGCTTCCCCATCTTCCTCCGAGCTGGTCTCCAGCCTCTCTCGGTGGCTCATAACATGTAGCCACTGAGGTGACACGTACTCCTGCACGCAGCCCCAGCCGTCCTGGGTGTCAGGCCTGGATCTGGCCAGTGCTCCCTCAGACCACTCGGCCTCTCAGGGTTGTCTCCTGCAGACACAGGACCCCAGGTCTCTGCATGGTGCGAGGCATGGTCCCCGGTATACAGCCTTTGACATGAGTCTACTGCCAGACAGAGAGGGATCTGGCAGAGGACGACCTCTGTGTTGTGGCAGAGGACAACCACTGACCGGAGCGTGGAGCCCCAGCCGAAGAAAGCGGGCCAGAAGCAGCAGCCAAATTCCAGACAACTGGAGGAGACTGGGCTCCTTGTGGAGTATCCAGGGCTGAAGGGGCAGAGCCTGGGAAATCTGGCAAGGGCCCCGGCATCCTGCCATGGACAGAACAGAAGGCTATCGCTGCCTCCACTGCCTGGTTGTGGTGGCAACCTGCATGTTGCCCTGGAATGAGGTTCCCTGGGTTACAGGAGAAAAATCTCCTCATTTTTTGCTGCTTTAGCTCCCTCTGCCTCACCTCCTGTGGCTTCCCACCACCTCAGCCCTAACAGTGAGTGCTGGACCACACCCTCGCTGATGGAGTTGGCCCAGTGCACAGAGATGGCTGCCGTAGGAGTTTGCCACACAGCAGGCCTGGTGTGCCGGATGTACCCTGGGCTGTGAGGAAGGCTGGGGTGGAGAGCAGAGCATAGCGGGAGATATGGGGGACCTCCTTGGAGGAGGTGGTATTGACACAGAAACCTGTAGCAGGGGGAGAGAGTCCAAGGGATCTCGGGGGCCAGAGCTGGGACAGCCCAGAGGTGGGGCACAGACAGCAATGGGCAGGAGGATCGAGGCCCACTGTGCTGCCCCAGAGCCCCATTCTGGCTCCCAGTGCAGCAGAGTGTGAGGGTGTGAGCTCACAGTGGCCTGACGTACTTCACTCTGAGGACCACCCTGTGGCCACCAGGGAGAAAAGGCTACAGGAACCAGCGTGGAGAGCAGGAGACCTGTGGGAAACCCAAGCGACACTGGAGAGCAGAGGGCCGCATCGTGGCAGCAGTGAGGTGGGAAAACTGGCCCATTCAATACGAAGCCTGATCGCTTTACAGAGCCAACATAACAAGAGAGTAAGAACAGCCCCAGTTGTTACCTTTCCCATGGACGCTTTCTGCAGACTGGTGACCTTGCCCACGCACAGATTCAGGGCATTATTTTAATATTGGTCAACTCTGCTCAGTGGTCAAATAATCTTAAATTAATCTATGTGTTTGTTACACTGACAGACGCAAGTGCTGTACTATGAGGGTCTGAATGCGGCATTCCTACTCCCCACCGGGGACTCTTGGGTGCTACGTAAGTGGAGGACACATGGGATCTCACTGTGTTACTGAGACTGAGTTTCCCCCAGCTTTCTCCACTGCAGCACAGGCATAAGTAAGCTTATCTTGGAAGAAGGTTCTGTTACCACACAAGAGTCCATAAGATTCTCTCACAGTTCTTGGTGAGAACACAATCAACAAAATTGCCATCATTGTCTTTATCGTCAACTTTCACCCTTAGGAACTCGTACATTTATTACAAGTATGTCCACAGGGATAGTCCTTAGAGCAAAGGGCTCCCAACATGGCCTTGAGGGCTCCCAACACCTTGACATTGTGGACATTAATGTCTATACTGACTTAGTTAAGACAATAAATTTGGGCCTTAATCCTTAGTGTGAAGAAAATCCATTTTCATGGTGGCTCTATATCCAAGACGAAAGGTTCATGGTTCCACATTTCAGTTAATTATAGCTCCGAGTAATTTGGATGTGAGAAATCCATTCATACCATTAACTTTTATGATAGATTTTTATTTTGCCCCCATGGTCCACATTTCAATTAAGAAATTTCAAGTTTTATAATAGATCAATGAGTGGGTACCACGTCATTAATTTAATGAGAAAGTTTATATGAGTGTTCGATTCTTTTGTCAATTTTCCTTTTCTTTAATTTGTAAAATTATCAGGAAAAAAGTAAAATTCAGACAGAGATAGAACATTTAAAAATACAAAGAATAAAGTTGCATACAGCTAAATATACACTGTTATGGCCTGTATCTAGATGTCCCAGGCAGTCTTAGGAGGAGGTTTTTGGAGGTGGCTGGATCTAGGGTGTGTGATGCTGGGATCAAGGATGCGATGCTACAATTAAATCTGAGTGCTACTTGCCTAAGGGTGGGCAGCCTGGATGTGATACAGGGACAGGAAGAGGCTTGCTGCTAGTTACTTATAGTTGGTGTAGTTGTTTGCTGCCTTCTACCTACCTGCTCTGAGACGCCCCTCTGCCAGGCCAGCTTGCCTTGGAGCCACCCAACTATGAACTGAAACCCCCACAAAGTATGAGCTGAAATACACCTTTCTTCCTTTTACTTTGGGTGCCAGGTATTTTCTCTCAGCAATGAGAAAAGTAACTAAGACACACACACATACCAAGGAAGATGCAGCAGGCTGAGAGCTGCCATAGCGATGTCTGTGTTGGTGTCCCAGGATGACACCTCGGTAGAGCCATGTAGGGCACCACTAGCAGGGAAAGTGGGTGAAGGGTCTTGCAATTACTTCTTACAGTGACGTGTGAATAGATATTGAAACACTATGTAAAAAGTACACCTTTTGGCTAAATGTCATTTATTCAATAAGCTAAAGCTGATACTAACTCTGGAAACTTGAACATTCAAGCATTTTTTCCTTAACTTTACTGACTTGGATGGCCGCCCAGTACAAGTTGCCCTCTGTCCCTCCCTTTCCTTCGTGTAGATCTTTCTTGTGTTTCATCCCAGCCCCGCCCCCTGTATGCGTCTTCCCTCTCTGTGAGAAGCTGCATTGTCCTTTCCCCAGCCCAGCACACAGGGTTCATCCCCAGCCCTCCCCCTCCATCGCTTGCCAGTGGAAATCTTGAGTGAATCCTTGGGAACCTGGCCTGCCATGCATCCCGTGCACAAGTCCACTCGTACCTCCCGTGGGTACAAGCAGCCACCATCTGTCCTTCGGGCAGCTGCAGAAATGATCCTCCTCAAGAACTGGTGCCCTTGCCTCCATCCACCCGGCCCCATGCCTGCTCTGCCATCAGCTGGTGTGATGATTTTTTACAAACCCAAATCTTAACACAGACCTCTGTGCCTTCCCCTTACTCTCAAGAACAGAATCTTCACCAAATCCCTGTGTGGTCAAAGTCTACCAGGTCGGCATGCATTTGCTCCTGCAAAGGGGCCAACATTTCCAAGCAAAAAATCCAAGGCATGTGCCCTCTCTTTTGGACCCCCAACCTGAAGCTCCCTGCCCTACTTTGCTGGGCTAATGCTTACTGTCTTGTTTACTATTCTCTCATTGCTGGGACAAAATATCTGACACCCAGAATTAAGGAAGGAAAGGTTTACTTAGCTCACAATTTGTGGAGGTTTCAGGCCATACTCTGCTGGCTCCAAGGCAGTGTGGCACATGGCAGAGGGCAAAGTTCATGGCAGTGGAAAACAGCAAAAGCAGCAAGAGCAAAACAGGAGGAGCAGCAGCAAGCAAGCCTCTTTTCCTCCCTTCTATTGTATGAAGGCTACCTGCCCCAGGATGGGTGTAGCACTCACCTCTATAGTCCCACTGGACCATAAGTCAATCACAAACTAGAAGCCTGCCCCATGACTGCATGAGGCTTTGTGGGGACATATAGACACAAACCATAACACCTACCCCTTTTTCTACATCTCAATGCTGACATCACTTGCCCAAGGAATACAGGGATCAGTTTCTGTGCTATAGATTTTCACAGACCCTAATCCCTTCTTTCAAAGCAATGTAAGTGAACACATATTTTTACTCAAGGTATAACTTACTCAAGGTATACATACACAGACCTTAGAAATTAACTTCTGTACATCTGACAACTGTATACACCCATAAAGCTGCCACCCAACAGGCCACACGACATGTTCATTCCCCCTCTCCCACTGAGCTCACCCTGAGAAGCAACTGGTATTCTTGTTAAAATCCCATGGTTATTTTTGTGGACTCCATAGTATTTTGATGCACATGTTCACCAGCTGCTGCTAATAACTCTCTTGCTTCTTCCTTTTCTCCCAATATGACTGGTGTTTCTTTTTCCTGCCTTATTACGTTGGTGGTTCATTCTATATGGCGTTGCACAGATAGTGAGAGGGCACACTATACCCTTGTGCCTGATCTTAAAAGGAAAGTGTCCAATGTGTTACCATTTGTGTGATGATCTGATTAATTGACCACACTACACTGGCAGATCTGGCTTGTCTTTGGACTCCAAAGAATATCTCAATACCAAAGGTATAATGGGCACTCAAATTATCTTTGTTAAATAGATGATCTTGACATAATTTCAGTCTAATCTTGTGATAGTTAATTTCATAAGTCAGCTTGGCTGGACCATTGGGTGCCCAAGTAATCAGTTAAATATTATTTCTGGGTGCATCTGTCAGGACATCTACAGGGGAGATCGGCATTTGAATCAGTGGTCTGAGGGGAGCAGACTGGGATTCATCCAGCATCTGCAATCTGCTGAAGGCCTGCGTGGAACAAAAAGGTGGAAAGAAGGAGAAGTTGCCCTCTCTTCCCTACTGCTGGACAAGCTCAGATCTCCTGCCCAAGCCTTGCGTACCCAATCATTAGTGCTCCTGGTCTTAGAGTTTGAGCTCAGACTAGAACTTCCTCTCATCTCTCTGTCTCCAATGTAGATGGCAGCCCATAGATGCCAAACTTCCATAACCATGAGTCTGATGTCTCCTGTCAGTTCTGTTTCTCTGGAAAATCCTAATACACTGCTGGAGTTATTTAACTCTTAGTTTGAGGATTTCTTTTCAATCTATCAACTGGGGAATCTGATCACCTCTGTCTTTATATCATATATCCCAAAAAATAAATATCCACCTATTCATAATGTTTTGTTATTTCCTACTTGAGAAGAGATATCTACACATGGTTCCCACATTATGACTAACTGCTGAGGAGCACAAATGCTGCCTCCTGCTTCTGTTCTGTCCAGGTGTCACCTCTGGGGTTGCCCCTTCCACCGTGAACACTGAGGTCTTCTCATCGCCACCGGGGTGAAGACGCATGGTCACCACTGCAAGACAGCAGACTCCGTGCTCACCCCCAGCGGCTCAGCCCTCACCTCCTTCACTGTGGTCCCCAACTTGTGGAAGTGCTGGGCCCTTTCTGACCACTCCTTACCATCACCTGCTTTCTGATGCACTGAGTGGAAGCTGTGAAAATCGGAAGCCAGGCATCATCTCTGGGATTCCCCAGGACAGTTACCAGATGCCTAGAGCTCTCCAGGGAGCACTGAGAGAGGAAGAAGTGCAGGCTGGGCGAGGAGACTCGACTCCTTGCTTGGGTGCTTCATCACTGTGCAGTAAGTTCATTAGGCTCTGAGCCTCAGTTTCCTCATCTTAAAACAAAGATTTTAATTCCTACTTCAGTGGAGTTGTGTGAGGCTTAAATGACAATATTAGCTTTGTGGAAAGAAAAATCTATCATATAGCAGAAAGAACAGGTGCCTAATAGTGGTCTTTACTCTTGCTGCTACTGCTGCTGCTGTTGCTGCTGCTGCTGCTGCTACCGAAGTTCACCCACTAGGATGGAGCTTTCTTCACTTCCAAATCTCTTTGACTAGGGGCTGCTGACGGCCCATGTGTGGGGATATCTGCGGGCAGGGCTCCACTTACCTCGTGTCAGGTGCCCCTGAACTGCTCAGATGCTTCTCATTCATTGTCTAATTTGCCCTCAAACGCTTCCGGGCTTGACAGGACAGGTAGCAAACTGATTTGTTGGTATAAAAGACCTTGGACTGGCTAAAGTACCAGGGAATTAATTGTAGCCAAGTCCAGAGCTTTCAATTCTTCCTTCTCTCTTGTTAGCCCAGCAGGGAAGTCTAATTAGCAAACTTCCTTCCCGTTTACACCCTGAGTTCTTTCTTGTTGCTATTTAAATGAAATGTTCTGCTTTCACCAACAGCACACCTCCTATTGTAAAATGTAGGATCAATGAATGGAGAAACCACCCCAGTAACTGGCCTGCAGTTTAATTCATTAGCAGTCTGCAGCCTGGGCTAATGCTTTTCCTTAGCAAGTGAGCCGGTGGGACTGAGAGGAACACTGCATGCCCTCTGCTCTCAGAGCTGTCAACAGAACCCTACAGGTATTTGGAGTGGGACATCGTCCCTTGGTATCCTGTGGGATGTTAGCTTCTGCACTGTCATCTGTCTCTGCTCCGGGTCTGACAGTAACATCCCCGAGTCACCAAGGGTATTACCAAATGCTTCCAGGACAGAAAGGGGCAATTGGTGAGGACCTTCCTGTTGAAGGCGAGCCTTTAACAAACGGTTCCCGTGTTTACTATGCAGTCAGCTAAGTCCTTCTCCATCTTTGGAAGTAATGGCTACCTAATTATAGTAGCTCTGAAAACACAACAAGCCAGCTTTCAAATCCACTGTGAATCCATTTCCTTGTATCTAAAAAACTTCCAGATCCCAGGAACATTTTCTGGGGAAAATGTTCTGTGCTCTGCACCTCCTTGCCAGACTTTGAAAATGACGAAAATGCAAACTTCCATGGAGGACCCAGCAGCTGGAGGTTAATGGCATCCTGCAAAATGGGATGACAATATAGGTTGGCAGCAAGGAGAAAACCTCTTCCAGTACCTCCCTGGAATATGCCGTCGCTCCCCACGATTTGCATTGCACCTCCTATGTATGAACGTGTGCCTATGCCCAGCACCTGCACAACCTTTAAAGTGGGTCTCTGGAGGTCTCTCCAGCAGCAGCCTCTCTGTTGCCAACATCCTTTGGGGTCGAGCAGTGCAGTCTTCTGAAGAAGGGGTTTCCAGGAAGCCTGCTCTGATTCCAGTGCCTTCTCCGAGACGGGAACGCCAGTTCAAACACACAACTGTACTCTAGACTTCCTAATTTGGCCACATCTTGATGGGGTCCTCAGTGCTTATGGAGCCTGCTATGCTACTGAACTTCCTGTTTTAAATAACTGTGTTGCTGGTTTCTTCTCTCACTTACTGCCCACAGCAGCCTCTTTCCGATGGCCAGAGCTGCAGCTCAGTCTCTCACTGCAACCGCCCTGGTGTCCCTCTGAGCTTCTGCTGATGACCACAGGGGCTGCTCCCAGTTCCACTGTGACCAGCAGTGCCCTCTCAGTGCCGCAGCTGCATCCTGCTCCACATGAGGGAGCAGCCCTCCGCGTCCTCCTCTAGGAGAATAGAACCACCGAGTCAGAGGGGAAGTGCTTCCCCGGACCCCTTTTCAGGGTTTCTTTCCACTCCCTCTCCCACAGCAAGGAGGAGCTGCCGCTGGAAGTCATGGGACACTGATTGCCAGCCGTTAGAGAAGGGGATGTGAAATGACACGCACAGTCTTACTTTGTGTTACTTTTCAATATAATTTTTAGTAATGGCTTTTCTTCTGGGCTTTCTTCTATTTTTTCAAAATTTAAGAAACTGTAAAAACACTTTGTTCTATGAAAAGAGCAAGACTGATAGAGAAAGAAAGAGTAAAGTCATTAACAGTATTATAACCAGGAGACAGAACTAGGCATGGAATAGGAACTTGAAAGCTAGTGGGAAAAAGTAACAATAGCCCCACTCCAACACAGCTGAGCCCTGAGGCTAGCCAGTGGGGGACTCAGGGCTGCGACTTCCAGGGGTCCCTCTGTCTCCAGATTTCCTGTGCGCAGTGCGAGACGTGGGCAAACAACCCGGAGGCAGAGTCTGTGTGGAAGAAGTAAGGCTTTATTTTTATTGATTTCTCCCCTCTCTGGGGGCTGGCCATGTCTCCACTCACATCTCCACTTCTGCAGCCCCAAGGCCAGCCCCCTGCTTCTGCTCTCGGGTCCCTCCCTCCCTCCTGGAGGGCAACTTTGGTTGTGGAGGCCACAAAGGCCAAATCCCTCTTAGGACTCAAGGGGCATCACTTGTTTTGATGTCAAAGTTTTCCCAAGTTTTCCCACAACACCAGCATACACTGCAGATGTTTTCAAAACTTTCGTACATAAAACTATCTTCTTTGATTTTTTTTATAACTTCATTTTCATGCTAGCAAAAGTTCTCATCACTTAAGAAATGTGAACTATAGAACCTGGAAAGCTAAAAACAATCTTGAAAGAGAAGAAAGTGGAAGGAATCCTTCTCCTAGCTGTTAATACCTGATACAAAGCTGCAGCCATTGGGACAGTGTGGTTTTGGAGAAATGGGAGAGAAGTCTGTGGATGAGAAACAGACCCGCCCAAATCCTGTGCACCCAAGTGGTTTTAAATGGGACAGAGGTAAGTCCGCAGGGGAGGAGCAAGCTTTTTCACAAATGCCACTGGAGCAACTGAACCCCGCAAGCAAACTGAGTCTCACTCCAAACCCCACACCTTCGGCAAGAATTAATTCAAAATTGATTAATTTAATTCAAAATGTATTAATGGCTTGGAAACGACTATATTACATATAGGCATTTATAATGATTGTGAAACATTTAGGAAAGTGAATAAACAGGAGACCTTTCCAGGCCAGTACATCCAGGTGCTGCCTTCTTCTGAACCAATGTTAGTTCTCCGAGAGGGGCTCGCCCTACAGGCGCAAGTTCTGAAGCAGAAAACTGTGCAAAGCATGCAGAGGAGGCTGCTCTGCTGGGCATTCTAGCCCTGCTCAGAAGGACAGCGGCACTTCCTGTCCTGTGTGCTGTGCAGAGTCTTGCAGGCCAGGCCCTGGGTCGCATTCCCTGATCTCGCCTGCCTCACGTGGAGCCTCAAAGGCTGCCGCACTGTGCAGCTCCCAGCAGCTTCTGGAGGGTCCAGAGGGGGCACAAGGAGGACAAAACAACGGCCAGAACAGCACCAATGCAACACCCCCAGGCACAAGCTGTGTTGGGTTGGGGTTGTTGTGCAGTTTTCCTTACTGACTTTTTAATTCATATTTTATCTCCAATTTCTCAGAAATGTGTATGGAACGTGCCCTATACATGCAGACCAAAGGGACAGGGAGAGCAAAACGCCACCCTTGCCCCACAAGGGCTGATACAGCAACACAGAAGCCCATTTGCTGGAGGACAAGGGGGTCACATGAGGCCAGGAGACCCTCCCCTGGCTCTGCAGGAACTCCATGGTGGAGGGAGAAGCAAGCAGGGAAGGAAGGGAGGGAGCATTCAGAGACAAAGGGGATCCACCCTGCCTAACCTCACAGCTGCCTTCCAGTGGTTCTCCTTAGGAAAACAATGCAAGTTTGGGTCAGTTAGAGTTGGCTTTCTTCACTCACACAATCTTTATTTCAAACTTTGTCAATGTGGTCTGATTTTTTAAGTGAAATTAAATTAAAATGGTGTATTTTTTGCAAACTACTGATTGCCCAATTCTATGATCCCTCTAGGGCACTACAAAAAGGAATCTGGGTCAAAATTATTAGAAACAAACGCATACAGAAATCCCTACTACCCTCAGAGTGATTGACCCCTGCCTTGTTCCTTAACCTGTACTTGATTGATATCACCCAATTCTCAAAGCGGCTCTGGGTTCTGCCAGCCTTCCCCTTCACAGCCTCAGCCTCGGGCAGGAAAACACTCCCAGGAGACACCCGGAAGGAGGAACAGCTTGCAGAGGGGCCAGCACACAGCCACGCCTGTAGCCCTGCATGCTCCAAATGAGTCCAGCCAGTGAGAAATAAAGACCAGGATTTAAGACCATGAAATCTGGGTCTCTCCCAGCAGAGAAGAACTGTCTGGTTTTTAACAGCAGACTGGTTCTGCAAGAATTCTCTCAGTTCTCATGTCAGACCAAATGTGCAGGAGCCGGTGGCCCGAATCCGCAAATGTTTCTACCTCGGGAGACCCCCTGAGATGAGCCGAGACTCAGGTGAGGGGGCCTGTGATTCAGACACAGGACTTCCGGGGATGCTCACAGGACCCGAAGCTAAAGCCCAAGAGAGGGGGTTAAAAACTCGAGCTTTGCAAACTCACCTGCCATGCTTTCCTGCTGGTGGATCGGGGGACAGGGACAGTGTGGCCTGAAGTTGCCGCCATCCCCCTGCTGTCCGGGAGCAATTTCCTTTTGGCATCTCGCCACATTAGTGCCTATGACTGGTGACAGGTGCATGGGCTCTGCTGGGAGGATTCCCAGGAAATACCAGCTTTCCATTTGGAAAGGGGAAGCTGCCCCCCAGCACAGCACGAAACCTAACACCCTTGGGCAGTGTGCAGTCAGAGCCCTCCTGTCTTACTGCATGCTGTCCCTAGCTTTGTTTTAAACTCCAGGAAAATGCCACATAATGCAGCAGCACCTGTTCTCAGAGGCCACAGTATTATTTACTGGTCAACCTTACACCATCTTTTTCTTTTCCGCTCCTTTTCCCTTGTTTTTTGTTTTTTGTTTTTAATTTCAACTTGCTCTTTCAGTACTCCTGTCTCCTTGCAAAATCCCATAACAACGAATTGCAGCCTTTTTCATCCCTTTATCCATGCTTAAGTGCTTTAGATCTGTTACCTTGGAGGGGTTATTTATCTGCCACCAGAGCCTCCTCCTTGGGGAGAGTCCAGGGAAGCTGAGAGAGCTGCTTGCTTCTGGAAGGAGGCCCTTGGGCTCCACGCCACCCCACCTCAAAATCCTCATTTTCTTTCTCTCTTTCTCTCAGCTCTAGATGCTATTTCATAAAATTGTTAGTCCTTCCCTTGTCCCCAGACAGGACTACTTATCTTCTGGAAATCTGGGTACCTCTGTCCCCTGGCTTTGATTTTGCAAACGAACAGGGTGTGAATTTCCTGGTGGCCACTGAGATCACCTCTGCCTCCAGGCGGATGCTGAGGAAGAGACAGATGTTTCACTGTTAAATGCAAATTCCTGGGCCTCCTCCCAGGCAAGCAGCTGTGCTGGCTCCTTGGAACCAGCATGGCTGACCAGCCCCCCAGTGTCATGGATTCTCTTCCAGAAATTTTCATCTAAGCCACTCTGACTGGCGCGTGTCTGTTTTATTTATGTAACTTGAGACGTTATGTCACCCACCACTTTTTGCTTTGGCACTGGTGAATTTTGGCCTGTTGGGAACAAAGCCTCAGAGCATGAAAAGGTACTAAATTAAAGGCACCGGGGATAGCCGTGTGGACCTAAGGTACAAGTGTGTCACACATCCACACAGACTCAGGAGGCCCAGGTGTCCAAACTACCCAGCACAGGCTACCCTGGCAGCTGTAGGATACTTTGGAAGCAACTACCCTACTTGTGCCTCAGTGTATTCTTCTGCAAGATGGACCTGATGACAGCACCCACTTGGAGGGTTTTCTGTGATGAAGAGGACAGAAACAGAGGTCAGCGGGCATGGCAGAGCCACCCTGTTGAGCTTGGCCAGTGTGCCGGTCCCGCAGCTTTGCAGCACAGCCGGGGCTGGGAAACACAGGGTTCTGGGTAGCAGAAGGCTGTTCGGTGTACACAGCCTGATAAGGCTCCTGAGCGAACTGTGGCTGCTGTCCAGATGGCCCAGGGACTTCTTTACCTGGGGTCCCATTAGAGATGCAGCTCCTGGCCAGCAGGACCCATGAGTTGCAGCCTGAGTTGTAAGATCTGTAGGCGCTTCCCTTGCAGGAGACAAGATCACAACCCGGCTGGGTACAGCCTATCACTCCTAGGAGGTGCTTATGTAACCTGGGCTCCTGCTCTGCCCACCCAGCCTCAAGGTCCTGGGAGCTTCAGAGCTGTTCAACCCTCCCCGAGCCCAGTGGAAGCCAGGGTTTGCCACTAGTTTTTGTGGTAACAAACTCAACTACATTTTTTTTTTTTTTTTTGTAGTGCTGGGGTTTCAACCCAGAGCCTTTGCACTGAGCTACATTCACAGCCCACCCACCTAACTCTTTATTTTTATTTTGAAACAGGGTCTACTAAGTTTTTAAATTGCCCAAGCTGGGCTCAAACTTATAATCCTCCTGCCTCAGCCTCCCACAGTGCTGGGATTACAGGCCAGTGCCAACATGCCGTGCTAAACTCAACTACTTTTAAAACGACTCTTTCAAAAGAATGTGTTCTTTTTTAACATGAGGCACAGTCTTGCTTTGTTGGCCAGGCTATTCTTAAACTCCCGGGCTCAATGTGTGCTCCTATCTCAGTCTTCTAAGTACCTGAGACCGCAGGGAAAAAAGACTTCATCCTGAGTTTTATAAGTCAGAAAAATAAAAGTTATGCTCTCATTTCTTCTTAAACACTATCTAAATTGAAAAGACCTTTTCATTAATATGCTTTTGTTAACAGGTTTCTGGGGTCCTTGTCAAAAATGTTACTGGGGAGCTGGGGCCTCCTTCTAGAAATTCTAGGGTTTTGTTATACTGTACAGAAAATTGGACAAGGGCTGGGGATATAGCTCAGTGGTGCAGCACTGCTGAGTGAGTGTGGGCAAATACAAGCACAAAAATAAACACACTGTACACGGCAAGGCAGACCACTGTGAAAGAGAGAACACAGTGGCCAAGAGCTCAACAGCAGTGGCCTCTGTATCCTCCGTTCCTCAGGCTCTAGGTCATCTTGTCAGAAACCTGCTGGAATTCTGAGAACTGAAGATAGCACTGGCTGCAGGATCAGAGCTTTGGGATCTGCTCTGCACGTGTGTCCTGGAACTTCGTAAATGACAGGCCACGCCCACTTTCCCAGCCAGTTTTTGACACCCTGATTTCCTGCCTGACTATCCCCCTGTGTTGTGTTTTTTTTCTGGAGAATTATTCCTAGGAAAGAAAACCATACCCCTCTGGCCAAACCCCCCAGGGCTTGGGTCTGGGATTGGGTCTCTGCCCACAGATGAGACACCCTGTGCCTGAGAAAGGTAGCTTTCAGAAAGGCCTGGAGCAAGTGGACTAACTTAGCTTTAGACTCAGAGTCCATCATCAATACAACCTGATTAGATAAAAGTGCTCTAACATAAACATTACATTTACCCACCCCCCCCCAGCTACTTTCATCATTGAATCTTTTATTCTCAAAGCTTATACTCTGTAAGTATTTTGGTTCCTGTAGGAATGTTTCTTACCTTCAATAACAAAAGGCTGAAATTTTTCGCTATCTACATTATTTGTCTCTTGATAAAAATTTCCGGCCTTTATCTCCTCCTCAAAGGAACATAATTTAAATATGAATAATGAAAAATACTTCCAGAAATGTAAACCCAATAATGTTTTCTGAGGTGCAAACTGCTTAACATGAAACTTGGAGGTGACACAAAAGAACTGAATGTTAGCAAATTATCCTTTCTAACTTGGCATGGGATATGGTAGTCAAAAGGCTGCCAGCAGTAGGATGGATCGTCACCAGAAAGCTACCTGGGAGGTGGGTTCAGGCGGGATGTTCCAGCCAGGCTTTGGAATAGGAGTGTCACTTGTGATACCTCTCCATCACTTGCTGTAACACAACGCACATCCTTATTCTCATATGCAAATGAACTTCCAGAGACAGCCAATGTGTTAAAAAGCCAGAGTGTGAATGCATTCCTTCACTATAAAAAACATAACTCGCGTGTAAGATATTTATGGGGAAATAAGGAAGTTCTAATCTAAGCTAGGCTGTTAGCTCCAGCAGACACCTCTCTTTCTCCCTCTTGTTCTCTCCTTCCTCCCCTTCTCCTTCTCCCTCTCTGTCTCTCTCCCATCCCCTAAAAATATAAACAAACACATGATGTCATTCTCTACTAGTGGAAGGCTCCCTCAGGTCTTGGGTTCATTTGTGTGCCAATGTCTAGGGACAGCTCTTACCGCTGGTGGGGCTCAATCCACGAACAGCCCCTCAAGTGATAGCTGTGCCATTTCCCAAACTGGGCACAACCTTGCAGGCTCCACGTCCTTCTTGTTTGCTCATTCAAAGCAAAGTCAGCTTACATTTGACCCTGGGACTCGACCTATCAAAACATATGTTGTTGTTTTCTGAATTCAAGCAGAGAAGATTTCCACCGGAATAGGAAAGGATTGTCCCTGGAAGCGGCTGAGCAAACCCCAAGGGCTTGTATTAAGCAAACGTGAATTGGTTGCTCTTGGCCGGCTCCAGTTCCCTCCATAACCCCTGCTCACATTAATCCCATTGTTTATGGTAACAGTTATGAAAAAGAGGATTTGTTTAGTGCTAAAGTTTCACACCTTGGGTAAGGCAGTTCATGCTCAAATTCTATTTGGGGCTTTCTTTATGAATTATCAGCTTTCAAAGACTTTGGGTCTATGGAACCAGCTGTGTGCCTCTTTTTTAAAAATCAAGTTGCTTGTGGATGAGAAAGGTTTACTGAGTGCAAGCAGATTGACTCTGTTCCTTTTGTATCTACGGTACCACAGTCAACTGTGCTCCTCGCCATACACACATTTTCAGCTGGTATAAAGCATCCCCTTGGAAGATGGATTAACCATGAGATTTAATCACTCAGTCAAAATAGTTTCAATAAGTGGAAAAAGAACCCAGTCTTCCCCACTCTGCAGAAGAAAGAGACACTCTCTTTTCTTATCCAGAGCAGCTGTTTGGCCACTGGGTCAGTAGCATGTTACAGTTCTCAGAGAGAAATAGGGCAGAGCGGAGACATTGTGCAATCACAAAACTAGGATTGCACAAAATTCAGTCAGGCTGGGGCTCAGCCATTCTGAGGCCTCTTTCCTACCCAGAGGTCTTACTGAGACCACCAGGATCTCACAAAGAGCAGAGAAGCTGGAGAGACCCCTGGTGTTCAGTCTTTACTGAGCAGGGTTGACAAGGGCTTGGTCCAGGCCAACAGAGCTCATGTACGACGTCTCTCCCCTTCTTTCTCTCTTCACCCAGTGTCTTCCTGTCTCCGTCTCGCCCATGTCCTGCCTTCCTCTTGTCTTCTTCTCTCTTTCTGCTTAAATAATCCCCCTCTCTACCCGATCTCTGGGCGACCTCACAGCATCTCACCAGCTGCTCAGGTTTTTAGGATAAATCAGAAGCAAAATCGCCTTTAGGAGGCTTCTTTGAGGCCAACGAATGCCCCTGGAGAAGGATGTGGCATGGCTCCAGCACTGTCTTGGGCCTGTCTGTTCCAATACAGATATGATGCCAGTGTCCCACCAGGCAGTGAGCAGACACTCCACGGGGAAACCAAGAGGTCCCTTCCATGCTGCTTTGAGGGATGCCACACAAAATGAGGAGCCCAGGGAGGAACCAGGAAGAGGAAGAAGGAACCTGGGGGCAGGGATTGGATGCTGGAGGGGGTCCAAGCAGATGGATTTCTCTCTGGCTTGAGTGCTCTGAGAAAGCAGGAAATCCTACCATCGGGGCCCTCGATAAGCTGTACTTTCAGGGCGGGCAGATCAGAGCGAGCATGCGGCTGTGATTTATTAATCAGCAGCCTACACTTGTTCTGCGGGTCACGACAGCCTTGTCTAGTGGACGTCCCTTAACATTGTTTACATTCGTGTCGAGCAGGGGAACACTACAGCTTAGCTGTCAGCGTCAGACTGGCTTGTCAAAACATGAGGTCAGACCAGTTGTGGCCCCTCGGTGGCTACTGAGATTATTTTAAGATGTAAGAAAAGAAAATTGCAAAAATTAAAGATACATCAAATACCACCACGATGGCCTGATACATCAGCTCCATTGACCACTTAGCAAGCTGAAGAGCAGGGGCTCTCCCCTCAGCCCCTCCTGTTGTCCTGCAGCAGAAATTTCTAAACACAGGAGGAGCGCAGCTCCCCAGGGGACACACCAGGTTGCTCAGAAGCCTGAGAACTTCGAGGTCTTCTATGGGCATCCTGGACAGTCGTCCCTACCGTGTGGTCTTGGGCAAGTAACAGGCCATGGCCATGGAACTCACCCTGGCAGTGGTCTGAGAGCCCCATTCTGCTCCAGTCTCTTCTTCGAGTTCTGCCCCTGTGCTCGGGGCCTTTCTGTCACCAAGCTAAACTCAGGTGCCTGAGAAGCAGCGTCGGGCCCACAGGTCTCCACAGAAGCCTTGCAAGCTTTTGGCTGCTCTTAATCTGTGATTGCCCGGAGGAGCCCTCTTTCATCTCAGGGTGACTCCTGCCTTCTCATTACTGCTTCATTAAAGGTTCTGCAGCCCTGTGTGACCCCTGTGCACCATGTGGTCAGGCTGCCTGCTATAAGGGGGTCACTTTGACTCTCCCAGCCAGCAGGCCCCAGAGAGCCAGCCAGCTCCTTCCTCCCTGGCAGCAGTGAGTGCATCTGAGGGAGCTCTGGGTCCCTCAGCTGGCCCAGAGGACACTGCCCTTTCATCCTCCTGTTCCTCTCCATCTGTTCACCGAAAGAAGCACAGCATGGCAAAGCAAAGCCAGATAAACACAAATGAACCCATTTGAGGCACCTCGGGTCCCAGGGTGCTGCTCTGTGACAGATGGGACATCTGCACTCTACTCAGGACCACTGCACCTAGACTATAGCCCAGACTCTTCCTGAGCAGCCCTCGGTCCATCCCCCACAGACATATCCAATAACAGGCCATAGTCACCCCTGGGGTCCCCACTCTTCATGGGCCCATCCACCACGTGGCCATCTGTACCCCACCCTCTGCATGCACGTGTGTGCATGTACACACACACACGAGTAGCCATGGGCCTTGTGGAACATTAGCTCTTGGACAGCCCGTCTGTGGCCACAGGACAGAAGCTGGGTCAGCTTGGCGCTGACAGTGCAGAGTCAAAGGCCAGCGTCAAGAAGGAGGCCGTGGCAGCCGAGACATGCTGTTGACCTCTGCCTGGCCCCTGGCTGTCCTTTCAAAGGTGCCAGTAAACGTCCTCTGCATTCTTGTTCGTTTTCATCTCAGATGGTGTTTCCACCACTGGCTGCCCAAAGCCCCCAGCGCCCACGCCTGAGTACAACACAGGAGCACAGAGAGCGGGGCATTCTGCTTAGGGTGCAGGACGACTCCTGCGGGGCTCAGAAGGGGCTCAGCTTCAACTCCAGCAGCTCAGCCTTTGGGCCATGGCTTAAAGGGAGAGACAGAGACAGAGCATGAAAGACAGAGAGATAGAGACAGAGAAATTGCAGCCAACGCCTTGTGTTCACGTGAAGAAATCTTCCTGGACATGGATGAGAAAGGGAAATCTGAGCATGGTGCCATGGTGGCCCGAAGTCTTTCCCAGCAGACCATCTGACAATGAAGCAGGTGAGGCCCAGGCAGGGAAGGACCATAGGTCATGCCCCCTGGGACCTGGCCTGTCCCTTCTAACTCAGCAGGAATCCCCATCCTGTGTCTGACCGTGACAATGGTGCCCAAGATCCTGTGTCTTAGAGTGAGCTCGGGGATTCGCTACCACATTCTGTGCTCATTTGTTTGATTCCAACCAGGCTTTGCTGGTTTTCCTCACAAGCACGGAAGCAGTCCTAAGCACCGTGATCACGCATACATCCCAACACAGAGCTGCTCATCAGAACGAGTTTGATCAGTCAACTCTAGGTTCTCATCCCCTGGAGGGGAGCACAGTCAGCACCCACGACATCTAGCAGACTGAGAGGATCGAAGGTTTGTGAGGACACGTCACACCTAGGACAATAATGGTCACTTCTCATATTGCTCCGTTGCTTTTTCCAGGAATAATTATGACACAAGGGTGGGTGAGATCCATCCTTTCAGTTCAAAGTGGATGCACGTTGAAAATTTAGCTATGATTTTTGTCTCATATCCCAAGACCTTGATTTTGATGCTTCTAAAAAGATAATTTCTTCTTTCTTTGAGTTTTTATTCCCAACTTCAAGTGCTCTTGCTCCTGGTCTTACTTCTTCCATGTCTTTGCGCTCCCCAACGGTGACTGACCATAAGAACTACTTGGCAGGGTCCGGACAGGGAGGGACAGAAACATGCCCATTTGCCGAGCCTGCATCCTGCTCTGGGGTTCCAGTGAGTTCTGCGTTATGATGAGAAGCAGCGATTCCGATAGCAAGTGCTCATCCATGGCAAGCTTCCAAACCTACAAGAATGTTATATGGCAGATTCCCAACAGACTGTTTACAAATAATAGGAAGTGTACTTGCCATTCAAGGCCAGCCCTGGATCAAGGATGAATCTTCAGTCTACTTCATTAATCCGCCTGAGTTCACTTTTGTGAAGGTCAACTGTGACATCCACTTTCTTTTGTATGTAAATGCCCAGTCGTCCCAGCAACACTGGTTCAAAGACTCCGCTTTCTCCACTGTACTGTCTTCGCATTTTGTCAAAGTTCAGCGGACGGTATTTGGGTGGACTCCGTCTGGGCTCTTTTCTGTTGCGTGACCTGTCCTTCCAGCAGTGCCACCCTACCTGGATTACGCCAGTGTTGTCAGACTCGTTAGCTCAGAGAATGTTGGTCCTCCAACTCCGTTTTCTTTCAGGATTCTGTTGGCTTTTCTGGATCTTTTGTCTCTCTGTGTACGCATTAGAATCAGTTTAATGTCTTCAAAATAACAGTCAGAGCTTTCGGTTGAGGTTACACTGACTATGGGAGAAGTTGGGAGGAATCAATACCCTTACAGTGTGGACTTTTCCAGTGTGTGAAGAGGGAAAACCTTTCTACTGTTTCCATCTTCTTTGGTCTCTTTTATCATTGTTTTATAGCTTTCTATGTGTAGTACTTCCACATATTTTGTTATATACCTAAATATTTTATTATTTTGGTGCTTTTGTAAATAGCAATGTCTGAAATATCAAATTCCACCTTCTTATTGCGGGCAGACAGGAAAGCAATTGGCTTTTGTATATTAACATGGTATCCTGCAAACTTGCTACTCTACTGTATTGCTCGCAGGAGGGTTTTGTACTTACTTGGGATTTTCTTCATGGGTAATCATATTATCTACGAACAAAGACAGTTTCATTTATTCCTTCTCCATTTGCATACCTTTTGGGTCCTTTTCTTGTTTTACTGCATGAGCTAGGACTCCCAGTACAATGTTGCCTGGGAGAAGCAAAAGGTGACATCCTTGCCTTATTGCTTATTTTATCAGGAAAGAATCCAGTCTCTCTTCAATACATATTATGTCAGTTGTAGGGTTTATTTTTGTAGGGTTTATTCATTATCAGGCTGAGAAAATTCTTCTCTGTTCCTAGCTTGCTGAGCATTTTTATCATGGATAAGTAGTGGACTTTGTCACATGCCTTTTGCGTATCTGACATGATCATGTGATTTTTCTTCTTTAGCCTGTTAATATAATGAATCATATTAATTGAGTTTTGGATGTTGAACCTGCCTTGCATACCTGGGGAAAATCCCACTTAATCACAGTGCATAATTATTTTTGTACATTTTATGATTCAATTGTCTAATATTTTATTAAATGAACCAATAATTAATAACCTTCCAAAATACTAAGCCCAAGTCCAAAATGAATGGACCTACCAAATACTGAATAGTGAATCCTATAGTGAATAGTGAATCCACATAGTGAATCCTACCAAATATTTAAGACAGTGGTAGTAATTCTCCACAATCTCTTCCAGAAGCAGAGGGAACACTTCAAGTTTCTTCTTGAATACCGGCCTACTCACATTATTTAATTATCCTCATATGTGTGTGTTAGTAGTTTGTGCCTTTGGAGGAATTTGTCCCTTCTGTCTAAGTGCTCTCATTGTTATAGAATTACTTGTAAATTTCTTTTATGAACGCTTGTCCATTGAATTGGTAATGCCGGCCTCTCTTTCATTTCTGGTGTTAGCAATTTGTGACTTCTCAGGTTTTTATCTGAGCCTAGCAAGAGGTTTCACCATTTTGTCAAGCTGTTGAAAGGAACAGCTTTAGGTTTTGTTGACTTTCTGCATTATCTTCCTGTTCTAAATCTCATTAATATCTACTGAAGTGTTTATTATTACTTTCCCCTGCTTTGTTTAGGCTTACCTTGTTTTTTTTTTCCTTGCTCCCTAAGATGGGGCTTATATTATTGATTTTCAATTGTTTTTCTTTTCCAATGTCTCATTTCCTGCTACAAATTCCCCCTCTGCCTTCTCGATCTCACACATTATGTTGTTTTATTTTCTTTTTAGTTCAAAATGATTTTTAAATTTCCCCTGATATTTACTATTTTACCCTTGGGTATTTAAAAGTGTTTTGGATGATCCCCAAATATTTTTCAGGGGGGGATGTTCCAGTGATCATCCTGTTATTGCTTTATGGTTTAATTTCTTGCTGTCTAGGAGCACACTTTGTAAGATTTTTATTACCTCAGCTTGCTAAAGTGTGTTGTACGGCTTGGGATATCCACTCTCTTGGCAAACGGTCCACACTAACTTGAAGAGAATGTGTATGCTGTCGTTATTAGAGGGAGAATTCCTTAAATGTCAATTAGATCAACTTGATTGATGGTGCTATTCAGTTCAACAATATCCTTACTGATTTTCTGCCTGCTTAATCAATCAATTACTGATACAGGACTGTTGAAAGCTCCAACTATAATAGTGGATGTATCTATTTCTCCTTGCATTTCTACCAATTTTTTGCCCTGCCTGTATTAAGGTTCTCTTGCCAAGTGCATAGGTCTTCAGAATTGTTATGTCTTCCTAAAGAAAGGACATTACACAAAGCCACCCTTCATCCCTGATAATTTTCCTTGTCTGATGCTTGTTTTGTCTGAAAAGAGTGTAGCTACTCTGCGGTTCTTATGAGCTTTAGAATGCTATATATATTCCTTCATTTTTTATTTTAACCTATCTGAATCATATTTAAAGTGGATTTCTTCCAGAAAAAAACACAGTTGGGCCTTTTTTGCTTCTTTTTAAATCTGTTCTGACTGTCTTTGTCCTTTAATTGGTATATTTAAGCAATCCTCCTTTAAAGTGATTATTGGCATAGTTGGATTAATACTGCCAAGTCTTTTCTATTCTTTTCATTCATCCTTTACCCCTTTTATCTTCCTTGGTTGAGCACTTAATGTGATTACATTATATCAACTTCATTAATATGTAACTATACCGCTTTATAATATTGTAGCAGCTACCTTAGTGTTTTATAACTGGCATGCATTTTAACTGCTTAAATCCACCTCAGAAATCCCCCTGCCCGTGTCATAGGTAGTGCAGGCCCCTTATCCGATGCCTTCCTTCCGTCCTTCATAACGTCACTGAACTAGTCAGCTTTCTCACTGCTGAGACACTGTGCCCATCACCCACAGCTGAAAGGCGAAAGGGTTCGTGCGCTTACAGTCCGGGTCCACGGTGGTCTGGCTGCCGGCAGAGACGTCCCGGCGGAAGGAGCAAAGCCGCTGAGTTCACGCCGGCCAGAAGCAGCGCAGGGACCGTGCCACCGAGGAACCGGCAGGGACCGGACACAACAGAAACACAAGAATCCTTCCCACTGCATCTCGGGTGCTGTGCTCTCCTCCCTGCGTCCTTACCTAGTTTCTGATGAAGAGTCTGCTGTCTTTCTACCTCGTATTCTGAGTATTTATGATGGTTTCCCTCTGTCTTCTTTCAGGATTTTCCCTTTGTCCTTGGCTTTCTGCACTTTGTGTTTGATATGCCTAGATGTGGGTCATGTTTTGTGTTTTGTTTTTTGATTTATCGTGGCTGTCATGCTCGGCTTCCGACAGTTCTGGTCTGGAGCCGATCGTTAGGCTGGGGAAGTTCTCAGCCATTACATCAAATGTCTCATGTCTTCCTTTCTTCTTTCGTCTTCTGCTGTTTCGATGACACATTGTACCTTTTGACATCTCCCTGTAGTTCTTGAATATTCTGTTCTGTATGTTCGTTCTTTTTCCTTTCTACGTTCAGTTTGGGAAGTTTCTCTTAATGATCTTCACACTCACTGTCCCCTCAGTCTAGTAATAAGCTGGCAAAGGCGCTCTTCATCTCTGTGATGACCCTTCTTACTCGTAGCACTCACTCCTTGTGATTCTTTCCTTGTGTCCCCACTCTGTTCACACGACCCACCTGTTCTGCATGCTGTCTACTCCCTCTTTGCCGCTCTGAGCGTATTAATCCTAGCTGTTGTCACTTCTTCATCTGAGCATTACAACACCGAGGTAGCATATCTGAGTCTTGTTCTAACACTAGCTTCCGGCTTCATTTCTTCGGCTTGCTTTTTAGCACGTCTAGTATTTGACGTAACTGTTCTCGCTGTTGTGGTGTAAAGCATAGCAAGTGAATAGGCCTTGGTTGTGAGAAAGCACGTGAACCTGGTTAGCAGCTCGGCCCTGCTTGGTGTTTGCTGTGACCACGGGGGCAGAGTCTTCACACCCCTCTGACACCTGTGTCTCCTTCTCCCTTCCTCTCCAGGCCCCTCACTCTGCCTGCTCGGGAGAGTCTGCACCAGGGCTCTTCTGCTGATTTGTACAGGAGCCTGTGGTCGTGCTGATGAGGTGGGGGATGTGAGCATTCAGTGACTCTGATTAAACTTCAGTTCTACAGTGGGCCCGTGTCTTGGGGCCATGAGCGTCACAAGTGTTTCTCCACGAATGTAATTCTGTCCCCTCAGGTAAGGAGCAAGGCCAGAGGGTTTGCAATGGGAAGAACGCTCTTCCCCAGCTGGGGTGAGGTGATGGCGATACTTTCTGTGCTGTGACGTACGGTGTGTACACTCCACAGGGCTCAACTTTCCCCTTGGCCACAGGGGATCTTTCTTGGATTTTTACTATAAGAACCTCGTGGTGTTCTTGGAAAAAGGGGGCCCAGTTGCCTGTAGGATCCTCTAGAACTGAGCCCCCAGAGATTCGGAATCTCACACTGATCCACACTCAACCCCAAGGATAATAGCATCCTCTGCTATTCTCCCCACTCTGGGGCTCCACAGCTCTGCTCAGGGAAGGCTGATCGGGCTGACTCTCTGAACTTGCCCCCCACTTCCGGGGTGACTGTGAGCCCTGTGACCTTGGTTCCCTGGTGGATCCAGGAAATGTGGCTGATGCTCACTTTGCACCCTTTTCCTTATCACGGGGAGAGAATGATGACTTCCAAGCTCTTTACACGCAATACCTGCCACCAGAAGTCCCATAATCACACTGAGATGTGACCACAAGAGATGGATTCATGTGCTGTTCAAAGTGTGGACACCAGGGACAAAGAGGTTGCAGACCTGCTCCACCAGCCAATGCTTTACAGTTAGCCCATCTCAGATAGGAGATGAGGGGGCACAGAGAGGGCCGGCAACTCCACAGGGCCGCACAGGACAGAGCTGAATCCTAACCCAGGCTTGAGTACATGCCCTTTCACATCAAATCCTTCTTGTGATCCCCACGCAGCAGGATGGGCAGGCAACGAGTGTCGTAGAGTCCAGGGCACTCAGTAAGCCCAGCCCTTCACATCAGCCTGCAGCTCCAGCAGGTGGAGGCTGAAATTCCCAGAGGATCTTTCTAGACTCCACCTCTGATCTTCAGGGCCTCAGAGTGTCAACCCAGCCACTCTACCTGGAGTTCCAGCCACCATCCTCCACCCTGTCCTTGCAGAGCTCTCACTCCAAAGAAAGCCCCCAGCCCCCTGGAGCTTCCAGCCTCAGGCACTGCCCCATCTCTGGGACCTGAGCCCCACACAAGCAAGCGTACACATGGTTCAGGATGAGTCTCTCATGAAAACACTGGAAGCGAACTGCGAAGTTGTTTGTTTAAACCTGGCCGGGAGTGAGGCCAAATCAGAGTTGATTTATTCTCCCACAGTGAGAGACTGCAGCGAACCTCACATCTATATGTACATATTCCTCCTTGCTTGGCAAGCACAGTCAATAAAACAAACCTGGGTTCTGGAAAGAGAAAAAAGCACGTGCACGCCTCAAGGCGGAGGAGCCCCACACGACCTGCAGACTCTTAACCCGAGTGTTGCCTGCCTGGGCAGAGCCAGGGGCCTCCCTGTTCCTGCACCCAGACACCTCTAAAGGCCTGTCGGGATGGGGGTGAGGGTGCACCCGGGGCATGTCCTGAAAGGAGCCATGTCTGTCCTCACTGTAGCCAAAGCAGTCTGCGGCTTCCCATGCAAGCTACAGGCACAGGCCCTGCCAGGAGCCAGGCGGGCCAGGAGGCAGCCAGCTGTGGGAGCAGTGTGCAAGGCGTGGCCACCCCCACAGAGACACAGTGCAGGGCAGGATGGAGGGGTCCCCTGTCCCAAAGCCCAGATGCAGAGATGCAGAAGAGGGATGGAGGGAGACACGGTCACGTTGCTAGAGGAATAACCAGCCTGTAGGACACACACTTCTGATGGACTGCACTGCATGTGTGAACTGGAGCCATCAGTGACACTGTCCTATGTGACCCAAACAACAGCCTGGTCACCTCCAAAGCACACCCGTACCTTAGATCAGTCTGTGGTTCCTGGTCACGGCAGCCTGACCGGATGATATGGGCATTAGAGGTGGTGTCCAACAGACGGCGGCAGTACGTACCGCTCCCCAGTCAGTGGCCCACCTCCAGACAGAGTCACCTGGCAGACCTCAAAGCCCCAGGCTGATCCCTGCTGGGACAGCTTCATTCACTTCACTCATTCTAGAACTTACTGAGCACCTAGCAAGTGCCAAGCACTGTTCCAGGAACTAAAACACCTGCAGTCCCATGCAGAGCGGACAAAGCCTGGACTCCCTCTGTCCAGCTGCACCATGCTGACGGTCATCCTGCTGCAGGGCACACTGGGCTCTGTGACAGCAGCAGCGTGCTAATCCCCCGCAAACAGAAGCAGCCCTTCTGTGTGAGTTTAGCTCCCAGGAATAGTCCCCACAGATGCTGGCTCGTGCTGGAAAACAAAAACTCTGTGGGACATAGCTGCCAGGAAACTTGGGCCACATTTGTTCTCCAAACGCGGTCACCTGCTCGTTTCAGATGCCACAGCATGGGCTCCTGTCCTCCCAGCTTGTGTTCTGCTCCTCCTCCTTGCGCTGGGTGCTGAGCTGTCATCTGCTGCCATCCTCTTCGTGGACGGGGTGCATGACATGAGGGTCTCAGCCTGGGCACCGGGCTGTCTCAGCACAAACGTAGCAAAGTTACTAACAGCAGCATCCCCGTGTGTGGGCTGCATTCCTTCACTGCACTGGGGTCGATTAAATCGCCCTGACTGAAAACTAAGCCAGCTGTAGGAGATGCAGCCACAGTGAGACGGATGTCTACTGCCCTTGTGGAGCTGGCTGTGGACCAGGACAGATGTCTAGAAGTGCGAAGTGCTCCGTGGGAAGATGGAGGGCTGCCCTTGCTGGGTCAGCAGGGTCCGCAGAGTTCCTGGCTGACCTAGAGGGAGGGGTAGGGCCAAGTGAGAGGATGAGTTTGAACTGATCCTCAAACCTGCCTACACAGCTGGTTCAGAGACACTGCAAGTCAGCCTGCCGCACACAGCAGCGACGGGGGTGTGCACGTGGAAGCAGTGGGTGCAGGTTGGGAGGTGTCAGGTCGCGTCACCCCGTCATGGCATGGGCTCCCAGACACAGCAGCTTTCTTCCTTTCGAGAGTTCGTGGCTGAGACGCCTAAGGCCGATTCAAAACCTCTCTCCCTAGACAAAGATCACAGGGACAGCAGCAAAAGCAAAGCCTTGTCTGGTCCCTGACCCTGGTGCTGAGGTCCAGGGCCCAGCAGGGCTCCTCTTCGAGGCTGTGGGAGGCTGGCATGCTGCTCTGATCAAAAAGCTCACTCCTCAAAGGCTTCTAAGTGGGACAGGCGAGGGAAGCAGAGAGCGAGTGGAGCCCAGAAGCGCCAAAGACTCTGGGTTGCCTGAGGAAGAAAACCAGGGCTGAGGGCAGTGACTGGAGCAGCCAGGCCCTGCAGGGCTTCCCCGGTCCTGCGCCATCCTGCCCCCTGCCGCCTGCTCTGCTCCTGCGCACATGATGTTGCTGCACAGCCCCACCCCACCCCAGCGGCCCCATCGTGCAGCCCCGGATTCTGGAGGCTCCCGGATGAAGTGTGATCCAGTCCTCTTAGGGCCCAGAGCCTGCTCCTGCCCTGGGCCCCCTCTACAGCTGGCACGTACCCCACCCCAGAAGACATTTAGGGGGCTGCTCCCACCTGGACCCCCACCCTCCCTCCCGCCAAGCTGCCCCACAAGACCACATCATTCCCTGGCCTCAGCCACCATCATGTTGGGCCCGGTCCTGCCAGGATGGCCTCCTCGGGACATAGGAAGTGCGGCACGCACACTCAAGGGCACCTAACCCAGAGGGCACGTCCACCGGGGCAGGGATGCTGGGTCAGCTGAGCAACCTGCATTCCTCTGGAGCCCAGCTTTCCTGGGGCGCAGTCAAGAGAGGTGGAAACAACTCCAGCACTGTCTACGGCTCTGAGCAGGACAGGCGTGGCCAGCCAAGTGCTGAGAGCTTGCTCAGCTCCTTGGCTGGGGCCCAGTGCTCCTCGGTGACAGCTTAGAGCTAGGCCCACACGCCTAAATGCCCACACCACCGTGTTCCCTGCCCTCCACCCACCTATCCATCCATTTACTCACCCACCCATCCTGCACCCAGCTCTCCACCAGCCTGACAGTCGCCCCACATTTCCTCCACCCATCCGTCCACCCATCTGTTCACCCTCCATTCATGCAGCCATCCACCCTCCCCTCTATTCATCCACCACCCATCTATCATATATCTACCCCTTCACCCACCCGGTCATCTGCCTCCCTACCCATCACTCTCCCACCCATCCACTCTCCCAGGTATTGATCACCCATCAACCCACTCGCCCACCCATTCAACAAATGACTCTTGAAGAATGGTCTACGCCAGATTTGGTGCCGATGACCAAGCCGTGAGGCAGGGCTGCCCCTCCCAGGATTGGTGAGCTGGTGTTGGGATGCTGCCGTGGGCCTGTGCATCAGGCCCTCCTGCCCACAATACTATTGACGTTGGAACTACATAACCCGTTGTTGCTGAGACCATACTGTGCACCGTAGAATTTACAATGGTACCCCTGGCCTCTGCCCACCTGATGTTAGTACACCTCCCACTTGTGAAAACCAAAGATGACTCAGATTTTGCCACTTGTCCTCTGGGGCAAAATCCCCTCCAGTGACAACGCCTGCACTATGGAACTGGTGCCTGGGGCGCCGCTTCTGGAAGAATGCACTGTCTGTCACCCAGAACCACCTGCCCCTGCAGGTGCCCTCCGCCTAATGTGAAAGAGCAGGCTGCAGCGGCTCACACCTGTGATCCCAGCTGCTTGGGAGGCTGAGGCAGCACAGCCACAAGTTCAAGGCCAATCTGGACAATTTTAGGAAGTTCCCTCTTCAAAATAAAATATAAATAGATAATATAAAGGTCTGGGGATGTAGCTCAGTGGGAGAGCACCCAGGGTTCCATCTCCAGTACCACAAAAGGAAAGAAAAGAGAGGACAGGACAGGACAAGATGAGGAACTGAGGCAGCAGAGGACGCGGTGCTGGGCTGGGTTGGAACGGCTGCACTGGGATCTCGCCGGCTATCCTTTCTGGAGTGAGGTGGATGGGCCCTCTCCATACTCCTGGCCTCTTCCCATGTGCAAACTGTCCTCAAGGAGCTTGGTGAGCAGGCAGCTGGCCTACAGGGAGGCTCTCAGAGAGCACAGGTGTGGGTCCCTGTCCTTGGAGCCCGGCATCTGGGAGAGGAGACGACTTTGTGGACTCGTCCTGTAGGACTGGCTCCATTGGAAGCGCTGACTCCAGCATGCTGGCCGGCAGCAATGTCTGTCCCCTTCCAAATGTCCTGTAACGGCCAGTTAGGCTGTGCACAGTGCTTCAGTCCTTAGGAGCTAGGTAGTCCCTTCTGCTCACTGGCTCTCAGCGGACAGCGTGCAAAGAGCATTCCAAAGGAGCCCCGTGGCCGGACCCCACAGAGCTCTGTGGTGAGTGTCCCTGTCCGACCCCGTCCCTCTTGTCTCCCCTGCCTTGCAGACAGTCACGTCTCCCAGCGCACTGAGAAATGCAAATCACCCTCTTACGTTCTCCCACAAAATTCAATTGCCAATTTGCCTTTTTATTTCTAACACTTAAAGTGATTTGCCTTCAAATAACCCACTACGAATTGTGTGTTTTACTACCCTAGGAAGGGATGGGTGCACCGGGGACCACTAAGTTTGCCACCATTAGTAAAGAACTTGAGCCTTCTGGCCTCCCTGGGCAGCAGCCAGGAGAACCCTGCGGGGGCTGAGCCTGTGCCCCTCCTGCCACAGGCCACAGCTCCCTCGGCTCGTGGTGGAGCCGAAGCAAGTGTCTGCGTGGCTCTGATGGCGATGTAGGCATGCAGGCTTCAATCCAGGAAGGCATTCACTGGCCTCACCCACCTCAGCGGCACCGGCACTTAGCTACGGTGGAGATAGATTTGGCTTTCAAACTGCTCGTGGTCCATTTGAGTGAGTTCCTGGGGGAGCAGTGGCTCGGATGAACAAGCTGGAGATCCCACTTGACCAGCTTCCTCTGCCCTGTTGCCTCCTCCCTGCACATCGGCCCAGTTTTCCCCCCTTGGCCTCCCCTCCAGGAAGGACACACTTCCTCTTGGCATGTGGGTGGGACCGGTGGAGCAAGATCGTCGGCACTGATGATCAGACACTGCGAAGCTCGACTTCTTCCTTTGTGTTAGGCCCCAACGTTTGTTTTGCACGCCAGGGCAGTCAAGGATCCTGGGCTCAGGAGCAGAAGGAAGTGGTACCTGCATCGGGGAGCACACACCCACCTGGGAAAGAACCGGGGTACAAAATGCAACCCTTGGATCACTTTGGTGACTCTGTCTTTCCAGAAAGCACAGGGGTCTATGTGGTGTTCTGACAACTGGAGTCCCATTTTAGGGGTAGGCAGAAAAGGAGAATGCTGAAGGCAAAGCCGAAGGAGGACGTGGGGTTGGGCACTGGTGCTCATGCCCCTGCCGACGGAAGTCCCCACGCAAACAGAAGAGGCGGCGTGAAAAGCACATTGCGGATCTCACCGATGATCAGAGATGGTGGCCTCAGAAGGCCGTCTTGATAGCACCTTCAGAGAGACAAAACTGATCAAGACTCTGGAAGCAGGCGACTTGGAGGAGTGAGGCCTACCTGGAACCACAGGGCCAGGAGCCAGCGTGGGTCCCACACGATGCCATGTATTATTTATTGTCATAAAAGGCGAGGCTGAAGTTTTATCATAAAACCTATGTCTGCATAAAAGAACCTGACAGGGCAAATCAATAAACAAGGGAATTGCTTGTCTGGAATGGCCTCTTTTATTGTTTTTGTTTTCTTTTTTTATCAAAATAATGCTCAAAAAAGAATGATGACTTCCTAGTCAGGTGGGTCAGAGGAGGCAGCCTGGTGTGCTGAGGAAGGCGAGGGAAGCAAGGGAGGCTTGCTAAATTACGGCATGAAAAATGCATCGCTGCGCTCTGCCCACACCCGAGCCTGCAGGGAGGAGGCAGGCGAGCAGCGGCCTTTGTTGTCTGTTGGGCGGTGGTTGGCAGGATCGGGGATTTCTTTCTGCTCTGAGTATGCCACAGAGTTGGGTCACACACCCTCCAAGCTTTGCAGACACATGGCAAGAATTACACTGTGTTTGTTCATGCCACTGCCTGGACCTGGTCCTTGGTTGAGTCCCATGATTTTCACATCCTCAACATCTGCAGGAATTCTCACAAAAATCCCATCAGATAATAGCATGCACATTGGACAAGTAGCAAATTTGAAACCATGAACTCACCCAGGGGCATCCCACCACCCCGTCTTGTGGACATCAGGGGAGAGCTGGGACAGGACTAACCGCTTCCCCCCAGGGTGATGTGGGACCCAGCACCCAGTGAGGAGGCCTAGGCCAGCCCTGAGACTGGTCCGAGTAGATCTGGGAAATGGGCGGTTTGGTCTCTTTCTTCCTCCAGGAATAGCTGGGTTCCTGTGGCCTTATCAGCCTTGGAATCTTGCCTTAGACAAGGGATGATGCACGAATGGATGAACAAGTAGATAGTTGAGTAGATGGATGAATGTACTGGATGGGTGGATGGATAGGTGGATGGATGGGTGCATGGATGAATGATGCATTAATGGATGAACAGGTAGATAGTTGAGTAGATGGGTGAATGTACTGGATGGTGGATGGATAGGTAGATGGCTGGATGGATGGATGGATGGATAGGTGGATGGATGGATGGATGGATGGATGGATGGATGGATGGATGGATGGGATGGATAGGTGGATGAATGGATGGATGGATGATGCATGAATGGATGAACAGGAAGATAGTTGAGTAGATGGATGAATGTACTGGATGGGTGAATGGATAGATAGGTGGATGGGTAGATGGGTAAGTGGGGTTGACGGATGCACGTGCATGTGTAGATGGATGAAAGATGGATGGATACCTGTCCCTTCAGATTCCATGTTGGGGATACAGCTCCAAGAAAACTAGTCAGAAATATAAATATGGTTTGTGCAATAAAAGCAAATTTCAAGGAATGACCAGAGTACACAGTGGGTGTTGGGGGCAGGACTAACCCCATCAGAAGATGAAGAGCAGTTTTAAGCAGCAGGAAGAAAAGAGGAGCAGAAGAAAGAGAGGCATGATCCTGCCTGAGGCTCTTGGGTCGCACACACACTCTGTGAACTGTCTGCTCTTGAGAGACTGGTGACAATGCTCCCATCGCTTTTAGCCAAGTGAGTTTCACACCAGACTCTGCCGATTACCTCCCTCCAGTTCCTCACTGCAGTTCACAGAAATCAGTGGCGCTCACACGGCATGAAGATCCAGAAGCCACAGTGAACACGTTCGGAGGACCCGTGCCAGGTGTTATGACAGCTCCACAGCATCTTTAGCCTGAGAGGCAGCAGCCCGAAAGCCTCAGCGGCCTGTCACTAATGATCGTTTAATACTGCTTGGTATCAGTTTTGTGTACACACTTCCAAACAGAGTAAATTGCATGTGGGTGTTTACATTTAAGGAGAGCGTCTATGTTATAATTGATGGAACTTTAATTTCCACGTGGTTTCAGCAGTAAACATGCAAATGGCTCTTTTCAGGATTACCAAGCCTTGGCTATTTTTAGGGAAGCAGAATGTTTTACTTTGCCCCCCAGACGGAACGGAATTAAAAGCAAATCCAGATGGGACCAGGACTGGTGAGACAGTGGTGTGGATGGAGCTAACTCACACCTCCCCATGTCCCTCTTCCGCCCCGATGGCTCCCAGGTGCCCTGATCCCCAGCCAGAGCTAATGCGAGGGTGCCCTGCCTCTGACCTTTTGCACTTGGTGTCAGTGCCTGTAGCCAGTGCTGAATAATACCGAACATGGATCACTACAGGGAAAGGATGGGCTGCGTCTCCTGCCAGCAGGATTCAAGCATCCATATCCGGGGAGGGAATTCCGGAGGACAGCCGGGGAAGCCGAGGCCTTGCCCAGCAGCTCTGAGTCTGCTGGGTGGAGGCAGGTTTCTTTTTTTTTTTTTTTTTTTTTGGTTTTTCTCCGGTACCGGGAACCGAACTCACGACCTTGCTCTTGCCAGGCAGGAGCTTTTGCCGCTGAGCTAAATCCCCAGCCCCTGGAGGCAGGTTTCTGTGTGTGCTGCTGGGCTCAAGAGACCGAGTTCTAGGTGATTTAGTGACCTGGGCTCAGACCCAGTTCTGTGGAGTTAGGTCGCAATGAAGACCTCTGAGCGTAATGGCTGCTCATTGCAAGAGCTCAAGGAGATGATGCTGTGAGCCACACGCTACCCCCTGGGGGGCAACTGCACTGCAGGTGACACAGGACAACACCTGGGACGTTGTGTTTGGCACAACCAGAGAGACGTTACTGGCACACAGTGAATAGAGGCCAGGGATGCTGATAAATACCCTAAAGCACGCACCCAGGATGGCCTCCCACGTGAAGGCCCCAAGAATTAGTGGGTGCAGGGTAGAAGACTGAGGCCCCGACAGCTCAGCGTGAGGACTGCACCTAGGAAGCCTTGCAGGGTTCCCAGGCCGGCTGACTTAGGGCCCTACCAGCCTGAGGGTGGCCAGGCAGGGCTGGGACAGGTGGATCCCCCCCTCCAGCAGCCTGCTGCCCCCACCCACGGAGCCCAAAGGTGTGGTCCTGATGGGCGGAGATTGGGAGGCGCAGGAAGGGGTAAGAGCTAGCTAACTCCGCGTGAGTCACATCAGCACCAATCCAGCGTGTGACACACCCGTGTGCTCCCTGAAACCTCTGTGCTGCACGCAGGGCACGCTCTGCCCATCTTACCCTCTCCACACCCCTTGGGGTGAAGAAAAACCCCACATCCACCACAAGGGGAGGAACTGCTTTAAGCCCCGTTGGACCAGGACCACCAGGCACACAAAACCCAGTGACTGGGCAGTGCCTGCTGGACTTGAACACTGAAGCCCCTGCAGGTTCGTGGGTCAGAACTCAGTGCCCAGGTTGGCAGTGTTGGGAGGTGGTGGTCTGAGGTCATCCAGGCACAGGGCATGACTCAAACAAAACTCCAAACCTGAGGCAAAAAGAACCTTTCCTCTTTGTAAGGTAATTGTCTCGGGCACTTTGTTATGGTGACAGAAAACTAGCGCCATGGCCCATAAACACATTCTACTTTTATGTTTTTACTTTTTAAAATCTTCTAAAGAAAATGGTTTGCCCTTCATCTTGGAAATGAACAAAGAAGTGCACAGCCCAAGCATCATCCCACTCAAGAGTCCTCCCGCCTGCTGGGTCCTTGCTCTCAGAGCCCTGGGGAGAGCTTGGGACAGCCCTGGTCACATGGTTGGACCCTGCACGGCCAGCAGCACCTCCTCTGCCTGGGCTGAGCAACGCTGGGCATCTGCAGAGATGCAGAGCCGGGAGAACAGGACTACAGACCCTCAGGCTCCTCCAGCCAGAGCCTGTGGGCAGCTAGACACCTGCGAGGCACCTGCAAGGCACCTGCAAGGCACAGGGGCGAGCACCAGCACTGAGCTCCTTGGGACGTGCAGGGACCCGCTCAAGGCCCATCGCTCCAACAGCAGGGCTCCTAGGGGACATGTTTTCACAGCTTAGCAGGAAAGGAGCCCTCCTCCGGGGACAGTGAGCTTGCCGCAAGCGTCAGCTCCACTGCAGGAGAGTGTGGTGCCAGCCAGCCAGCCTGTCCCACTGCAGAGAACGTACGGGACAAGGGCATGAACAGGGCCCCGCTGCTCACGAAGTTCCCAGTCGGGGAGAGAGCAGAGGACTGGCACCAGGCTGGCCGGGGGCCAGACAGACTCACTTGTCTCAAACTTCACACTTTTTATAAAATCCTGGGACTGTAGCTCAGTGTCAAGGTCCTGTGTTCAAGACCAGAAAAACAATCAGAAGAGGACAGGCTTGGGGTCAGACCTGCCTCTGCCCGGCCTCCGACTGCCACGCGAGCTCAGGGTGCCCCGTGTCTTCCCTCCAGCCTGTGGGCACCATGGGACTCGTGCCCCAAGCATCACTCCCTGGTGGACAGAAGCCCGTCTTTGCCCGCCACAGAAACGGCTCGGCAGCACAGAGAGGGGCCCGCCCGGCCTCAGGGGAGCCGCGGCAGGCAGGGTAGGCGTCTCGGGTTCTTTCTTCCTTGTGGACAGAGGGGCTCGGAGGGGAGGCAGGAGGACGGGACAAGGCCACAGGCCGGACAGGCAGAGCAGACCAGGAAATGGCGAACCACGGCCGGGAGAGCGGCACAAGCCCTGTTCTTGACTTCAGGCTTCCTAGGAGCCAGGTCAAAGCCCACAGAGGGAAACAGAGATTAGCTTCAATAATGCCTTTTACTTAAGCCAATATATCCAAGATGCTATCATTTCAATATGTAATTCATAGGAAAATGTGCCTGAGATATCTACACAGGTTTTATAGCAAGTCTTCAGGAGCTGGTGTGTGTTGAAACAGCCCAGAGCCCCTCTTACTCACAACGAGCTGTGTGCCCGGTGTGGCGACCTGTGGCCCAGGCTGGCACACTGCAGGGCCAGAGAATCCACGGAGATCCACAGCACCAGACGGCAGGCTCGGTTCAGCCCTCACCATGAGCCGGCAGAGACCCACCTTCTCCGATGCCCTTGTCCTACCCTGCAAAAGTTATACACTGTGGTTGAGAACTTCCTGTAAAACACTGGAAGTTTTTAACCTATCTGCAGGGAACTTTAATGGGATTCCATAAAAACTGAACAGACCTCGGAACTGGCTGGAAGAGTCAGTGAATGACCTTGGTAGTTTTAATTAAATCCAAAGAGAAGATGAAGACTTTGAGAGGTTTATGTGGCTGGGGATGCATGGGAGTGAGGAGTGTGTGGGGTGGAGCGAGTGAGGGCAGGGACGCTCTTGGGGCACCCTAGGCAGGCAGAGCCCCAGCTCCTCCCAAGCCCGGGGCACGGGAGGGAGATCTGGAGTGGGGTTCTCTGACGTCTACAGCGCTTCCCAGAAAGGCCGGAAGCACCGTGCCCAACGCAGTCTCACCTTAGAGGGCTAATGGAAGTCCAGGCGTGCTCACCAGCTGCACTGCCCGGGAGAGGGTGGCTCAGGGACCCCAGGCGTGAGCATGCTGGCTCACTGCTTCTAACCACGCCAGTCACGGGGCCACAGGCAGAACAGGGGGCGCTCCCCAGGACATGCATCTCTCCCTTCCGCGGAGGACAGAGTCGACCCTGCAAGAGTAGGCGCTCCATCGGCTCTGCTTCAGGACCTGCGGACCACCCAGAAGTGCCCCACACAGGGCCCTAAGCAAGGAGACACCAGATGCGGCTGCGAAAACAGCTCACCCAAGCCTTCCCTCAGCGGCCCCTGACCCCCCACAGGGCCCCAGCTCTCTCCCAAGCTCAGGCTGAGTCCGTTCCTCATCCCCTCTTTTTCTCTGTGCCGGCTCTGCGGGGGCCACAGCAAGAAGACTGAGCTCTCAGCCCAGGGATGGTGTCCCCACTAACTGGACAGACAAATGGTTAACGCTAACTGGAGAGGAATCAGCAAGCACTTTGTTCTGGTTTCTGTGAAATTGTCCATGGTTGAACACGCTTCCAAACAAAGCAGGCCCATCTGTCTCGGGAGCAGTAACATGAGGAACACAGCCCAACTCCTCCCTGAGGGCTGAGGGTCTCCCAGGACTGTCCTCCTCCCAGGCGGAGCTGCGGGGAGTCTCCAGCCCCCTCTAGCACTCCATCCTGCCTCCGCTGCCTCTGAGCTGCCTGGGAGAAACCACCGCGCCCCTCTCCACTCCAAAGCTCTGGGACAAGTTGGAAAGAGCGAGCCAAAGTAGACCCACAAACTTCCAGGAAATTTACTCCTTCAAAATCACAAGAACTTGGCAGGCACTGTGTACCCGGACCTGTTCCCGCCCTGTCTCCTTTGCTTACAGATGGAGCACCTACTGTGTTCCTACACCCCGCACCCAAGAAATTCAGAGAGGAGCACAGCAACACGTCTTGATTAGCTCGTCCTTAGCAACGGTCAGCGTAGGAGCTCTAACACAATGGGCGTGCTGCCCTAAGAACTGGGGTTCAGCCACCGGGGACAGGTGCTGGGAGAATCTTGGAAACGATTTTATAACTGGAAAGGAGGCACAAGACCACTCACTCTACTTGTCTTGGGGAAATGTCATCTAAAACTGAGATTTGTGGTGCTATAGCAGCCACTTTGTGACCATGAAGGTCGTGCCTCAGAACCAAAAGCAAACAGAGTGTCAGAACAGAAAGGTAAAAAACTTTCTCTTTAAATGCATCATAGATGACTGGAGCAGGCGGTGTGGAGTGATAAAATGTTCCTTAAATTCCTTCCGTTGCTGAGCCAGTCATCTGTGACTTCCAGCTGAAGTCGTAACTAACACACAGAGCTCTTGGCATCTCTGTCTTCCAAGTAGGAGACAGTGGGACAAGCGAGAAAACCTCAATCTGGTTCACTCAGTCTTCTCAGTGGTCTGGGCCTGGTTGGTTATTATTTCATCTCTTAACAATTCTTGCTGTCCCGGGGATTTGCCAAATTTGAGAAGCTCCGGCTTCTCACCCGCAGGGCTGGCCCTGCCCTGCCTGGCAGCCCACCGGCCTGTGGGAGCCACCTGTGCTGTGTGCTGAGCTACGTTGGAGACACGGGCACAGCTGGGCCCAGCCTGGGTGTGAGGAGCCTCACAACCCTGCCGAAAGGAAGAGCTGGAACTCCTGCCACGCAGGGAGACGTTTCTTTCCCCTCTGTCTTTGGTTTTCATTTTTTAATTTACATACCGTAAAATTCACCTCTTTGGCGCTCGACCCAGTACGTGCTGCGCAGGTGCAGCCTCTTGTGTCTGCCTCAGCAGGTGCAGATCAATTCCGGCTCCCGACTCCACCCCTTCCTACCCCACGCTACCACAGCCATTCCTCCGCTAGCTCTCCCTACAGTTTCCCCTTTCTAAGATCTTCACGGGCCATAGCAGGCAGCCTTGGGGGCCTGGCTTCTTTCCGAAGCCATAACGCATTTGAGATTCACTGATGGCATTCTGGATCACGGCCCTTTTCCTTGCTGCATACTATCCCACTGTGCAGATAGATGAGCCACAATTTGCTTAGCCATACTCACCGAGAGGTCCTGGAGCCATTTCTAGTTTGGGGTATTTCAGAATAAGACTGCTATAAGCACGTGTAAGTTTTATTTCTCTAGGGTAGAGCAAGGATGTAGAGTTCAGGGTGATGTGGTCATAGCGTCACGTGCTTCGCAGCGTGGTTGTTCCGTTTCGCACTCACCTCTTGCCCACGACCTCGGCACACTTGGCGCTGTCCGTGGCTCTCACCGAGTCCGTTCCAGTCCGAGTCAGGGCCGCTGCGCCGTAGTCTCACTGCGCGAGCCCCGCCCCGCCGCACTCAGCGCACGTAGCCTGTCCCCCGCCTCCTGCCGTCTGCATCTCCTCCCCGCGGAAGGGTCTGTCACGCGTCCTCCAGATACATGGCTTCTCCTCCCGATACATGGCTTCTCCTCCCCTAGAGCAGATGTGGGCAGCGCCCTCCAGGGACTCCTCGCCGGGCACCGAGTGTCCCCTCGGTTGCATGGTGAGCTGAAAAGCTGCCTGGTTGCCGCCGTAGAGGTCGGGTTTGGGCGTTTCTTATTATCTGCGTCCCAGCTTTTGCCAAACGGCTTTGGCTTCGAGAAAGCTGACCACCTGCATGGTGGGAAAGAAGGCAATTTAAAAAAAAAAAAAAAAAAAAAAAAAACCTGATTACATCTGCTTCTTCACTTTAGGAAAGTGGACGCATTAATCTCAGCTATCACTCTTTTTTAACTTGGGAAATTAAAAGTCCTTTGGCCATAAAAGGAGAAGCCCCCTGGATTCCCACACTGCCCCGCAAGAGGCTAAGACAGACAGGACACAGGCAACTTTAGAAGCTGGTGCAAAGCAGGATAAGCTTGAGAAGTTTCTAGCTAAATGGATGCACCTTGAGGCCGTGCTCTCAAGTGAAGTGAATCGGACACACGTTTCAAATACCACATTGTTCCTCCTATATGAGGAACCAAAAGTGTAAATAAGGATCAAAATGTATACTAGATATTGTGAAGCAGGAAGAGAATGCTAAGTGGGAAGAGGAACTAGGGAGGGGGGGAAGAAGGAAAAGAAAAAAAGGGAAAAATGGGAACAAAGCTTTTATTTTATTTTTTTAGCCATTGCATAAGTGCCGAACTCTCTTTTTCTTTTTTCTTTCTTTTTTTTTTTTTTTTTTTTTTTCTTTCTTTCTTTCTTTCTTTCTTTCTTTCTTTTTTTTTTTGAGGTCACTTTGCTTTATTTTTTTAAAGAAAATAAAAAATTTAAAAAACATTAAAAATGATACAAAATTTCCCAACAAGATGGTAGGCAATCAACAATGGTTGTTATATTACATATTGTTATCTTCAAAGTAGTTGTTCAGATTACCAGATATACGCACGTGAAATTGGTCAGAAAAAATTAGCATTAAACACATGATCATCTCAACAGATGCAAAAAAAGTGTGTGACAAAGTCCAGCACTCATTCATGATAAAAACCCTACAGAAAGTACAAATAGATGGTTTTTACCTCAATCTGATCAAAGCCATCTATGACAAACCAACAGCCAATATCATATTAAATGGACAAAAACTGAAAGCTTTCACTTTAAAATCAAGAACAAGACAAGGATGTCCACTGTCACCCCTCCTGTTCAACACAGTTTTGGAAACATTAGCCAGAGCAATTAGATAAGAGAACTATATAAAAGGAATAGGAAAGGAAGAAGTGAAATTGTCATTATTCCCAGATGACATGATACTCTTCGAGGAAGACCCCAAAAATTCCACCAAAAGACTCCTAGAATTAATCAACAAATGCAGTAGTGTTGCTAGATATAAAGTCAATACTCAAAAATCAATAGCATTCCTATACACAAATAAACACACTGAGAGAGAAATTAAGGAAACCATACCTTTCACGATAGAGTCCAAAACATTGAAATACTTAGGAGTCAATCTAACAAAAGAAGTGAAAGATCTTTACAGTGAAGACTACAGTACTCTGAAAAAGAGATCAAAGAAGATGGATAGGAAGAACCAACATTGTGAAAATGGCCATACTCCCAAAATTGTTGTACAGATTCAATACAATCCCAATTAAAATACCATCAGTATACCTCACAGATCTACAGAAAACATCCCTAAAATCTGGAACCAGAAGAGACCCAGAAGAGCAAAAGCAAGCCTGGGCAATGTCAGATAGCGTCATAATCCCTGACTTAAAATTATACTACAAGGCCACTGTGATAAAATCAGCATGATATTGGCAAAAAAACAGACCTGAGGATCAATGGAACATACTGGAAGGTGAAGCCACAACCACAAACACACTCAGCCAACTTATTTTTGACACAAGGGCCAAACATGTTCACTGGAAGAAAGATAGCCTCTTTAATAAATGGTGCTGGAAAAACTGGCTCACCACATACCGGAAGACTGAATCTAGACCCAGGTCTATCATCATGCACCAAACTCAAATCAAAATGGATCAAAGATTTAAATATTAAAACAGAAACACTAAATCTACTGGAAGAGAAAGTAGGCAAAAATCTTGAAGACATAGGAGTAGGTAGAGAGTTCATGAACAAAAACCACACTGCAAGACAAATACTTCAAAGAATCAACAACTGGGATATCATCTCTTTGAAAAGTTTTTGCACATCTAGAGAAATTGCCGACAGAGTAAAAAGAAAACCCACAAACTGGGAAAAAATTTAGCCAGCTGTCCCTCAGACAAAGGATTCTATCTAGAACATATAAAGATCATCAGCTCCCCCCAAATTTAAAGACCCATCAGTATACCTCACAGATCTACAGAAAACATTCTGCCCAAAAATGGGCATCTGAGATGAATACACACTTCTCAGATGAAGAAATACAAATGGCAAATAAATACATGAAAAAATGTTCAACATCATTAGTCATTTGAGAAACGCAAATTAAAACAACACTGAGATTTCATCTCACCCCAGAGAGAATGGCTACCATCAAGAGATCCACCAATAATAAATGCTGGCAAGGCTGTGAGGAAAAAGGAACCCTTCTCCACTGTTGGTTGGAGTGTAGACTGGTGCAACCCCTGTGGAAATCAGTCTGGAGATTCCTCAGTAAACTAAGACTACAGGTCCCATTTAACCCAGGTATTTCCCTTTTGTGTATTTTTCCAGAAGAACTACAAACATCATAACACAGCAATATTTGTGCACCCATATTTATAGCTGCTCAATTTGTAATAGCTAAATCGTGGAAGTAACCCAAATGCCCATCCACTGAGGAACGGATAAAAAAAGATGTGGTATTTTTACATAATGGAATATTACTTAGCTATAAAGAAGGATAAACTTGAGGCTTTCATAGGTAAATGGATGTGACTAGAATCCATACTCATAAGTGAAATAAATCAGACTCGCATGGGTAAATACCATATTGTTTCACTAGTGTAGGAGCCTGAAAGAGCAAATAAAATCTGAAAGTTATAGTAGATATTGTGAAAGGGAAAGAAACTGCTCAAAGAGAGTGAACAACTGGGATGAAGAAAAAGAGAAAAACAAAGAAGGGAAAAAATATGTATCTATGTATATATACATGATGTATGCATATATACATGTATATATGTATACATACATATATGTATATATGTACATATATGTATATATATGCATATACATATATATGTATGTAGATATATGTATACACACACACAGGATAACTGAGTCATACTACTGACTTCTATTGCTTTATTGAAAAGAGCAGTTAATGTTTAATTGATCAACCTGACGTGCCTATATTTGTTTAACTGAGTAACCAATGTGAAGATGACAAAATGTAAAACAATAACTATTGTTAATTTCCTATCACCTTGTCTGAAACTCTGTATTGCTTCTATTGTTTGGGTGTTATTTTGTTTATGTCTGTTTGTTAGTGTGTTTTTGTTCTTTACTTTTAAAAATAAAAATAAAAAATAATTTAAAATGTAAGCCTTTACTATTCCTTTCAATAAACCAAAGAAATTAGTGGTACAATTATCTTAGCTATCTTGTGTGTGTGTGTGTGTGTGTGTGTGTGTGTGTGTATTTTTTTCCCTTTCTTCTTTCAAAGCTTTTATAGATAAGGAGAAAAGAGGGGTTAAAGGGAGGGGAGGGGAATGGGAAAAAAAAAAGAATCATGATATATTGCACACAGGTACAAATTCCCTATGATGAAGCTAATCATTATGTATATCTAAAATGTACCAATAAAATTAGTTAACTTTTTTAAAAAGCTGATGCAATTAGGTATGATGGTGCAGGATTATAATCTCAGCACTTGGGTGGCCACAGCAGGAGGATCAGCCTGAGTCTGAGGCCAGGGCTACATAGTAAATTCAAGCCCAATCTGAAGGACATAGTGCCTCAAAAGCACCAAAAAAAAAAAAGGAAAAAAAATTAATGGAATGATCTGATGAGGTGTCTGGGTAATGCTGGTCACCTCGAAGGAATAGGGAGGGGGCCCTCGAGAAATGGAGGAATGGGAGCAGGGTCTTGGCAGTCCAGCATCCAGGGGGACAGAGGCCTGGCAGAGAGCGACTGGGCTGCGGCTCCCAGCCCTTCTGCGACCACTCTCCCTAGGGCATCTTGGGGGCCAAGGGCTTGTTCCCATGTGAGCAGCAGCAGCAGCATGGTGGCAGCCACGACTCGGAGCTGAGCGAGAGGTCCTGGCGGGACCGGCAAACAGGAAGCCACAGGAAGTCGCAGCCGGCATGGGGATTCTCGGCAGAGCTGAGCAGACCCAGCACTGTGACCAGAGCCTGAGTGTGAAGGACTGGGTGGCTGGAGAGAGGGTGGACAGAACCACAGTCCTGGAACTCAGCCAGCTGAGTCCACTTCTCTCTGTGGGGTCCTCAAAGTGCGTCCAGCCTGCAAGCTGGACAGGTTTGGCTTGCCTGGGCCACATGGATCCAGACAAACGGTCTTGGGGGCCGTATATAAAATACACGATACAGTTCCTGTGAGTGTGGGGAACCACTCAGACCGCCATGAAGCTCAGGGGCCTCTAAGGACACCTAAGGACGTGACCCTGCTTGTCTAGCGCAGGCGCACATTGAGATACAGTCCTGTAACCGTGACTCAGCACAGGCAAACACGCACGCGCTAGTTACAGCACCATGTAAGAATGTAAATAGGAGACAACAACCTGTACAAGAAGTATACAGTAAAGACGAGGCGGCTCTTGGGCTCTTGCACTTTTGCGCTGTGCTCTGCTCCGTGCTGCCTGCTGTTGTTGCTGCTGCCTTGCACAAGTGCATTCTTGAACCTTGGGGCAGGCGGGCCCACAGTGAGTAACAACATTTCCCTTTCTATATTTTCCTAGTAACACAGGTGTGTTCAGCCCGAAGGCAGCAGGTTGGACACAGCTCCCGGAAACACTGGCTTTGTCCAGCGCAGGACGTACACCAGGCCAGTTCCGGCCTCGCTTCCTCCTACTGTGGGCTTTGCACCAGTCGCTAAACATACGCTTCCCCACACAGCCTCTTCCGAGACCTCCGCACACTTCTTTCAGATTGGGCAACACCTGAGCAAATGGTTGTACTTGGAAACCAGGGACAAACAGGGTGACTGAGCCTTCATCACACCTCACGGACCCAAGAAGAGGCCGTTCAAGGACTCTGAGTCAGAGGTCCTCATCTTCTCATCGTAACACTGACCATGGAGGGCACAGCCAGCGGCTGGAGCTCAGTGGGAGGAGCTGGGACCCGAGAGCTCGTGGGTGGTCCTGCACTGCCCACCCACAAACACGCACATGCACAGCCACACACACACACATGCACACACAGGTGCTCCTGTGTGCTCACATGCACGCACACATGTACATTCTACACATGCAGGCACACACCCTCTGCCCACAGGGCCATGCAGCAGCACCCTGCCCGCCTCTGAGCCAAAAGGAGGCTGTGTCCGTCTGCGGCCCCAGCTGGCAGCCTCGGATGATGTATGGCTGTGCCAGCGCCGTATCTGCGTACATCGCTGGAGGATGCTCCGCTGATGAGCAAATTCTCAGAAATGATTCCGAGTGTGTTGTGGGCTGTGCGTGGAAGGCAGATCAGAAGGGAAGGAAGCATTTCTTTGAAATAAAATGTTCTTCCATTATCATTTATAATATTTCCTGAAGAAATAATCTCTTTAATTTTGCCATCGGAGATTATAGAAATAAATCTGTGAGGTGACCGGGCAGTTCTCAGCAAATAAGACATATAAAAAGAACACAGTTCTAATAGCAGCAAGGGGATAGTCTGGAATCCCTGGAGAGGTCAGGCTCCGAGTCACAAGCTCCAGTTTGGAGAGAGCAGGCCAGTTTGCAAGGACCCATTCCTGTGCGGGGGCTTGCGGAAAAGTAGGTCCTGAGGCCGGAGGGAGGGGCGGAGTCGGGGAGGTCAGGGTGGGGAGGCGGCAGCCGGGACTCGGAGATGCTGCCCTGAGGCTGCTACTCTGAGGAGCACGGGCCTCCACGCCTCATGTCTGGCCACTTCACCCTGTCAGGGCTGGGCTGCCGGGCAACCATCAGGGAGGCAAGCGTTCTTCACGGTGCTCAGATGACATCACACTGGCTGAAACCTGTTCCCTCTAGAGCGGGTGGAGGTGCCAAGGTGCACACAAAAGAGAAAAGCCACCTGCACCCGAGGAGGGCCACACCCAGGAGCTGCGCCCAGGGGGAGGTGCCGGAGCTCCCTGCGCCTCCTCCGGCCTGCAGGAAGGGCACAGCCAGCTGACACAAAGCCCAGCACTTAGAGGCCTTGCGGGTCCCCAGCTTCTTGCCGCTGCCCAGGCCTGTGCTGGCTAACCTCAGCACCGCCTCGACTGCCTTAGCTCCACAGAGGCAGGGCCAGCCAGCACTCCACAGTGCCCAGCCTGCTCAGTTCTGCACATCCGGGGCCCCGGCACCCACAGGAGGGTCACCAAAGAGGCTGTGGTCCTGGGGTTCCCACCACAGGCCCCGAGCGAAGCCCACCCGCCCAGCCCCAGCACAGCACCTCCCGCAAGCTCATGCGGTCTCCTCGCTGGGAGGCTGAGCGGAAGGAGGAGCCCTCGCCCTGCTCCCAAGGCCGCAGTCCAGGACCAGCATTGGACACCACCAAGCCCCTCCCCCAGGGCCTGCTGTCAGGTGGGCACCGCCCTCCATCGTGATGATGCCCTGCGGGTGAGGAGGGAGGGCAGAAGGGGAGCCCGGGGCTGTGTCCCACCGCAGAGTCCAGACAGAGGCCACTGAGCTGCCGGTGCCGCACGCACAGCAGGGCACAGCCGGAGCAAGCATCCTGTGGCCGCCTTGACAAAGGAGCGTGACCCGCTCTTCCCCAACACCTCTGCCCCAGCGTCCTGCGTCCCCCATCAGGCGGTCTCCCACCCTCCGCTCTGTCTGCTGGGTCACTGTCCTTGCCACCTTGGCCCGAGGCCAAGACTAGTAAGCTGAGCTTTCACAGACAGAGGCCCTCTGCCTCCTGCCTCCCAGTGCTACCTTATGAGCAGGGCAACCCACCTGGATAGCCCTGCGTTTCCCCATCCAAAACCCCTGCTTTTCGCCCTGCAGTTCCCTGCTCCAGGGACTGGGGCCTGGATGTCTCTGGGAGCCATTGTTCTGCCGAGAGGGATGTCCTGGGGGCACCAGAAGCACAAGACCACAAGCAACTGCAGCACCCTGGGAAGGACGACAGCGTATGTCGCAAGGTCTAGTGTTCCAGTGCCCATGGCAGGACACCTCATGTTTCCCTGGATTCAGCCAGACCTGAGCTCCCCACTGTACACTCTGGAGCCTGCTCCTCATGCTATGAGAGCTAGCAGGGATGCACTCAGCCGGCAAAGCCGGCCACCCCAGCCCCACGGCCGGTGTCCATGTCTCCTGGCCCCAGATGACCTTGACCTATTGTGAAGTTACTCCTCCCACTGAAAGCCTGGCAGCTTCCGAGTGTTCAGCACATGGCTGCCAGGGAAAAAAACTTCAAACATCACAGGGCCCAGGCCCGGAGAGAACGAGAGCGGGTGGGCACCGGCTTGGGCGACTGAGGAGTCTCAGGGAAGAGCTTGCACACCCCGCGGACAGCTCAGTCTCGGGCTGCAAATCCGTCCCTGCCCCCTCTCGGGTGGGCCTCGTTCCCAGGCCCCGCAGTGACCTGCCAGCTCCAGGCTCCCTTGTCCCCGGTAAAGCCCAGCCAAGGGAATACAATGCGTGCACCTCCCTTCTGTGACCCAGGCAAAGCTCTTACGGGGTCTCAGGCTCAGTGATGGCTACATGATCACCCGTGACCAGCCAGGGCCTCCATTCAGGCCAATCCTGGGTGGGTTCGGAGCCTATGTAGGACAGGGCTGCCAGCAGGAAAAGGTGCGACTCCGCAAAAGCTGCTCCTCCAGGAAGAGCACTGTGGGCGGAGGAAGGTGAGAGCCCAGCTTGCTTCCTCCACCCGTCTCCACCAGTGGGTGAAAGGCTCTGTGGACAGCAGCCTGGGTACAGATACGGTGCTGGATGAGGACACAGCATTGCTGCGGTCTCTTTCCACCCACCCCTCCTCGGGACACAGGTCTGCTCCCAGGAGACCAGGAGGCGTACAGGGCACTGGGACCCAGCTAGGACCTGGCTCCTCCAGTGGGGAGAAGGCAAGGCCAGGTGTGAGATGGGCCAGCCTCTGCCTCCCACCAGGACTCTCCACGCGCAGAACACTCCGTCCTGACCTTGTGGCCGATCCCAAGGAGCAAACGCGGTGCATCTCGCGAAGGCTCATTTCACATGCACATGGCGATGAGCTGTTTTGAGAGTGTAGCTAATCCGTGAACATTAAAAATAAAATATGTTGATCAATGAGGTGTTTGTTTGCAGCAGAATGGTCCTAGGTTCAGCCAGACCAGCTCTCACAGCTTAATTACTGTCATCAGAGTGCGGTTTCCAGAAGAATAAGAGTGTGTTGGCAGGCATTGATCTGCCATCGCGGTCACGGGCACTCGGATGAGTTGCTGTGGTCGCCTTTCTACTCTGTATCGGGAACACGTCAGGACCGTCCACATTAAACCACCTTGTATTGATAAGCTGGTAAGCTAAAAATGCCCGTGATGGCATGATTGATCACTGCATATTAGCGGAGGTTATTAGAGCGGGGAAATTTGATACTTCCATTGCCTCTTGCAGCGCTCGATTTAACAATCTATCTTCATTTCCCTCGTGTTTTTCTTCTTCTTCTTCTGGGTTTGTCCCCCACCTTCTTCCTCAATTAATTGCAGTCAATTAGATGGCGAACAAAATGGCTTTCGTGCTGTACCTGGAGAGGCCGCCTCTCCGGGCTGGCTTCGGTGCAAAGTTGCAGCAGGTGGGTCCTGGCAGACTTCCGTTCCAGCAGGGGAGGACTCAGAGCCGAGGAGGAGCTCAGGGTGCCGAAAGAGCCTCCCCTAGGAAACTCAAAGGCGTGGCAGAGAGAGCCCTGGCCTCGCACACCCACAGATCCTGGCTCTTTAATTTATCTGCAAGGGAGAGAGATGCGCAGAGAAAGAATCCCAAGTGGCCTTGTACCGGGAAAAACATTCCCCAGCTCCTCCAGGGCCTGCAGCAAGATGGGCAGCGTGAGTGAGTGAGTGGCCACTGGACATCCTGGGACCTGACCGCTGCTCCTCCAGGGTCCGTGATAACACAGTGTAGCACCACATCACTCTGTCCAATCAGGACATCTGAGCAAAGCGCCTCATTGCTCCTTTCCCAGACCTCAGCGCTGCCTGTTCCCTGGGTCCAAACCCCGCTCGGCTCCTCCTTCTGGAATGCTCTCCCTGATGTTGTGCAGCCATCACATCCTCCCATCACCTGCTTAAACACCGCCCAACCCTGAGGTCCTCATGGCACCACGACGGCCCTCTCACCCCTCCAGCCTGACCTTGTTCTGGGGAGCACTTCTCCCAGCACCCACCTCTGCCCAGCTTGCTCTGCATCGGGTGATTTTCCCCTGGCTGCCGAGCCCTGCCTGTGCTGCTCACAGGGTGGACACGGGGTGCCTGCTGGCTGACAGATGACACCTTTGGTTTCTGCCCCTGACCGCGTGAGGCTGTGCACTGTGCACGTGGTAACACCGTCTCCCCTTTCCGTGTGAGGGGGAAGGGGCAGCAGTGGAGGCTGGAGCCGTCCATCCCAGGTCCATCGCCCTGCACGTCTGCAGCTGAGTCACGGCGCGGGGAGCCAGCCACACAAGGGACACAGATGTGCCCTGCCTGATGCCCTGCAGGGGCAGCCCGTGGCTGCCGTGGTAAAGGACCACCAACTGGGAGACTGAGAACAACAGGAGTGTGTTCTCCCCCGGTCTCAGACAGGAGTCTGAAACCAAGCTGTCAGCAGGGCCACGCCTTCCTCAAAAGCTCCAGGAAGGATCCTCCTGTTGCTCCCAGCTGCCGGTAGCTCCAGGGACACCTCGACGGTGGTGATATCACCCAGGTTCCGCCTCTGTCTTCACAGGGCTCCGTTCTGTTGATCTGGTAGGTGTGTCTGGACTTAGGGCTAGCTGGGTGAGCCAACGTGATCTCATCGGCAGGGCTCACTTTGTACATCTGCAGAGATGCTTTCCCCAAGCAAGGCCCTGTGTATAGGCTGCAGGGACGCCTGTCATGTGGGGTGACCACGTACTTACAACTGATCATCTCTCCTGCTGGATAGGCACTGCTTGTGTGCCAGGTATGATGATAACGCCCGGGCCACCTCCTCACACACCCCGCCCAGGCAGTTGCACTGCACATCCACGAGGGAGGGGACTTTATCCCCACTCACAGGTAAGGAAACTGAACATCAGAGGGTGTACAACCAGCAGGGGGCGAGTCCCAGAATGCAGATCCATGTCAGGCTGCCGAGGCTCTACCCCAAGTGCCCACAGTAAGCCCCTCCCAGGCGGGGCTCAGAGGCTTGTCCAAGGTCTTTGAGAAGTAGCCAGCACAGAGCTGAAATCCTGCAGCTTCCTGTCCAGACTTGAGCAGATGGAGGAGCACTGGGCTCACAGCTCAGCAAACAATCCCTCCTCTCCTGGGCCAGCCTCTCGTCTCGCCCACTGAGGCAGGTTTTGCTTTGGCTGATGGCACCTAGGCAAAGACAATGTGGCAGCTCCAAGCCATACCAGGAAGCACACAAGGCCCTCCTGGTGGTGTTTCACTTCCTGTTTCCACCATAAACTGTACTCTGGATAGTCACTAGCTCCATGAAAAGAGGCCACTGGGTCACAATTCAACCAACCTGGGGCACAAGTTCCTGCCTCACCTGGCCACAGCTGCCCCAGCCCACCTGCTGACCCACAGTGGGAAACAAACAGTTATTGTCCCAGGCCTCTGTGGTAGGGAAGCCTTGTTATTCAGCATTATTGCTACATTACTGACTGATACACACAAGATTCAGCTTGGATGGTCTGTACTTGCTATGTAAAATATACCAAAACAAGAACATTAATGGAATATTCGCTAATCCAGATAGTCTATAATCCACATAAAATCCAAATGAGATGGCCCATGTCACCTGAAACCAAACCTCAAGCTACTTCCTTACAACCTAGAGGAAAACTTGAAATTGGAGTGAGACAGAAGTTTTTTGCCTGAGATGTTTTGAATGAAACGCCAAGATCTTCACAAATGTAGGTCTCAGCTTTACATAACTTTTAAAAAGTCCTTGTTTGTATTGAATGCTAAACAGCGCAAGACTGCTCACATCAGCTGACCATCACGTGTGGTCAGGAAGGAGAGCACTGACCTCTGTGTGAGGCCGTTCGCACCACCAGTCTTCAAGTCCAACTGCGCTGGAATCCATCTCCTCCCAGTGAGCCCCGACGGTTTGGCACTTCTCCTTGTCATAAAATAATTAAAATATTTCCCCTCTCTTCTTCCTATTCTTTTCAAGGTAATCCCTTTCATTAGAAGTCTTTTAATATTTTCCTGCTCCGTTATCTGCTATATTTCAACTTTTTGTATTTTCTTTGCTGTTCTTGTCTTCTGTCATGTTTCTCATTAAATTTCCCTTTTTTTGTTCTTTTGTTATGATGGCTTATTTTTTTTGTCCTAAAACGAGCTTTGAACTTAAAAACCTGAAAAGCATTTTAGGCAGAGTGAAAGAATCTTTTGTGTCACACACTTGTCGGCAAATGCGTGCCTTCTCATGTTTTAATTTTTCAGAATGATTGTTTGTAAACAAGGGCCCTGGTTTCTCCGAGGTGAGTCTGGTCTTCGTGCCCATTCTTCACAGGAAATGATAATCCTCTGATAATGTAATCATCACCATGGCAACTGGAGGCAATGTCACTGGCAGGATTATGACTTCAAAAGCCCAGATTTGTATCTTTGCACCTCTGTTGACTGCACTCCTGGGCATCGCATATCAAGGGGCTACCTGGGGCTCCCGGGCTGAGGATGAGGAGCAGGGAAACACTGGTGGCATCAGAGCCTGGGGCCCCCACCCCCGGCTGGATGCACACACGGGATGGCCCACTCGCCACCAGGTCTGTCTAGTGAGATCATCCCACCTCCACTGTGGAGGGTGGAATTTGAAACCCAAGTGACTGTCCTCAGGCTCTCAGGGAGCTGAGATGCCAGGAGCCCAGGGCCCACACTGGGCTGGTGGTCTGTGGAGAGCTCGGGAAGAACTGAGAGAGAAACCCTTGGGCTTCTGCAGTGAGCCTGGGCAGTGGGCCCCACCTGGCTCAGCAAGCGTTGCACACTGGCTTTAGCGTCCAAATGCTGGCCTTGTGCTGGCCTAGGCTTTGATTCTTCTTTTGCTTTTGACTGGTTCCACTACTGGTGAGCCCTGAGTTTCAGCCGCTGTAAAGGAAAGGCTGAACACTGTTGTTCATCCCAGTCAAATGACCCTCCACAGTGTGTTCACAGGCCAGCAAGGCAAGTCTTGGGCGGGCAAGACGGTGTGGCCAGCATTGTTGTTCATGCATGTGCATGAAGCCCTCAGGTGCCCCTGTGCTCTGGGGCATATTCCGGGTCCTCTATGTGTCTACAGCAGGTTGGGTGGGCAACTGTCTGCCCATTTCACAGATGACAACACTGAGGCTCAGGGAGTTTTCCATGACGCCCTCGCTTGCACAGCTAAAAGCAGCAGAGAATGGCACAGGCAGAAGGCTCGCAACTACACTCTGTGCTCTGGTCACAGATTCAAGCCGCCCCTGGTGGGTACGCGGCTCAGCAAGCACAGCTGGAGGCCTGCGTGCTCAGAGGAAGCGGACTCAGGGAGATGCCTCCCTTTCCCTTGTTACCCTTCTGGAACCAAACTCCTTCCCAGCGGGGGTCTGTCTTGTCTTCTGCTTGGGACCAAGCAGCACGGAAGGAGGCTCTGATGGTGCTGCCCATTCAGTGACTTGGGGATGAATTCTCTCCGCTCTGCACAGAACTCCAGGACTGTAATTGGATTTGCCTCAAAACAGTAATCCCCACACCCCTTTCAAACATGCAAAAAAAAAAAAAAAAAGTATCGCCCCATCAGCATTTCATGGTGCATTTATAACTTTTTACTTAAATGTTTAATCTAATAAAACAAGCTTGGCTTGCAGAGGCAACTGTTGGTTTCATCAGAAGAAACTGCTCTCCTTTCAGTTAGGGCATCCCCAGAGAGGAAACAAAGATGAAGGCAGAGAGTCCCAGGCTGGCCAGCTCTGGCAATTCTCAAGGGCAGCAGTGTGTCACAATGGAATGGAAAGATTCCCTAACGCGACCGGTGGGAGGGGTGCATGGGTGAAAGCGGCACAGTCTTCTCCAAATGACCCAGGAGTTAGTGACTTCAAGCGAGGGAAAACTATGGGAGAGAGGGGACCCCAAGGGACTCTGGGTCCAGGACCCTCCCTCCACTAGTCCTTAAGATTCTGTTGTTTTTATGCGCATGGCATCACGCCCAAATCTTTTCCTCACTCTCAGGTTTTCTGTTCCAAGGGAGGGACCAGCTGCCAGTGAAGACCCATTGTTCCGACTCTGCAATGAAGGGAAATAGAGCAATTAACATCTTGGCAGTGGGCAGAATTAATCATGTGCGACCGTTTTTACTTATATTCTCCTCAAATGTAACACTGAAAGGCTTTTATTAGCTTGCACAAAGAGAGATCTTCAAGCAGCAAACACTCAATTATTGTGATGTTTACTGTAGAGAAAATGTACATTCAACAGCCGCATTCTGAAAGGTTTCATAAAAACGAGGCTGCTCCGCAGTTTTAAGGTGCGTCCTATAATTTTGCTGGATTTTAATTACTGCAGTGCAGGGATTCAGTGTTAGAATCTCCTCTCTGCCTCTCTATACTCTCAATCCTCAGAGGCTTCTGTCCAGGCAGTCATCTTAACTCCAGCTTTGCAAATCCTCACCTCGCTGTCCCCAGTTAGGTAGCACCTCCGGTCAGGATAAAAAGCAATGACACATGAGATGTACAGAGTATCTTCAAAGTTAGAGCCCTCTCTCCCATGGACATTGTGGCAAAGTGTCTGCATTGATAACCTGATAGATACCCAGCCTCCTTCTCTCCTTGTCTCCACCCTCTGTCCAGAGGAACTCTGTGTCCCTTGCCCCTGCCTGCCCTTGGCCAAGTGAGGTGCCCATGATACAACCCAAACAATAACTTGAGAAGAAATTTTCTTTCTCCTTGCTCTTCCACTCTTCCACCATCTTGACAGCATGATCAAGGAGGCCCATCACAGATACCTGGAGGAAAATGCAAATGCAAGCAGAATGAATCCAGGACCAGGAACTCCAGCCCACCTGAAGGTGACTACAGACAGCAAGCCAGCCTGGCCAAGAACCTGAGCCTGGCTTTGGTCAGCAGAACTGTCAAGTTAACCAACTCACAAGCTCGTGGAAAACTAGTGAGTAGTAGTTCTTTCAAGCCATTAAATTCTGGGATATTTGTTACTCAGCATTATAAAGAAGATGACTGATACAAACATGGCAATGGCTACCATTCATAAAGCACCAGTCCAGTCTGGCATGGAGCCTGGCATTTTATAGACTCAACTCAGACCTTCCAGCAAAGCTGAGATGCAGTTGTCATCATTCCCACTCTTTGTGAATAAGAGTACTTGCCTCCCAGAGAGGAGCGTATTAATCAGGAGGAGCTGGGTTTGAACCAAAAGCAGTCTATCAGCAGCCCTTCTCTTCCTCAGACCACTTCCTCCATATGAACGAGCTGCTCTGAATGCCTGGCTCTGCCACGCCCTAGGCACAAACAGGCCCTTCCTGTAAATACCAGCACCAAGAAGTAATGGGAGGGCTTGACTGAAGAAGCCACGCCTCAGATGAATGGCTGCTGTATCTCGTACCTCCTCTAGAAATGCTGCTGGAGCAGGAGCAGACCCACCATGAGTGTCCACGGAGACGAGGCCTTGGAGGTCCGTCCATGTTTCAGTATCTGGCTCCTCCTCCCTTTGCACTGTGTAATGGGACCACTCCACACAAGCCTGCAGGGCAGACACTGGGCCACAGGCAGCCTTCGGATCACAGCTCTGCCAGAGACAGGAAGTGAGGTCACTCTCCACCACAGGCCTCTGGCTAAAGTCACTCCCCTCCTGGCCTGCATCAAGCCCCTCCCGCTCCTCTTCTGCACATGCTCAGAGGTCCAGGCCAGCCACAGTGTGTGGACTCTGCCCTCTCCCCATGTGTCACTGGCCTGGAGGCCACCCTAGGGCTGACAGCTCCTCAGTTGTCTTTGTCACTGTGTCTTTAGCTCTGAACATGGAAATAAATAGATAAGTAAATACTCATTGGTGAATTAATTTAAAAATGTACAGAGGCTCCCCCAGCCCCCCGCGGAGGCTCCCCCAGCCCCCCGCGCCTTGCGCCCAGGCAGCGAGTTCTCCGGGAGCGGCAGGGCTCCTGGGTCCGAAAGTGGGCCGGACTCATACCACCGCGATTCCCAGCCGAAAAGCGCCCAAAGAGCCAGGTAGGCCCCACCCAATCCCGGAGGCCAGGACGCGAGAACGAAGACCCCGGTGACACTGCAGACTGAGTTTCTAGG
>NW_004955528.1:2747522-2765250 GCF_000276665.1 Chinchilla lanigera | reverse complement strand
GTGATATGTTGTAAAATGTTGTATGTCTGTTAATGTTTCCCTCCTTTTATCCTTAAAATAAAAAAAAATAAATAAAAATAAAAATGTACATATAGGGAAATTTTAAAGCAGTGCAAAACAGCCCTTGGACAAGCTTATTCACTCACATCCACGCTTCTGGACTTCAGCTGCACATAAGAATCACGTTGGCTGTTCTGAAAAAAACAGGGGTGCTCAGATCCCACCCTGGAGGAATGAAACAGACGATGCGGTTGGCACCTGTGTAGAGCTTGCATGTGTGTGTGTGTGTTGCACATGTGTATGTGTGTGTTCGCCACCTACACTGGGACAGAGCTTTCATTTTCATCTTCTCTGGGTGAATCTAAAGTGCAGCCAGGGCCAATCCTTCTCACCCCCTCTTCAAATTAAACAGAATTTTAATCAACTCCTTTCTAACCATCGTGTGATGCCATCTGCCCAGAGAGGTACCATGGGAGTTCCAGGGAGGTGCCCGCACCACTTCCTGTGAGGATGAGAAGTCCAGCCCAGCTCTCTATCCAGGCCCAAAGAAGGGCCCTGTTCTCCCTGAAGGTGTGCGCCCCTGCAATGACTTCTGGGATAGCTGGTTGTTATGGCTTGTATCTAGATGTGCCCTCAAAGCCTCCCGCACTCGTGGTGGGGAGACTTTTTCAGAGATGGCTGGATCGAGACTGTGTGATGCTGGGATTAGAGGTGTGTGATTACTAAATCAGTGCACTGATTGGTTTGGCACTTGCCCTAAGCCCAGTAGCCTCATTTGAATATAAAAGGGGCAGAAAGAAGCTGCTAAGGTGGGGTGGACTTGCTCCTTGTTGCCCTGCCTGCCTGCCTGCCATGGACTGTTTCTCCTCTACCATGCCCCTCTGCTGTGCCATGCTACCTTAGAACCAGCCAACTAAGAACCAAAACTTTCAAACTGTGAGACAAATAAACCCGTTCTTTGGGTGTTGGTATTTTGTCTCAGCAATGAGAAAAGTAACTAAGACACTGGTCACTGGAGCCACTTTGATGCAAGCTGGGCAGGGCTTTCCCAACTCACTCCCAGCTATGTCTGTGCTCAGAGGTCCCAGAAGAGTCCTCCATGGGGTTGGGGTCCCCTGCTAAGAACATGGTGGGAGCTGGCAGCAGGCAGAGCTGCCTGGCCCTTGCACCCCCTCAGGACTTTGCAGCCCTGATAGTCTAGCAAAGCCCCAGCTGGTGGGACTTACCAGTCTTTGACAGCATGTTGATTATGAATATTGTCCCTTTCAGCCTAGTTAATAAAGCATCAAATTCATGCCAGCTTTTATCTGTCAGATAAACACCAGTGAGCAAAGGAGAGACCAAACCCTGAACTGAAGTGTGAACTTCATGTAAATTAGGAACAGATCAGTGTGTTTGGCCAGTACAGATTCCCAAGGTGGAATCTTCTAACTCCAAGATCCTCTGGACCACAGCTCTGGGGCCATGATGATCAGATCAAAGGCTACCTGAAGCAGACAGAGGCGTGGGACCACTTGCCCTGGACCACTTGCCTACAGGACCAGAAATCTAAAATCACACCCAGGATGGATGATCACTGCCACCTGTGCCCAGGTTAGAAAGCTCAGAGTGAGAGCTCTTCTCCCAAATCATGCAAATTATCAACATGCAACCATTTTAGCCCCCAAAATAATTGCATACATGTCAACTACACACAGGGAAAGGACTCCCTGTTTCACTGGAGATTTCCCTCCTAGTGGATAAGGAAAAGATGACTAGGTATCAAGGGGCCACTTGGGACCCTCAGCTTTGCTAACCAGACACAGGGCAGTCCGGCCCCTGGTGAATCATGTGTCTCTTTGTTCCTCTTGTCCAGTTTCCTCATCTGTGAAAACAAGACAATAGATTATACAATAACAAATGCCCACATTCTGAAAGCTTGCAGTATGCTGGGCAAGGTGCTAGGTGCTTGATTAACACTCCACAGCACTAGAAGATGGAGAATCTTGTTATCTCCATTTATTAGCTAGGATTCTGGGCTGGGAAGGATGGAGCGTGTGGTGTGTGAATATACAGCCCAGCACTGAGGGGAAGGTCTGTGTGTCTGTGACTTTTTCATTTGCTTCCTTCAATACTAGAGGGCTGCTTCCCAACCAGGCTGCAAGGTCCTGCCACACAAGTCCACCACGTCATCCTCTGCTCAGTGTAGGCCTCACACCTGTGGGGGAATTTGAGGAGTAGCTTCCACACTTCTGAGCCCAGACACCCCTGGAGGGATGCCCAGTTGGTCTGTGTCCCTGGTTTTGCTGTGCATTTTTAATCGTCCTCTTTCACTGAGACCAATGGGTGCTCAGCATCCATCCCACCTCCTACTTGGGTTCTACCTGTATTGCTTGGGTTCCACCTGCACTGCTGAGCTGAAAACTGCAAACAACCTTTCCCAGACTTCTGTGCATGGTGAGCAGCAATACAGTGGCCCCAGTGATCCCGGAGTCCTGTTATCCAGGCCCCTATAAGCTCTGCACCCAGGTTGAGCTGGCCTTGAGCCAACTGACTGGGTGATGAAAGGACCAGTTAAGGGGATGGAATGTCCTTCCTTCATGAGGTCGCAGAAATTACAATCTCCGCCTTGGTAGCAGATCTCTATGGCCTGGTCAGCTTGCAGGAACAAGTGCCAGAACACAGTGTGGCCCAGCAGGGACCCATGGAATCGGTGAACAACCCCCAGGGAGCTGAGCTCCAGCAATAGCCCCCCAGGGCTTGACTCAGCCCCACCCCACCCCCAGCCAAAATTTCAGAAAAGACACACCTGGATCTCAGCTGTGAGAGACCCTGAGGCACAGCACCCAGCCTGGCCACCTGGACCCCTGACTGCAGACCCTGAGACCATTTATGTGCAGCCTCTGTGGTGATTTTAAGTAGCAACCTACAGTGATGGATGAGATCTAGTTCTGTCAATCAGAGGCTCAGGAGGATATGGAAGTCAGGAGAGGGGCATTTCTGGCTCCCTTTACTGGGAGTGCCAGCACTGGTGAGTCAGTGTTAGGCTGCCAGTTTAGTGAAGGCAGGGGGATGGCAGCAGCTGTGGCACGGCAGCATGCCAATGAGTACCTTCCTCTTGGGACAAGACAGCAGACTCCTGAATGCAGGTGCCCCGCCAGAAGACCTTAGCCTCCATGTACACTGGAGAGCTCCATGGTGTCTCCAGTGTTCCACCTTCTGGATCATGGGAGAGATGGTGGCTTCCTGGCAGAACATTTCTAAAGAGTGTGCTCTCTGCAAAGGGAAAGGTCCCAGATATTTAGCATCCTCTTCTCCCCAACCACACACACTCAGCAAGTTCACAAGCACCCCACTCCTGATAGTAAGTCTCTCTCCTCCCATTGCCTCCCATGGGTTCCTCACTAACCCCCCACAAAGCCACCTGGGATGTGGCTCATATCCAGGAAGTGACGAAGCCCTTCAATGTTCTCACCACGTACCTGAGTGCTTTCTGTCTATGCACACTTGAGATACTTTGAATCTTGGCCAAGTGTGTATTACACAGCATAATCCCACCTCAAATACCTACAGGGCTTTGTTGTTTACCAAGTTATGCTTCAGAAATCATTTCTTTCACACCTTGCACAGCCATCTGAATTTTTAGATAGAAAACAGAGGGCCAGAGGTGGTAAATATGCTGCCAGAGTTGGGGCTCTACCCCAGGTTTAGTCCTCCTTTGTTCCACATGACAATGTTTCCCGTGATTCATTCTTCCTGTAACTTCAACCCCCTAGGCCCTGGTTACATCCTCCAGTTTCTGCAAGCATGAGATATGAGGTGAAAATGGGCATCAGTTTTATTTTTTAAGTACTATTTTCTCAAATCCACTCCAACATGTTTGATTGTCGAAGGAAATGACACCCAGCTGTGAAGACCAGTGCATCCATTTGTGCGTTGTGAAATCCATAATGGCTTCCGTTTGGCAAGATCCAGGCACTGTCCACACCCCTGCCAGCAGGGAGAGTGGGGTGGAGGCACCTGGATTCCATTGGCCAGAGGCCATCTGCAGCTCACCAGGGCCCATGTCCAGGGCCCTTACTCACCCAAAGGCAAAGCCTTTTCTCAAGCCATACATTCAAATGGGCATGGTTTTAGTCTGCTCTTCATTGCTGTGACTCAATATCTGAGAAAATAATTTAAAGGGAGGAAATATTTCTTTTGGCTTATAGCCCCAGAGGTTCAGTCCATGGTTGACTGACTCCAAGGCAGAAACATCATGGCAGAAAGGCATGGCAGAGGGGAGATGCTCAGTTCATGACAGCTCAGAAGCAGCGAGAGATGGGAACAGTGCTAGTGAGAAAGGGGTCCATCAGCAGGCATAATCCCCAAGGTCTTATTCTCGTGCTTCACCCAGACACACCCAAAGCTCTGCTTTACTGGTTTCCTAGACATCTTTCAAGTCAGTCAAGTCCACAGTGAAGATTAGCCATGATAGGAACACTTCTCTAATTCACACAAAGAGACCCTCTGGGCTGAAACTACTTTCCATGCTGGGGAAGCAGCTGTGAACAAGCTTGTGGAGGTCCGAGAATTGTATACCTAGAAACAAGAAGGCTTCTTGGGTTTGGGGTCCTCCTCACACACTCTCACCCAGCAGAGTCAGAAAGTTTATTCCTGGTTAGAATACCCTAGAAAATCAAGAGTCATGAGTGGAAATATCTGGAGGCCAGTATGGGAGGAATGGCTGATTAGCCTAGCTCTCTAGACAGAGCCTCTCTAAAATTAATGGTGTTCTCTCTCTGTAGACCATCAGTTAGAGCCTGCACAGGCCAGGGACCATTGGGCAGGGAATGGCTGTGACCCTGGGGACAGAGTACCTCAGCTGGCTCATGGTAGCAATCTCAAGTCCTTCTCCCAACACTGAGTTTCCTTTTGAACACTGTTCAAGTGATCACTGGACAGTCTGAGATGACTCTCCTCATTCAGCGATGGAGAGGAATGATTCTGGCCGTTAGCACTGTGGTCCCTGGACTGTTCTGCCTTCCAGCTGATCTTGATGGGAGCCAGGAGGCCAGGGGATATTTCTTAAACCCCGGCAAATGGTGTTCTGTGAAAATGGGAAGAGAGTCATTTTTAAAGTGAAGGGCAATAAAATAAGTCCCTTGAAATAGATTTTGAGCATCTTGTAAGCTAGTGGGATGCAACTGGGTTTTGCAAACACCTTTCCTACCGTCTGCTCAGACTTGGACAAAGCCACACAAAAGGGGCTGAAAGGCAACATCTGCATGGCCCCCTGGGGCCTAAGCCAGTGCCAGCAGAACCTGATTACTCTCAGAACCTAACTGTTCCCTGCTGAGCCCGCTCTGGACCCCCCCCAACACACACACATGCACACACACACACACACACACACACACACACACACACACACACACCAGACATGGAAATGGCAGAGTCCAGACAGCTGCAGCACAAGCAGCACCCAGGCCATCGAGGTGGCTCAGAGAGGCAGTGTGCAGGCAGACACAACCCCGTGGGCCGGCCAGCCAGGCAGGGGGCTGCTGCCCTGCAGTGTCCCAAGCGAGGACTCAAATCTCTAGCTGGAAGTGGCAGGAGGGATGTGGACTCCAGGAAAAGCAATGCGGTATATATGGACACACTTTACCCTTGAGAAGCCCTGGGGCACTGTGGTGTGGACACTCGGGGAGACACCATGGAAAACAGCACCACCCTTGGTCCGGAGCCCACTGGCAGGTGCTGTGGTCCCAGTGTCACACATGCACACCAGCAACATGCAGAGACCACAGTTTGTGTCACTGGGGACACCCGGAGTGGTAACAGACCCCCTGTTACTACTCAGTAACAAACACTCTGTCTGCCAAGCGCTGCATCCAGCAGGACTGGGACCGGTCTGGGTCTGGCGGCCTGTGAGGCTCCACAGGAAGACATGGGTACTGGCTGCAGAACGCAGCTTCCCGAGCCCGGCACCACACTTTCCTTTCCTCCCAGCATGTCCTACGTCGTGGCAGATCCACTCGGCACTGCCTGCAGAACACGGCGGCACCCTCCTCGCCATCTCACTCTGGTTCTGGGCCACCATCACCCTTGGCCAGACCAACTGCAGTCAGGGCTGCCGCAGCCCGCTCGTGCAGCCGCCTTTCCCCCCTGTGCACCTCATTCTTCCCGGATATATGAGTGACCAGCTCAGCACTTAGAATACTTTCCATATGCACACAAGGACACACATATGTGTATGTACTCAGATGAATGCATACGTGTCAAATATTTTGGTGACTATGTTGGTACAAAAACAGGTAGAACCCGGGCTGATTCTATGCCTTTGCTCCTCCTGATATCAAGGAAATTAAAATATTTCCATGGCTCTTACGGTCCCCTGAGCACTGGCCCTTCATCTGCTGTGTCTGACAGAGGAGACACCCAGAAAGCTGGCTGCCTACCCGCCTCTGGATGCACCCGGCAGGCTGCAGCATGCCTGGGCCCCCAGAACACAAGCCTTCTGTGCAAGCGTGCCTTTCTTCCACAAAAGCCACACATGGCTCCACTGTGCTGCAGCTGAATCACAGTCGTGGACCTGGCCAGGGAGCCCCACACATTCTAGTCCCAGTGAGTGGGCCAGCCTGTGCTTTCTCCCTGAGACAGCACACCGTCTCTCTGCTCCCCACATCTGCCACCTGCTCACCCCAGGGCCTTTGCTCTTGCCACTGCCCCCAATTTGATGCTTTTTCTCATCTTCTTGTAGTCAGGGCTGTGTTCAGAGTCTGCCTTTTCAGGGACACTTCTTGCAAACACCAATCTAAGGGCATCATGCTCATGGTCACCTAACCCTGCTGCATCTCTACAGAGCACTTTATCCACTATTTCTGCAGTGTGAAACTAGGTAGAGATTGGAGCTGTCACAAGAGCACAACTACTACTGATGCCTTGACTTTAAGCCAATGAATGCATGCTCCTAGAGACACGCAGGGTGGCTTCAGGTGACAAATAGACCTTTTCACGGTACAAGCTGACTTCAGTGTGTATCCAGAACTTGCACGGCTCTTTGAAAAGACACGGACGAGGGCTCCATTCCCCTTTGAAGGTCTGGGTGCTGAACCAACAAGAACAGCTCTGCTTCTGCGGCAGCACAAACAAACCTTCTGGAGGGGAGCAGCCTCCACCCACACCCATCCTCAAGAAGGACATCCAGGAAAGAGCACCTGGAGAGCCCTTTGCAAGATCTGCGTCAGAGCAGACTGCAGGAAAATGGGGTGTCCACTCAGGATCAGATAGTTCTTCACCTCATGTCTTCCCCAGGGAAGAGAGTCAGATGGGCAGTGCACCTCCCTGCCTTAGCAGCAACGTAGCAAGCCCTCACAAGCACGGAGTCGGCTCTCCTCTGACAAAGGCATCCAGACCACTTGGGGATCTGACCACAGGAGAGCTTCGTCAGGGAGAAGCACAGCCCGCACGGGCACTGCCAGGAGTGGACGGTCCTGTGCCATCTGGAGGGGAGAAGAGGAAGCAGGGCGTGTGTTCGGCTGCAGCAGCTCTCGGGGCAGTGGGATGGCTCTGCCCTACTGCTGCTCTGAAAGAAAAGTGAGAAGGGTCCAGGAGGGGAAAGGGGGACTCTGATTTTAACATGGTCTCCGGTGGTTCCTGGTTTCCTACCTGTTAGCAAATGGCGCTGGTGCTCAAAAGCAAGGGATCCTAACCCCGAGTAGAGTGCATATATCTAGAGGTGAGTGAGTCTTTATTACACACCCCTGTGCCAGCCTCCAAGTAGAATCAGAGCTCCCTGCCCCTGGGAAGCCCTCTTCTCTTGGTGACCCAGGAGCAGGCACTGGCTTGACTTCCACAGCCCAGCATCAGGGAGGCGTGTTCTCAGGCTGTGTGCACGGAGACATGCAGGACACACTCTTTCATGTGTGTCCTTTTTGCTGCCTGCCATGTCTCCTGCATGCATTCATGTAGTTGTCTGCTTAGACAAAAAAAACTGTATGGAAGTCTGAGCCCAGGGACTTCACCCTGAGCTATATTCTCAGCCCTTTTTACATTTTTTATTTTGAGACAGGGTCACCCTAAGTCAACAAGTTGCCCAGGCTAGGCTCAAACTTGTGATCCTCCTGCCTCAGCTGCCCAGAGTTTTGAGATTACCTACATGGGCCACCATGCTCCACATAAAATTATTTTTTCTTTATTTGTCTTTTTTTTTTTTTTTTTTTTGTAGTACCAGAAATCAAATCTAAAGCCTTGCGCTTTAGGCAAGTGCTGTACAACTGAGCTGCGCATGTTTCATTCCTGTGCATCTTGCTTACCTCCTTTCATATTCATATGAGTTTGAGAAAGTAAATCGTGGCTTTATGCTGTTTCATATTTTAGCATTCATATGCAGACATGGTGAAAACCATGAAAGCAGCAGACCTGTAACTGGAGGGGAAAAAACCCTTCCAGAAAAAAGTAGCTGAGCACCAACCCCATAAAGTCCCTACCTCAGGGCAGAATTTCCCACTAAAGGGAAATGTGGTAGTGGAAAATAACAAATCAGTGCATAAACACCCAAAATTCTGCCCCGTGCTGGACAGGCCTGAAGTCTTGAGCATGTAGTCACAGCGGAAGTCACAGAGCAGTCACAGCGGAACCGGAAGTTGAGACGAAGACAGGAGGTTCCGACTTCCTTCCAGGTGCAGACAGGGAGATGCAGCTGGACTCCAGGCCCTTGAGATCCACTCACCTCGGGGCTTCCATGGGGTTCGGCGCCCCCAAACTCCAGCGCCACTGTTGGCTGCCATGCGGGCCTCCTCTCTTGCTTCTGGTGGCAGACTGAGATGAGCACAGCTTTCCAGACCCAGAGCTGAACACCGCCCCTTCCAGCAGCCGTTTGCAGCAGAACAAAGTCAGATCCACACAGTGCCGCCGCCTGGTGTGAGGGGACACATCTGGTTACTCTTTATTTTTAGCCGTGCAGTCTCACCCGCCCCTCGCCAGCCGAGCGAGCATCACACACAGTCGCCAGGCAGGCGAGGCGCTGTTTCCTCTGGAAGCAAAGTCTCCCCGTCAGTCATTCTCAGATTCCTACCACTCAGGGCCGCTTGTTGCTTGGTAACAATTTTCACGGTTGCATTAAGAGGCGAGTTCTGAAAAGAGGATTGCTTAAAACCTGACAGCAATTACAGGCCAAGCAGACCACTTCTTTCATTTCAGAAACCAATACACAAATGGATCTGCCCATTCAGTTAGTATTTCGGTATTATTTGAACAGGCTTCTGCTCTACTTGAAGCCGGGCTTTGTGTCAGCACAAACCCTTATCCCTGGTTCTGAGCCTCTTCAGAGAAGAAATGGTGGTCACTGAAGACAGAAGGTGCTCTCTGCCTGGCTTCTGAGGTCCTCGCAGCCTCAGAGTCGGTGAATTTTTGCAGGAGCCACCCCACCCCCACCCCAGCCCTCTCTTCTCTCTCCTGGAGAAACACAGCCCGCAGGAGACTGCTGGGTAACGCACTCTGCATGGACATCCTGGGCTGGACTGTGAGTTCCTTAAGGCAAAAACAATGCACAGATTATTTGTTTCTCTGTAAAGCCCAGGGCCCCCAGAGACTGTTCAATAAAGTGTTTCCGTATTCCAGGAGTAGCTAGTTTTCATACACAGAGGTAAGCCATAGTGTCGGCTCACCTCAACTCACGAGATGGGATGCTTTGTTAACATAATCAAGGTTTCGGAAAGACCTGGGCATGTCCAGTTTGATACTAATGAACTCTCCATCCCATTCCCATATGCTTTTTTAAATTGAAATGAGCTCTATAAGGCTAGGGTAGAACTTTGTGGGCTCTAGTTTCATGCCTGACAGAAATGGTGAGAAGCACCAAGTCACCACCGAGGCTCCTTCTCTGACTCCTAACCCTCAGCGTTACTGAGACTTTTTCTTTTTCTTTTTCTTTTTTTTGGTGTGGGGCATCCTGTGTACTGTGGGATTTCACCAGCGTCCCTGGCCTCTTCATCCTAGAGGATGACAGCAACGGCCTATCCTTGAGAACCAAAATTGACTCCAGATCTTGTCAGGCACCCAGAGGGGGAGAAAGCCAAAATCACCCGCAGCTGAGAACCACGAAGCTCCCTCGGATGTTACCACCGTTGAGGGTGTTACGTGACCATCCTCTGATATTAACCACTTTCCCAGTAATCCGTCTCTGTCATGGTTTATTTCTGCACAATCTTTATCCTGTTCTGAACTGTTCTCGTTTTGTACTTAACACTAGATTCCTCCTCAAATAAGCTCCTATAAAAACAAGGACTGTATCTGTCTTAATCAGAGCACATCCACAGCACCAAAATGACCTCCAGCCACGTAATAGGTGCTCAGTCAATATTTCTTAATGATAAATATATGTGTTCCTTGCTCTAAGATCTGCTGGATTACCCAGCTGGTAACATCTTGTTATGGTTTGGGTCCAGGTGTCCCCCCAGAGCCACATGTGGTCATACAGGTTTTTCAGAGGTAGCTGAACCTAGAGTGTGTGATGCTGGGATTAAGGGTGTGTGATTAGTAAATCAGTCCACTGATTGGTTTGGTGTAGTTCTGGCTAGGATTAAGGGTGTGAGTGCTACACCCACCTCAGAGTGGGTGCCCCACATACAATATAAGGGACAGAGAAAGTCTTATCTCTCCCTTGTTGCTTTTGGTACCATGAACTGTTCTCCAGTGCAGTGTCCCCCTGCCATGTGCCACCCTGCCTTGGAGCCAGCCCAGGATGGACTGAAACCTCTATAACCTGTGAGCTGAATAAACCTTTCCCCCTTTCACTTTGGGTGTCAGGTATTTTGTCTCAGCAACAATGACAGAAAAGTCACTAAGACCCTTCTCTGAGGCCCTTTCAGAGGGCACAGAGGTGACGCATAAGAAGCATGAGCACTGTGGTTCTCATGGCAGCTGGGGTCCCTCTGTGGTAGATAAACAGACATCAGGTTCCAGCTTCCTCCAGGAATGATTTGCAGGGACAGCCTCAACTCCCAGGTCTGGCCACATCAGAGGTGGCAAGCATGGGACTTACCCCCTCCCTCTGCCTGTTCTCAGCCTTGACTAATAGCCACACCAACCCTGACAGCTGGGCTACGCTGTGAGGTCCACCCTGACCCACACTCAGAAGCACTTGTCACAGCACCACACAGTAAGAAGAGTCAGACTGAGAGCAGTGGTTTTACTACATGGAGGAAACAGTGCAGTGCAGGATGCTGGGGCACCTGGATTTATGGGTACCAGTGTGGAGGGAAGAGGCTTACAAGGAAGGAACCCTGTGCTCTCCTGTGGACACTCTGGCTGGATACTAAGCTGCAAGAGCAAAGGAAGGGTCTGGAAAGCCTGGTGGGGAACAGCTCCTCAGCGATTGTGTCATGGAGCTAGGATCAGACGTTTTGGAGAATACACAGTGCTGGGCACTGGAGCCCTGGGCAGTCAGAGTGGAGACGCCCCAGGCACCACAGACCCAGCCTGCAGTGCTCTGGGAGCAGAGCCACAGCGGCCCCAGACCCATCCTAATCAAATCCCCAAGCAAAGCTCAACTAGACAAAACTGATCTCCCTGCAAGTTGTCTGCCGGTCAGAACAAGACTCACCGCCCCTTAAAGGAAGACCACATAACTCAGGTTCATCATGCATTCATCGTTTCCAGTGCACAGTAAAAAATTACTTAGACATGGAGAGAAACAGAAACATGAAACCTAGGAAGATAATGCATTCAGTCAATATTCACAGATGGTGCAGCGGCAGAGCTAAGAAACAGGGGCTATCAAACAAATATTGTAAATACGTTCAAGTATTTAAAAGCAGACATAATGGGTGTACACATGGGGAATCTCAGTGAAGCAATGGAAAGTATAAAAGGAGAGAAGTCAGTGTTATAATGGGAAAAAAGTATATGAAATGAAAAATCAACTGGATATACTGTGCAGTAGAGTGGGTACTAGAAAAGGAAAAAAGATCAGTGATGTAGGACAAAGAGATCTAAGTAACGCAAAATGGAGGACAGAGAGGTACAGCTGAAAACCTATGTGATTAGGAGGACAATGTCAAATGATCTAATATCTGTCTTCAGAATCTAGAAGGAGAGGAGAGAATTTGATCCAAAAAAGACATGGTAAAAAAAAAAAAAAAAAAAAAAAAAAAAAAAAAAAAGATGACCCAAATTTTTCCAAGTCTGAGGGAAAATAACAACCCACAGATCCAAGAATCCAATGAGCCCCAAGAGAATAATCACATACCCCACACCCGCTCTTAGTATTATTATCTAAATTATCACCCAAAGTCTCGCTGTGTTGAAGGCTTGATTGCTGATGGGCTTTTAGGAAGCAATTGGATCCTGAGGGCCATAATTTCATCACTAGCTTCATCCTTTAATGGTTTCATAATTTGACGTCATTATTAAGAGGTGGGGCCTATTAGAAGCGATGGGCCATGGGGGCATGACCTGGAGGATTATATTTTTCTTCTTGCTCTCTTCCTGCTTTCTCTGCTTCCTGGACTCCACGAGGTGAGTGGCCTCTTAGAGCCACATCTGTCCGTCATGTTGTCGGTGCTTCACCATGGACCTAAAAGCGAAGGAGTCAGCTGACCATGGCTTGAAACCCAGAAACTCTGGGTCAACAGAAACCTACTCTTTAAAGTTGTATGAGCTGGTTAGTTTGCCATAGCAGTGAAACACACTCACTCGTGCTTATCAGACACCTGAGAGTTAAATCACTGAAAGGGGAAGGAGGTGTTTTAGAGGTGGCCAGAAAAATAAGACACAGCTAAGTAGGAAGCAGCCAGAAGAGTCAGCAACAACTTCTCACTGGACTGAGGAGAGTATGACAGGGAGCACAACGGTATTCATAAAGAATGTGTGTGAGTGTGAGTGTGTGTATGAGTGTGTGTATGTGTGTGTGTATGTGTGTGTGTTAGGGGGCTGAAGAAGCAAAGAACCATCACCCAAGAATTTCATACCCAGGAAAATAATCTTCAAAACTGAAGACAGAACAATTAAAGGCATTATGAGGTGGCCCAATAGAAGGGCACTGTGGGAAATGTTCAAGGGACTTCTTCACCCCAGAAAAAAGTCCTAGTAGACAGAAACATGGACCCAAACAAATGAGTGGAGAACAACAGACAGAATTGGAAACCACTGGGAAAATGCAGAAGACTTCTTTTTTAATTTCTTGACATTTTAAATAGATAACTCACTACTTAAGCAAAAATAAAATAGTGCAGAGTTCACAAGAGACACAGAAGTAAAATGTGAGACAATATCATTAAGGACAAGGGGGGAGGGTGAAAGAAAATATGCCTATACATTTCTTATATGTAACATGATACAATATTAATTCAAGGCTACAATAGTGAGTCATGATAAATATTGTAATTCCTGGCAAAATTAGATAAAATAAGGCACAAGTTGTAGTTTAAAAGTTAATGAGTAAGCTAAAAAGAAAAACTGAAACAAAACAAAAATGCAAAGCTAAAGAAGACAGAAAAAGAAGGGGAAAGAACAAGGAGAGGGAGAATAGAAAAGAAAGAAGGGAGATAGTGGATCTAAACTCAATCACAGCAATGATTTTACTAGTTCTACTATGGGCCAATGGGGTAACCATGCCAGAGTAAAAGCCATTGCTGTCAGACTGGGCTACAAAAACAAAACCCACCCCACTGTTTATAAGAGATGCACTCTAAATTTAAACACACAGACAGGCTGCCATGGTAGGGACAGAGAGAGACATGCCATGCAAACCCTAATCAAAATAAAAAACACGTTATTATTTTCTCTGTTATATCATGCTGCTGTTACATTTCTGTTCTATCATTTAGGGAAGTCTATACACTAATTCTGTACTTGAAAAAGGCCCTTACAGTATGAGTGACCCCCTATGAATTCATAGATACACCCTGCACGAACTCCATAGATAAATCCAAATTCTGATAAAGTTGCATTGCTGAATATCAAATACAGTAAGCAGAAGTGTTACATGGCTTACTCTCAGAGGAAGGGCACTGACTGCAGTGATACCCACACAACCTTGGAAAGAGCAGGAACCTTTCAGGTTGTCTATAAGAAGCATCTACTGATTGAACTTGTCTGGAAAGAGTGGTGGAACATTTTGAAAAATCATAAAACACAGGATTCTTAAATCCTATTTCCATTAAGCAAAACAGAAGAGCATCTTTATTTGTCCTGATAAGAGACACCAAGAAAGTGGGAGAGGAAAAGGCCCTGCCCAGCCTCCTGGAGGGACTTCTGTCCAGGGAACCCCAAACACAGCCTGTATCACGTTGCTTCCTCCTTCCTCCCCTCTCTCCTTCCCTTCTTTTATTTATGTTGTTGATTAGTTATCTTCAAATGTTTAATAAAATAAATCACAAAAAATATGTCAAACTACACTTCTTTTCATCCATCTATACCACTGATACCATATCCCTTCCTTCTGTCTCCCAGCCCAGACCTTTCAAGGCCTGTCCTATACTGGGATATATTATGCATGATATAACACAGAATACATACACTCGCACGGCTCTGTGAGTGTATGTCATATGCAGACATGCTACTACATATATCTAACCCATTTGTGCTAACTATTGTCTGGTACTGCAGATTTTATTCCCCCCCTTAATGATGAAGATTTTTGGTTTTCCCCACTACCACGCTGTCACTAACAAAGCTGTAATGGACAGTCTGAGGCCCTGTCCAGGAAGACAGACAGAAGACTTCTCTCCAGTGCTTGTACCAGGGGTGGAATTGTGAGTGAGCTCCTCCTGGTCTCCTGAGTGTTGAAGAATTTCTCCCAGCCCATTAAACCCCCGACTGCACAATCTCCTCCTTCCTCCGACACTGCAATCACCCCATGTTGTGTGAAGTTTTTTGTTTAGTTTTGCTTTTTGCAAGTTTGATTGGTGTGAAATGATGCTCCTCTTTTACTCTCACCATATTTGCCCCAATGCTACTGAAGGTGAGCATCTTTCCCTGTTTCCTGACCTTCAGATGCTGATAAGATCACCCTGCATTTTGCTATTCTTCACCCCCACACTCACACTCCTCAGCTCCCCCAAAACATGCATCTGACTACTGGGGCAGGGGCCCCTAGGGACTGTTTTTCTTCCCCAAACAGCGCCGTTGAAGATGGCAAAACAGTCTCCACTGATGTGCATTTCACACATTAATCTTCGTGTCTGACTCTGGCAGATTCACAAAGGTGCGAGCCTGAACACTGCAACCCCTTCCCGCCAGCCGCTCCTCATACAGCTCGTTCCTGTGCTGTGGAAAGACGACAGCCCAGCAGAGGTAAGGAGAAGTGAAAAGAGGAGGGAAAGAACAAAAGACATGGGGGGAGGGTGTACAAGTCTGTCTCCCACGGAAAGGCAGGCAGCGATCGCCGGTGCTCGGATGTCCTCCCTCCACACACTGGCCCCTGGCGCAGCCGCAACACCTTCCTGCTCATGAGCCAGTGCGCCCTTGGTGGAGGCTCCATGCTCTCCACACCTTGTAGGGGCCTAACAGTCCTACTCTCCTCCCTCCCCCACTTTATTAAGGTGACAAAAATCGCACATTGTCACAGTACCCAATGTAATGTTTTGATATATGTATGTATTGTAAAATTATTAAGTCAAGCTAATTAACATCCTTACTCTGCAATGCCTGCTCTCAGCAACATTGGAGGATACAGGACGTGATTATTAACTGGTGTCACACAGGCTCTACCATGCCAGAGGGGCCAGCTAATGTCAGTCCTGCTGCTGCTTCCGCTCCCCGCTTCCTGGGTCCAGCCCACCACTGCCGGCCGCTGCCTTCACGTGACATGCCTGGCATCCGCTCACTGGGGGCCCTGTGTAGAGGAACAGAGCTAGCATCCAGGTCACCAGGGGCTTCCTGAAACACAGTAGCCCACCTTTGGTTTCCAATTCACTAGACCTGAGAATTTACATTTCTAAGAAATTCCGGGGCAGTGCAGGATGCACCATCAGGGGTTTGAGGACCATGGACAGAGCATATGGAATACCGCTCCGCCTCACCGCAGACCGGCTGAAATCCAGGCAGCAGGAAGTCAGCGTGGCCCTATGTCAGTGCCACTCTCCGTTAGTTCCTGCAGCACTGGGTTCTCACATCCCCTGACAGCTCTGTGTGTGAGTGTGTGTGTGTGTGTGTGTGTGTGTGTGTGTGTACACAAGTGCACGACACAGTAAATAGTAATTACTAATAACAGTAATGTCTACATTGATTGAGGACTCACGCCTGCTAAGAACAGCAATGCCTGGGTGGTAAGGTTAATGATAATAGCACAAATAATAATAGTAACTCAAACCAGGACCACAGCACTGCCTCTGGGCCAAAGCCAAGCTCCTGTGATCCTCTTCTGCTGCCTTCTCACGCAGCCCTGGGGCAGCAGCTCCTCCTCTGTAAGAACAGAAGCAAGCGTGGAGAGTTTCAGTAATCGGCCAAAGCCCATGCTACTAGCATGGGAGAGGAGATTCAAGTCCAGGGTCATCTCACAGCACGGCCCAAGCACTGTGGGCAAATGCTCCCTGAGGGAGGGGGGCACACTGACTGAACCCTGGCCCCAGCCTCAACCTTGAGACCGGCTCACACCAACCTCAGCCCTGGGGGCTGACATCAGCAACCTGACTCACAGAGGGTCACCCACTGCCAGCTCATGCCCTTGTGAGGGGAGTGGGGACGTAATTCCCAGTGATCCTGATCCTAGGCCAGCGTGCCTGGCCCCTGTGTTCTCTAAGCCCGGTAAAGGCCCCTGGGGGCACCACTTACTTTACTAGAGCAAGGATCCAGGAACTGTTAGGAAAACGTTTGCAGACTAGCCAGTCAAGAGCCACACAGCCAGCACCTGGCGTGACGGCATGAAACCAAGTCCCTGCATGGGACTGGCAGCTCCAGGCGCTGGCAGCAGTGGCGGGGCACCTGGCAGCAGCTCTTGCAGGCTCCCTGGAGAAAAGAACCCAGCCTCCCCTCATCCCATCTCAGCACCTCTTGTACCCAGCACTCTATGGAAAAGCCACTTATTCCCCCGAGTACCCAGATTCTGAGGCACAGAGAGATGGAAAATAAAACAAAGTCTGGGCACTGCCAAGGGCAGCTGCGGGGCACGTGCCCACCCAGACCAGCTCCTGTCACCGCGCCCAGGCACCTGGCCCTTATCGAGTGCCTCCCGCCCCTGCCCTCTTCTCCTCTCTTCAGGGTGAGAGATGCGATGATATGTTCTGGCAAAAGGGTAAATGACCTCCTCTCCGACCTGTCTGAAGTGCTCAGTGTCACCCGCTCTGAATGGAAGCTGACTTCTGCAGCTCACAGAGCTGCGGCCTCCACTGTCTGGAAGAAAAGCAAGAAGAAAGCCTCCAAACCCTCCACAGTGCTATTTTCCGATTCTGAAGGGAAACTGCTTGTCCCAGGAGTGTGGTGGTAACCCTATCAGAATAGAGAGCTTCTCTGCTTTTAATGGAATTGCTCTGAATTTGCATGTCGGTTGCTAGAGAAGAACCTGGAGATGGACCAGGATCTTCTAGGATTACCGAGAAGTGCAGCGGGTGCAGACAGCTGTCATAAGGCTGAGGGGCCAGGGCCACACTTGAGACTCACCAGAGAAGGGCCCAGGGTGGGAAACCCCCTCTTGGGCGGCAGAAGTATACGTGCACGCACACTTGGGCCTGTGAAAGGCCCATCAGGCGGCAGCGAGGCCAAAGGCCCAGACGAGGAACTCAGCACAAAGCTCGCAGCCCCATGGGCCATTCCAAGGCACCCTGGA
>NW_004955528.1:2671828-2747355 GCF_000276665.1 Chinchilla lanigera | reverse complement strand
GTGAGATCCCCGCCTCCTTAGAGATGTGCCTGTCCCCTAACAGCTTCATCCAGGCCTGTGGCACATAGCTGAGAAGTCACCTATTTTGAGTGTGGCTAACGTTAAAGCAGCTTCCCCCAGGAACACGCACCCCGCCACCTTTCCCACCCCTAAGCTCTCAGCACAGCAAAGACCAGAATTCACAGTCCCTGTGCACACGTGGGGGCAGCCCATTACACCTGTTCTCTATGCCCAGCCAAGAACTGGGGCCATTTGTAAAACAAGAACTGCTGTTCTTGTGTGGGGACCCTCAGCGCATTGGAGAGGAAGCCGGACACCACTCACCATCCCTGCTCCCCCACAGTCCACCCCGAAGGAGGTGGCTTTCCCAGGGTTCTGCCAGCTGAGGCTTTGAGGAACGTCATCTCCACGAACCCCTCCACGGCCAGAGGGGGGATTCTAGCAAATTAGTCCTATGGTCGAATACGTTTGTAAAATTTGCAAAAATAATTAATTTTGACTGGCATTGGTGAAGACTGCGGTATCTTTCTACTGCAAAGGCCCCTCTGGTGACAGTAGTTTAAGGCTGTCCATGCCTGCTAAGCTTCTGGGATTATTTCTGCAATTATTTCTCCTGGCAATATTTTGACACAAGGTGGCAAAACCAGGAGTTCTACATGAAATAAGCAATCGTTACATGCAGGACGCCAGAAGAATGGGGGTGGGGTGGGCAAATGCAAGGCGCCAGGAGCCACCCCATGGAAAATTCTTCCACGCGGAATTCTTAAAAAGTAGAATTGATAGAAATTTCCCAAAGTCAAAAAGGATTCAGAATGTATATATGACATCAGTAAGAATAGACTATGGCATTCTGTCCAGTAACAGGAGAGCATTTTCTGATCAAGGTTGACAGATACTTAATCCCTGTTTAGTGCAATCATCCTTCAGCTCTCACCCTCCCATTTTCCCAGCTTCCCATGGTTCTCTTTGCTGAAAGTTGACCAGATGCATGGGACATGATCCCTGGAACATGGAAATTCTTTGGAAACTGTCTGCTCTGTATCAGTGGTATTTACTATCACTCTCACCAGTAGGACTAACTTCATATAACACACTTGTTAATTTTTGGTTTCTGATGTTATGATCACCTCACTGACTGTGGAATTTAACTCAGCACAAGCTGCAAATACAGTTAGGAGTAGACGGTGTTTTTAAGTAAAGCCTTATTAATTAAGGAAGTTCCATCTTTTTTGTTTTGCTTCTCTAGTCGGTATGAATTCACCTTCCGGTTATGGGCGACTAAACTTGTTTCTTCCTAGAATTGTGTTCGTTATCCTACAGTGGCCTCCTGGTTATCGATAGTCTCCAGGTTCCATCAACTCACACAGCCATCGGCCATGGAGACCTCCTCTCCAATTCTGGAAGCTCAGAAAGGAGCCACAGATCCACGAGCCTTTGGGTGTGCTTCCACCTGTCACACAACTGCTCACCCTAAGCCAAGTGCAGACACCAAAGACCATTTTTCTCTGGCAGTTTTATCCATCTGTCGTTCCACTCGTGTTTCTCTTCCCTATTTCAGAGAATTAATTATCTGAAATTGCCAGAAATAACCTACAATCTCACAGCAGTTACCCCTCCCATTAGTGGAAAAGCGCCTGCGTCTCCTTCTCTGGAATTATTGTGCTAAGGGTCAAGGATGGTGAGGGCAGTGAAAGCCATTTGCTTTAGCACCATTAGCATGCTGTGTAGATAATTATATAATTTTCCAAGTATTCCTAGGGATTCAGTTCAGCTGGCCAATCTTATGAGTGATCTTTGACAATAGAAAATTGTGGGTAATTTCTGTTTGTTTGGGTACCGTTTCTATAGTAATAAGCGTAATTACTAATAAAGGGAGAAAGTTGTGCCAGGCATTTGGGTCAATAAATAGCCCTACTTTTTTCCTGTTTGTTTTAAATGCTCACAATAGAGATCTAATGCAGAAAAGAGCAAATAAAGGACATCACATAGTTCTCTTTCGGGGCTTATCTTGCAGGTGAGATAAGGTCTCAATTTCACTGAAGTCAGGAGAACACCAGGCTGCAGGGATGTATTTCCAGGGGCAATACCGAGCACTCGGGAGCTTGGGGATTTCTTAATCGGAGAAGGGAGATGGCCAGTGTGGTGTAGAGATGAGTATCTACCGTCCCACAGCTCTTCCCACCAGTTCGCGAGACCCGTGGAAGCACCACACGTCACACACAGCTGGAAAGAAAAAGAATGCAAAGAGCATCTTTCCCTGTTTGTCCACTGTTTCTCTAACATTCATATATTCGGGCACACTGGGCTTTCTGCACCAGTGAGTCCCACAGATGAACAAACGCACTTCTGTTTTCTTGTTACCTGGACAAGGAGAAGAACAGCATGCCTCAGTCTTGCCAGGCACTGTGCCACCGACCTCAGATTTGATATTCAGTGTGGTAGACCCTGCCCATGGTGGACCCCTCATAGAGCTTGTCCATCTAGTGAGACTCAGAGTGGGAACTGCAATAGCATGGCATGGGTCCTTGTGTTACTTTAGGTTCCCCTAAAACCAGAACCTGAGACGAGGACAAGGCATTTATTTGGGAAGGAATCCCAGGGAGCTCCAGCAAAAGAGTGGAAAAGGGGATGAGAAGGAGAGGTAGATGAGGGAGAACGTGTTATGTATCCCGATATTGCAGTGGGAAAGTAGAGTTACTCTCGGGGGAATGCCAGGGACCTGTGTAGAACATGCACCTCCACTTTATCCCACCTGAGGGGAGAGGAAGCCCGGTCTCTGTACACTGACTCCCAGGATGGGCTGACAGAGGGCTGCTCCTGGCCTGCCGGACCCAGAGCGGGTCATGGAGCAGGAGGGCTGTGCAGGGCAGAGAGGATAGGGTAGCCATGAAAAGCCCTGGACAAAGAGACGCAGGTGAAGGTAGGTTGGCAGGCGCAGTACCAACACCCATCACAGTCAGCGTGGTGGGGAATGAGCTGGGGATCCTTGGGGTACGAAGAGAAAGTGTCCCACTGAAGGGAGGGGAGTTCACACTGAGTCTCAGAGGATGGAGGTGCTCTGCAGGGGAGATTGGAAGCAGGCAGCATTTGCAAGGGCCCAGAGGGAAATAAAGACAGTGACTGCAGAGACCTGCAAGAGGTTTGATTGCACTGGGGCGAAGGGAGAGAGCAAGTGGAAGGGAGATAATGCTGGGAAATCTTGTGGCCAACAGGGGCAGCTCTGGGGAGGAGTTCACACCATTGCTTCCCTGCCTACTGGGACAGAGCCTTCTCTAGCTGCATGAGGAGTGGTTGGAGCAAAGGAGACAGGGCAAACGGCTGTGTCAGCAGCTTGTGAGAAAGTAGATGCCTGAGCCCAGCTATGGCAATGCTCAGAACCAGCAGCAGTGCCTCTCACAGAATTAGGGAAATGACAACTGAGACTTTCACATGATAGAAGCCCTGGGGCAGATGAAGGTAAAGCCAGACAACCAAGCCAATAGCTCTGGCTCTAGGGCTAATAGCCTCCAGGAGAATCCAATTCACTCGCTTCTCCCCTGGCATCCCTGTGTTCTGTAAGTACAACGGGACCACAAAGGAGACAGTCTCTACCTTCTTTCCTTTCTCAAGCAATGGCCATTGGTGCCGAGGCTGAGCTGCCCATCTCTCTGCTCTACGCATCTCTGACTCTCAAAGGCAGCCATAGCATGAACTCTGTCAAGCTCACCTCTCAGGCATGTTTCATCCGTAAACGCCAGCCGGCGCGGAATCCAGCCTCACCTCTGTTCCTAACATCAGGTCACTGCTCTCTGCAGCGCCATTCTTCACTGCAAAGCTCTATCCACCAGTCATCTGATCCAAGCCTAACCAGAGCTGTCACCAGATGCACCTCAGTGAGACTAACCTAACCTACTTCCTTCGAATGGTTTGACCAGGAATTGGCACTTGGTTCACAAATTTCACAGCATGATCCCTGAACTGGCTGATGAGGAGCAACCATCCACCCAGCAACCCCTGTGAGACGGCACCAATGGGTTCATCATGGAAGATACCGAGAATGCACAGGAGACACACTAGGAAGACAATAGTGCGGTGTGTGACGCTCAGGGAGCCTGGCCTTCAGCGAAGCCATGTTCACTTTCCCCCTGCTTCTCCCGAGCCCCTGTTAATGCCCAGAAGTCCCTGTGGGCAAACTGGGTGACCAGCTGAGATGTGTCTGGTGAGTCTGAGTGAACGACGTCCACCATGCTGGTCCCTAGTGCAGCAAAGCAAGGAGCCGAGAGGCACTGCAGTGTTCTGCAGAGCTGGGGGATGAGCTTCGGGGGAAAAGCTCAGCAACTGCGTCCCCTGGAGAACAGAGACCCGGGCAGAGCTGAAGCCCTTGGCAGCCAGAACCAGTGGGTGTCCCTGGCTTCCGCATCCCATTTGACACAGGCTGAGAGTCACTACCATGGCTCCGCAGCCCCAGACGACCAGCCCTGGTGCCCTTACCGCCTCTCAGCCTGGCTGCCCCACACCAGCTGCTCCTGCACCCTCACAGGCAGGCAGATATTTTTTGAATAAATGTTTGCAAAATTCCCAAATGACTTAAAATTAAAGGAGGCTCCTCTCTGCTGATCCTTGGATTTTGGTATTTGGAGAGAGAGGGAATAAGTTTCAGGAGCAAATTGTTTACAGGTCCCTTGTTTTCATTAAAAATTTTTAAAAATGTATGCAGGGGCTGGAGATTTAGCTCAGAGGCACAGAGCCTGCCTGGCAAGCGGGAGGTCATGAGTTTGATTCCCGGTACTGGAAAAAACCAAAAAACCAAAAACCAAATATATATATATTTACCAAATATATATATATATATATATATATATATATATAACATATATATATATATATATATATATATATATATATATATATATAAACTTCTTCCAGCCGCATAGAGGAAGGACATACTTTTAAACTTTAGTTACCTGCATTACTGTCTAAAGCAGGATCCAGCAATCTACGGCCTGCAAGGGGGATTTGGCTGCCCCCCATTTTTGTGAATAAAGTTTTATCAGAACACCACCAGGCTGCCGTTTACATCCACACTGGCCCCACACAGCAGCAGCTCAGCCGACAGAAGAGTTCTCAGAGTGGAGAATGTTCACTGCCTGGTCCTTCACAGAACAAGTTTACTTACTGCCCCTTTGGTCTAGAAGACATCAACAGGACAAAGCTACTTCACTCTGGTTAATTGGGTCATATCAACCATAGCAGGGCGCAGGCTGGGGAGACAGGAGAGATGTATTTTCCTCAGCATCTAGGGGTCGGGGGACCCAGGACATAAGCAGCTCAGAGTTGTCTTAGCAAGGTGCCCGCCTGGCCGGGCAGCACCACGAGACACTGCTTGTTCCTCTCCCCACTCTCCAGGGAAACATCCACGCCTAGGAATCCAGATCTGGGTCAGACCCTCCCCTCCCCAGCTTCAGCCCAACCTGCTCCCCAGACCCCTCTGCCTCAGTATTCCCACCGAAAAAGCTGGGACGCTGGTATCTGTCTCTCAGGGGAAAGCCACTGCTGGCACTGAAGGGTACAGTTTAAATGGCGCCAGCACGAGGCCTCCCTGTAAAGGAACCCAAAAGCATTCTGAACTCCCTTCCATCCCTAAGATAGGCAGTGTGCTGCCGAGCGATTGAACAAGCAGATTTCCCAGGGGAGACAGGGTGGGGGACAAGCCCACACCTGAAACATTTGCCAAGCATCATAATGCAAATACCTTACAGTGGCTGACTGCAAGCCATGGGTAGGACGTCCCCCAGCCTAGAGCCAATAAGGGAGCAAACCACTGGGTCACGCAAGTGGCCCAAGACAGCCCCAACACATTGGCGCAAGTGCGAAGGTTTCCACAGCTCTCTTTGACAAAAGGAACTACACTGGCCTTCTGGCGTTTATGGCTTCTAACCTTGTAATTGTGCTCAACCGGGAGGGCAGTTTGCAGGTCTTGTGCTTCGCTCCTCATTTACAAAGACTTGAGTCTGCGCCTTCTAATCCATGACGTCCTGCACTCAGACACCCTCAGGAGTGCAGTCCTCAAGGTCTCAGAGAGGCCAGCAGGTGCTCTCGTTGTTTGTCTTCCTGCCTTGTACTGAAGCAGGATTTTATTTCAGTGCTTTGGGTGGCAAACTACACTTACCATGATTTTAAGTCATGCCACGTCCTCCTCCTCTTTAATGAGCCATGTGGAACGGGGTGACATTGGCCACTGTTCTGCGCTTATCCCTGGTGGACAGCCGTGGCATGGGTGGAGACACAGTGCCACCATCTTCTCTGTTGTGGAGCTTTGTCCTCACCTCTCCCTGGAACACGCATCGTTGCCTTTCAGAGGCACCTCTGAGCCAGAGAGTAAGTTCCTTCCTGGGCCACGTGGCTTGGGCTTTAAAATCTGCCAGAGAGGAAGGCGCATCCCCTCTCTGCCCCTGGCGTCGGCCAAGCACTCCCTTGCAGGGTGAGGGAGGGGAGGCGGGGACGGCCCTGCTGTGACAGCCTTCCCCGGCCCGTCACTGCGGAGACCTCGTCATCTACATTTCTAGGCCCAACTTGGCTTACTTTCTGCAGGCTTGAAAAGAGAGAACATTAAGAAGTAATTTATTCCATAAATATTTTACGTTAGTCTGGCTCTGTAGAATCGTAGCTTCTCATTCTTTGGGCTTTTTGTTCCCCGTTTTCCAGCTCAGCCTCGCCAAGTGCCAGCTCCTCTTTGGCTGCTGCCAGGGGCGGTGGTGCCCATCCTGGGGGCCTCGACGCCTACAGTGTGCGGGGAAGTTGAGTGTGATCGTCTCTGTGTAACTAGCTCCAGATGGGAGTGAGCTGCTACCTCCGTGGGGCCAGCGCAGATCATATACCAGTTGATTTTAATTTTTAAAGGAATAGTAATACCTGGCAGAGTATGAATTACACAGTTTCTTTTTTACCTCCGCAATCTGCTTTTACAGCATTTTTCATAAATTCAAGGCATTCAAATAAAGATCATCTAGCGTACCTGGGATAATTATGTCTATCAAGGAATACTCACCACCGCACAAAGCCGGGGAGCACCCCACTGACTGTTTTGAGGGGCCTCCGAGGAAGGGTATCTATAGAAACAGCAAGCAAGGACCCAAATGCTACTGCATTTCCTGGTAATGGGTCCACTAATGAAACGGCAGTTTAAGTTCTAGTCACACTTAATGATATCTTTTTGTGTAACCAACACCCATGGTTCCCAACACCTTTAAACAGCCAGTACAGGTGGAGGCTCCCAAGGTACGGAGGGGGAAACACAGATAGTGGGACAGTACTTTTAGGCACAGTTTGGAGAAAAGCAGCAACATCTCTCACTTGGGCCCATAATCAAAAGCCCTGGTGACGGTTGCTGTTGACACATTGGATGAATTCTTTGGCTTTTGAACCCAGCATCAGCCCGTCTGAGCTTTCCCCATCTTACGATACCATGGCCCAGAGGAAAGATTGTGCACCAAGGAAAACCACATCCAGGCTTGAAGAAACTGTGTTCTGACCCGCAGGACATCACCTACAGCACAGAAATGAAGGAGCCCACCCAGGCCCTCCCTTGCTGGCTGGGCCCTCCCTGCAAGCTCTGAGCCCTGCTTGGGCACACTGCCTACCCAAGCTGAGCCTGTCCATGCATCCTATAGAATACCTAGCTGAGCCAGAGAGAAAGTCAATGCCTGGGGGCCCCTTGACTTGAATGCAGGTGAAGAGAAATGTCAAGGCCACTGCATCTGGCCCCATACATGGGTAAAACACAGAAGAACAGGAGGGAGAGAGGAGACTGAGGCCCCAGCTTCCTGCAGGCCTCCTGTCTCCCTGGATCCCCTTCAGCAACGCTAGCAACTTCCTTTACTCGGTGCATAATGGCCCTTTGGTCCTTGCCATAAACCAGCCCTTTGCCCTGAGCCACTTTGGAACAGTGGGCCCCAAACAAAGATCACCCTCCTGGTGATGACAGCCAGATGTCCTCTTGCCAGGCAGTCACTGCTGGGAAGCAGTCACCAACCACGCAAGGCAAGCTGCACTCCCGCATCAGGGGTGCCCTCCAGCTGAGGGTCAAGACACTCCGGCCCAACAGTTCATCTTATCTGATCCTGAATGCCTTGCTTTTCTCTGCTGGGATGAGCTGACCTAGAATGCCAACAGGCGGCCTGGTGCTGGGTCCAGCACAGGGCACTTGGGACCCACATTCTCAGCTGGCTACTGTAAGGATGTTGCTACAACTTTCCCAGCCCTCGGTCCAGAAGGCCCCCAGCCTCACCAACACCTCACTCATCCCAGGCACTGCCTGACAGCCAAGCAGCCTCCTGTCTTCCAGAAAACTCTTCTCCATGCAGCCACACTTGGGGGCCAGGCCTCAGCTCAACCCACAGCAGGGTCCAGGGCCTCTTCTAGGGTGGGGACCATCTGCCTAAGCCGAGGGCATCAGACCGCATTTCCAACCCCAGGCTGGAGTCTAGATGGGTGGTCAACATCATCCCATCTGTATCAGTCAGGGTCTTACTAGAGAAACAGATATAACAAGATATACAAATGTATAAGAAATTACAATGGGGCTGGGGATTTAGCTTAGCGGCACAGCACCTGCCTGACAAGCGTGAGATCGTGAGTTTGATTCCTGGTACTGGAAGAAAACAAACAAACAAAAAAAGAAATTACAAGATTGGCTTACGATGGTCAGTCACAAAGTCAGATGAGGAAGCATGCAGAGGGCTGCACACTGAAGACTGAAGGAATCCATGCAAGGTCTGGAGCTCACTGCTGTGTTCCGTTCAAGTCCGTATCAGGAGGCCGATGGGTCTGCGACAGAAGGCTGATGAGTCTACACTGGAAGGCTGAGGGATCCAAGGCAGAAGCCCAAGCGTCTGCACTAGAAGCCAGGAGAAGACATCCAAGCTGAAGGTGAAGACTGGAGCCCCTCTGAAGAATGGAACCCCTCTGACCTTCCTTGTTCATCTTTTTATATCATCTAGGTGATGATCCACCCTAGGGTGGCTCTTCTGCACCCTAGGGTGTAGAATTGCTGAGCCAATTGCTGAGCCAAGTTTAGTTAAGTTTTTAAACTTCTCAATTTGACACAATCAGTCAACCACTACACCATCTGAAACATCAAGGGGCGTGGCCAGAGACACGGGTATAAGGATGTGCCCTCCAACTTGGTGAACTGTGGTGAAAAGCTTCAAGCAGCTGGAATGCTGTACAGGAAGAGATCCACCTTTTAAAAAGTACTAAAGCCACATGACAGAATGGGAAACAATGGCCTTACTCAGGAAATTCCTTTGCTACATGAATACAGGGAAAGAGCGAGGCGCAGCATGTGAAGAGAGGAGAGTCTCAGGTCTGTACCATGCGCACACATCCACGGGTGAGCAGTACAGAGGCAGGCAGCGGGCACTGAGAAGGACACATGGCAGACTGGGTGTCCGGATGATGGCCGTCGGCTTCTGAATGATTATCTGTAGCTCCGAAAATTTCTGTAAGGGTATGAACATTTACAAAAGAGTAGTATGTTTAAATGCATGAATAAATAACAGTGCCAGGCTTTGTGATAAGCATCTGTAACCCCAGAGATGGGAGGCTGAGGCTGGAGGATCACAAGTTCAAGATCAGTCCAGGCAACTTAGAAAGACCCCAGATCAAAAAAAAAGGGAACAAGTGAACAGTGGAAATTCTGCACCAAACCCTGTGCTATCAAGAGATTTGGAATTAGCTTTGGATTCAACATGAAAGACCACAAAATACACCATCTTTGGCCTGTGGGTAACAAAATTACAGCTTGGAAATGTGTAACTAACAAAATTTCAATATCCAATGAAATAGCCACCCCTCAGGCTCTAAACACACACCACACCTTCCTCCTGCCTGGGGCTCCCAGCCCCAGTAGCTCCAGTCCCCCAGGACACTCAGTGACTGGAGTCCAGGCATTGGATTTGCAGTTCCCTGGGGTCCCAACCAATGCACGGAGCCAGCAGTGAGAAACAGGGACACACTTAGTTCTGTGCACCATAGGACCAGGACAGACTCTTCCCTGAGCCCAACAAGGAGCGAGGTCTCTACCAGGTGCCCCTCTTCTGCGGCTCTGCACTGCTGAGATGCAGCTCTGACCTTCGGATTGGTCCCCAAGCCCCAGGAGATCATGTGAGGAGAAGAATCACAGTGGATGCACGGCCTGAAACTCGCGTGTAGCTGGGCAGCAGCACACAGGAACCTAGTCTCACTCTTGAAACAGCACCTGGAAAGAAGAGTGCCAGGAAGACCCTGTGAATTCACAGACAGAGAGACAGACAGGCAGCACCATCGGTGACGGCACGCCTTCCGGCAGAGGGTCCTTCCCTCCCACCCTCCCTGTCACTCAGCGCAGCTTCCGGGGCATCCCTGGTTAGGTCTGTAAGGTGGCTGTGCAAATACAGAGCATCACTTTGCTCCTTTGCTGCAGACCTTTGACTTGAAAACTAATTTTCCAAAGATCTGGCTTCCCTAAAACCAAAAGATTCAGGTCAACAAGGCTGGTCTGGAGCTTTTATTATTTGTTTAATTTTCAGTACTGGGCATTGAACTGAGAGCCTTCTTACCGAGCTATATCCCCAGCCCTCCAGATGCTTCTTTTTCTTTTATTTTGAGACAGGGTCTCTGCTAAGACACATGTGTACGCAACTCCCGCCTATCCTCCTGCGAGCTATATTCCCTTGTTACACCAAACTGGGGAAATAAGTGGAAACCAGGAAGGTAATGAGCTTGAGGAAAACATTTAAAAATGTGATATTACTGCAATTTTAAATATTTCCATACCTCTGATTTAAGAGGCACCTTTTTCTTTTTTTTTTTTTTCTTTTTCCTCATGAGTTCTGGTACTTCTTAGTGGAGCCACTCCTCCCACAAAATGGGATTCTTCTTGGATTAATGTCTTTGAGAATTAAGTTGATCCACAAGCAATTTTCTCCTCACTTAAACAGCGACCGGCAAGGGTCTCTCTGGGAACCGACAGGATCAGGGATGACGGTCGCCGGGATGGCTCGGTGAGGTGGAGTCTCCACAAACACGCACATCCGGCGGTAGTGCTGGGGGCAGCGAAGTAATATAGTCCCCTGCTTCACAGTCCTTCGTTAATCTTGGAGTTGCATGTACACTTTCCTGGGGATGGGGAAATACTAACTGGGTAACTGTAAAACAGGCCCATCTGAGTTTCCCTTTTCCAGAGTTAACAGTTGCAATTGTCTCTGCCCAGTCCTCTGGCCGCGGTGAGCACTGGTCAGCACCTTCGGGCAGCTGGCAGAACTCTTGGGGGTCAGGGGAGCCCCAGACACCTGTCACCCCCACACTGGAGCCCTGCAGTGACAGATGCAAAACCTTTCTCTGTGCTGTGTCAAAAGCCGGGATGTACTATATAGTGGCCCGCCAGATGCTAACCCACACGCAAGAAAAGCTGAGACTTGATCAGGCCGCACAAACATGTGTTCTGCTGGGGAAACGCTGTGTTTTCACCGTGTTTGGATCCATCGAGATGCAATGCATCGGCCGTGTGGGTGTGCGTGAGAGTCAGAGTAGCCACCTTGACCACATCCACTGCTGCACATGGAGCTTTCATAGCCCTCCCCGGCCAGGTCTGCGCCACACACTAACCATCACAGTGAGCCGTGAGGCCAGTCCTCCGCTACCTCAATGCTTAGAGATAAGACAGTCGCCAAGCTTTGGTTCCTCCTTGGTTTTCCTTTTTAACGGGAGTATAATTTTCACATGTCCCATTAAATCTGTGCGTGATTACTTCCTCCGTTCACTGCAAGCTCCGTTGGGCAGTGCTGTTGCTCGTGCTGCTGTTCTCAAGGTGTCACAGTTCCAGGCCCAGCACAGTGCTCAGTAACTATTTGCTTGATGAACGAACACATGCATCCCCAACTATTTTATGCTACCTAATGTAGATTTTTCCAGGCTCTGAGGACTTTTCCCAAACCAAGAAACAACTTTCCAGCCATATTTTCACCCAGCTGCCAAGCTCCAATAATTGAAATGTTTGACAGCCCTCTGCGCTGCCCTGGGACTTGAGACCCCCCTGGCCCTCCCCTCGCAGGAGCCTCTCCCCGCAGAGCTGTCCTGCAGCCAGCCACGCAGTCGAATGTCTGCAGGCCGCTGACTGGGCTCCTAATTGCCCTCCGTCTCCACAGTGCAGCATCCCGCCCTGTCCCAGAGTCACTCTGGCTGAGCGTGGCTCAGGCCAAGAGCAGCCTGGAGACAGACAGCTCGGCCCACAGATATCGATGAGCACTTTGGAAGGACAAGCCCATCAGCGCTAACCCTCACCGTGTCCCCTCCTCAGCGCTGGGTGGCAACAAAAAGGAAAGTGCACTTTGGAGATAATTTTGAGCCATAGGATTTTGTTTCTTCACAGCTCATATTCCAGTGACCCAGTCTTAAAGCTCACTTTAATAATAGCGAGAATAATTAAAAATTAATAGTGGTAACCATACAGTATCGACTGCATGCAATATACCAGGGAGTTTTCCAAGGGCTTGCCTTGCACTGCTGCACTGAATCCTACCTTGTAAACCGGCTTCTTTTCAAAAGAAGGAAATGTGGGAGTTGAAGAGAGCTGTGTTTTCTCCTCAATTGTGGTCGAGGACTGACTCATCTGGATTCTTGTAGCTGAGCGCCTTGGGGCTTGCTACCACTAACTGCGCTTCCCAGCAGGACTTCCCACCAGGGCAGCCCCTGTGGGCAATTTTCTGCCCACACAGTTGCAGCCTGTGATGCCTGGGTTCACTCAAAACCTGACTGTGATTTGAAAGCATTGCTTGCCTCAGACCCCACACTCAGCGGAGGAAGGGCTGCTAAGGAACAGGACTTCCTGCTCAAGCCCAACCTAAGTGTTTTGGGGGGTGACCAAAGGCCCTGCACTCTGCTCCACCCTGGGGGCCTGCTGGGGGCCTGCTGGACTCTGGCACCCCTACCCTCACCTGCTCAGCCCCTAAAGTCTGATCTTCTCAAGTGTCCCTGCCCTTGGGGCCTACACTGTTATGGCTTGTATCTAGGTGTCCCCCCAAAGCCTCATGCAATTATAGGTGGGGCTTTTCAGAGCTGGTTGGATCTAGGGTGTGTGATTCTGGCATTAAGGATGTGTGGTACTAAATTACTCCACTGATTGGAATTACCATAGTTCTGGGTGTGGCTGGATAGATTTACTAAAGACAGAAGCCCCACTCTGAGTGAGGGTGGAACCACTCAAAAGGCTTATAGCCTGGATGTAATGTAAAGGGACAGATAGAAGGCAAGCCGTCAGCTTCACCACCTCCTGCCTGCCCTGCCATGGACTGTTTCTCCTCTACCATGCCACCATGCCTTGGAGTCAGCCAACTTTGGACTGAAACCTCTACAGACTATGAGCTAAAACACACTTTTCTACCTTTAATTTGTGAATTTTGGTATTTCATCCTGGCAATGAGAACAGTAACTAAGACACACATGAAGTGTTAAAGCATCACCTGTTTGCTAAGAGGCTTCCTCCTAGCACCTCCCTGAATAAGTTGAGGACCCAGCTCCAACACTAGGTGCCTTTGGATAAATGACTGGCCGTCTCTGAGCCTGTGATTCCCTGGTGCCAACCACACAGGGGTGATGATGAGAGGAGCATCAGATGAAGTTGGGACTCTCCATATCATGGACTGATTAGGTCTACAACCTCTCAAATGAGTGGATGGTGAAGGTTTAAACAAAAGAGACAAGTGGTATAATTTTAGGGCTCTAGGAGGATCAAAACCCTCTAGCAGAATTCAAGATTCTCTGGGGGCTGAGACAGAGAACTTCTCTGGCCAGCCCATATTTTTTTAGCTTTCAAACAAAGGAAGGGAATACTGAGGAAAGCGTGGGATACTGAGCAGGACCTTGAGAGTAAGTACAAAGACTTCCCCAGATAGTAAATCATGCTAATTTTGAGAACTATCTTATCTCCAGGTTGACATTCACCACAGCAGTGAGATGCCTACAGCTACAGTCTCTACCCAGTTAACTGGGGTTGGAGACAGGTGTCCTCGGCTGTGGCCTTATCTTGTCCTTTGAGGCTTCACAGCATCACAGGCCTCTATAGGCCTAAGCCTAGACCAGTAATTCAGAGAGGTTCACTTACTATGAATCCACTGCTCATCTCCAGACAAAGGGGCCTAGGCCTGGGACAGACTCACAGGCAAATATAGAAAGCCAATTGATTAATTTTAAATCCTGCTCAGAGCCACTTGGTAATGGTCTCCATTTTCTCCATGACTGACACACCAATCACTATTAAAGGAAGTGACAATAAGGCTACCCTCTGGGTCCTGTCCACATGCCCCAGGGCTTTGTCCTCCTTTGGGGTGCTCTGCAGGTCAAGGGGCCTCTGCTGTCATGGGCTCCCACCTAAACTCCCAGAGGCCTCAGGTATCACCCTCTGCACAGAGACAGGACATGGATTTCTAAAGGTTCCACGCTGTTCTTCCCTGCATGACTCAGCAAGCTGGTTTGGGACACACTCCTGTGTGACTGCCCCCGTGCCAGGGTCTATACAGCATGATGGGTAAGTTCAGTGGTCAGGAAAGAGCCTCCATGTATCATCCCTGTGACTGCCACTAACACTGGGTAGTATCTGCCAACTTCCGTGATGTAAATTCTCCCACTGAGGTCAATGTCAAGGTGTCAATGTGACTTTACTGCAGGCTACTTTACTACTACCACAGGGGAGTAGAGGCTCAGGGGTGCACCACTCCATAATGTTTTACCATTTGGAAAGACAGGTACAAATAACCTCAAGAGCATACACATGATTGTAAAATGTGGTAAAATAATTAGGAAGTTACGCATTTTTAGTGTGCATAACCTTTGCTTAATATAATTTTATATATATCTAATGTTTACAACAGCTATATTTAAAATCAGCTCATATAATTCCTGAAAATGTGACTTGCTCTTGCAAGCTTGTAGGTGCCAGCCCAGGCACACCCTGGCTTCTCTCTCCCTCCATCTCTCTCTCTCTCTCTCTCTCTCTCTCTCTCTCTGTCTCGCTCACTCCTCAGCCCCAGCTCTCTGCCCACTCACACTGTGGATAGAATCTACTCCCAGCTGCCTCCCAGTTAGACCACTGAGGCTCAGTCACAGGCCTCCCTGCAGCTCTGGCATCCTGACTCATGGGCACCCACGTCCCATCTGCCATCACCTGTGCCATCTTATCTGTGCCACACCCCTTGAGACAGTGGGGAGGAACCTGGGCTCAGAAGTCAGGAAATGTGAAATCCTGGCCCTGTCCTTTCCAGCAAGCAAGTTACTTCCCCATTATCTGCTGGTGCCTCTGAACAGGAGACTGACCAGAGTGTCCCCAGGTCTGGCAAATGGACCAATCTGGGCAGAGCTGCTTGGTCCAGGCTCTTGTCATTAAAACAAACAGTAATCCATGGAAGATGCTCTTATTGTGCAACTCCTGTCGGCCTCTAGCCAACGCCAAGGGCAAAGATTCACTCTACAACAACACCTTCCTGTTTCTGTTCGCTTCCTGTTGGTAGTCCTGCAGGGCCTGTGTTTCCCTAAGGTAGATGTCCAGAGCCACAGCCCCTCCTCCCCAGCCTCTACCCTTCTCCAGAGCCACTGGAGGGAGGGACCTCACTCGGGACCCTGTAGCAGAGGTGTCTCCAGTTCTTGGCCCCGTGAGATTTAGACTCTTGAGCAAATGGGGGTCATTTTGACACTTTTGTATCTAATAGATCTAGTTTTCAGCTCTCCCAGAAGAAGCAGTGCCTTTTCTCCCTCTCAGACTTCAGTAGTCTCTGTGCATCGCTGTGAACTTGTGGTAGGTGTGTGCTTATGTAACATCTCCATCATTACCTGCTGCCAGGTGCTGATTCCCTTGCTCAGAGCATTCCAGCTTGGCCCCTGGTCCCTCTCCTGGGTGGTGTCCCGAGTCCCTTTGGCACTCCATCCTTTCTCATTCTTCCAGGTTCATGGCTTCTGAGCCGGTTTTCCCTGATCCAGCTCTCCAGTCAGCTGCCTCTCTTCGGAGCCCTGCTGTTTGTTTGGCCACCGGCTTAGACCCAGGGACTCACTCTGCCACTCTGCTACATCCGGAGCCTTCTTTTTCTTTGAGACAGGGTCTTGCTACACTGCCCAGGCCGGGCTCAAACTTGCAATCCCCCAGCCTTAGCCTCCCCAGTACTCAGAATTACAGACATGTGTCACCACGGCTGGCCCCACTGCCTTTTGTGGGAGAAAGAGACAAGGACTCAGGGTCAGGTGGGAACAGAGTGCAGATGATACCACTGGACTCTGCCTCTGTGTCCCGCCATCCTTCAGCCCCACGCCCATCCGGGTGCTGGCTGCCTCGAGCTGGGACCATCGAAGGCAGCAAATGACCACAGCACATTCAGACCTTGCGGTGCCAGTGTTCCTGTCCCCCAGCTGTCCACATGTCCCTGGCCCTCGAGTGCACTTCTTCACATTTGCCATTCAGGGCACAGTCTTCAAACAGGGGGAGAGGGGAGACACGGAAGAAGTGGGATCTCCCACCCACGTGCTCTTGTCCTGATCCCCGACAGTGAGGCCCAGACTCCGGAGCAGCCACCACCTTTGCAAATATGCACCTTCAGAAGGAAAAGGGCACATGTGGCTCCTGTTGGAGAATGCCATCACTCCCCGGGCAGGTCACTGACCCCCAGCCATGGCCCAAGCTACTAATTCATCCTGAGTGACAACCATGTAAACTTCTAGCGGGCTCAGGACTCTCCAAGCCCTGGACACAATTGGCATTGTAGGCAGGGCTGTAGCTACCATAGCAATCCACTCCAGAGCAGCCTGCATTTGCTACCTGGGGAGATAATGCAGGCCTTCAAGAATGTCCTTAATGAAAATGTTTAGGATATCAGATTCAGCCCCGGGGTGCAGAAAGCGCTTTCCCCAGGACAGCATGCTCCGTGTCCTGGGTTACAGCAGGAAAGCACAGGGTACAAGGGCATGGGCAGAGTGCCTGGCTTCCGCTAGGGAGGAGCCACAGAGTACAGAGGATGCCTTTCACCATATAGAACTTGTTAAGTTCTGATCCGGATATAAACAAAATTACTGAACTACAAGACCAAGAGTCTGGTTCCCTGTAGACTTAGATCTCATTAACAGGATGCATCTTGATCCACATGCATTTACTGAGTAGCTACTATGTGCCCTCAGATGCACAGTAGAGAGGCAGCCTGGCCACAGGCAGACCACATCTCTGCTCCTGAGGGGCTCCATGCTTCTGGGAAAAAGACACACAACCGAAGGGCATTGCCTGTCACATGAAGCTGTCAACAGAGAACAGTAAAGCAGAGTGGAGGGTAAAGAACGATGTCGTGGGACACAAAGAGTAGCTCTGCTGTGTCCTCACGTCCTGGGACGGCCTTCTTTCCCATAACTTAAACTTCATCCCGAAAATTGTGTTTTGTTTTCCTTTGTTATGCTGTGGAGAAAGGAGAGAGGACAGGTCAGTAGTATGAGCAGCACCCAAAACTGAGTGAGCCTGCAGTGTAGACCATGCTCTACCTGCTGACTGCATCTGTGTCCTGCACCAAGCTACACTCCAGTGTGGACCACACTCTGCATGCTGATGCTTCACCTTCCTACTCGTAACAAACTAGCATAAATGTACTAGCATAAACTAGCATAAATGTAGTCATTTACAAGAACACAGATTCATCCCCTCATAGTTCTGGGTGTCAGAGGTCCAAAACCAGCTGTCAGCAGGCTTCTTCCATCTAGGGACTCAGGGTAAGAAGGTCCTTCCAGGGCCCCCCAGAAGTGCACTGAGCTAAGTTTGGGGACCCTTGTACCTTCCAGGCCCACAGCCCTCTCTTCCCCAGGAACCAGAGTCCTGCTGGGCTTCAGGAACACCTCTCTCATGCTTTCTTCTTGCCCTCTGCAGCTTGGGAGTGGGGATTTCCCACACCCCTTACCTTGTGGGCCCTTTGCATCTTCAAAGCCAGCAGCACAGCATCTGCACACCACTCCCCGACTGTCACCCTCCCTCCATCCCATGAGGACCCCTATATCCTCACTGGGCCATCTGCAAGGTCCAGGACATCTCTTCTCAAGATTTTAACATAATCACATCTGCGAAGTCCCTGTTGCCAAATCAAATGACCAAGTCAAAGATTTTAGGGTTTAGGACATAGAAATCTTCGGGAACTGTCATTCAGCTGATCACGGTGACCAAAAAGGATTGTTGGTGTGATTCACTGAAACCTCACACCTGCAGACACTGCCACGTTAGACACTGATGCAACCCCTGTGGCACAAGAACACATCGTTCAGAGAACTTACGCTTTTCCTCTCCAAAAAGCCCACAAAGAAGCAATGATTTATGATGTTTGTTTTAACAACCAGGAGAGTGAGAAGAAATGGTTGTTCTTGTTTTTGTCTTCTCAGAAATTGAAGGATGGTTTTTTGGGTTTATAGTCTTCTCTCCAGGAAAGCTTCTGATCAGGAAACTCCTGTGGATTCAAAAAAAAAAAGAAAGAAAGAAAAATTCTTGGACCAAGGGCCACCTTGGGGAGGGGTGGATTTGTGTGTGTCCTGCTGCAAAGCTGCTGGGCCCGAGAGCACCCCTCAGAGAGAGTGTCATTGATCAAAGGGTGATCATTAGGAAGACCACCTTGTTTACCCCATCTCCATGGTAACGGCCTGCCTAATGGTGGCTTTGACTCTGGGAAATGTGTAGCTTTTCACAAAGCATCATTAACTCTTCACAGTCTGTTGTGCTGCCAGGAGGAGGGACCCCAGGCTTCTGCGGAGGGCTAATGAGTTGGAGAAGCAGAGGGGAAGACAGGGCGCTTTCTTCCTCTGAGGAAAATGGGAATGTGTAGGCTGGAAAGACAGAGAGCAGAACTGAGGGCTCTGTGGCCCCATTGGTCCTTCCTCATGTTCCCCAGTTCAGGGGTCTCAAGTGACACAGAAGAAAGGGAAAGCCCACAGAGTGGCACCCTGTCAGACAATCCCTTTTCCAGGGAGGCTGTCACTGCCCCCTTGGGCCACGTGTCCAGAGTGCAACATCTGGGCAGCAGAGCGCTGTGGTAACTGCATGATCTGAGGAGACAGTGGCTAAGTCAAGCCGTCCCTGGCTCCCAGGCAGTGCCCAGTGATGGGCTGTATGGCCTGTAGTTCCATTTCTCTTGCTTATCACCTTGGCATCTCCCAACAAGAGGCTCCTACAGGTCCTGCTGCTCCCAACCTAGGCCTGGCAAGAGCACCTTTGCTGCCCACCCCCAGGACGCCTAGAGAAAGGGCACATCCTGCCCAAGACCTCCAGAAATACACTGAGCTAAGGCAGGGACCCCTCGTGCCTCCCAGGCCTGCAGCTCTCTCTGCCCCAGCAGCTGGAGTCCTGGCAGGCTTTGAGAACGCTCCTCTCCAGGAGCGGAGAGGAGAAGGGAGGTGAGAGAGAGGAGAGGAGAAGGGAGGTGGCCCAAGGAGACCCATGGAGGATGTGATGCTGCAGGAGACGATGATGGAGTCCGTGCAGGAGCCTCAGCTGCAGACCTGGCTCTGCAGAGGGTGCCATAAAGCAGGGCCCACACTGGGGCTGCACCGGGGAGATCAGCTTCCTCCCAGCTCTGGAAGCTGAAGTCTGAGGCACGGGAATCCACAGGGCGGGTTCCAGCTGAAGCTCTGAGGGGCAGCCAGTGTCCCCATCCACGCTGGGACCATCTCATAGCTATGGAATCGGCACCTTCACTTCTCCCAGTGCACCACGTCCTGCCCAGTCACCCCTTATGAAGGACACCAGGGCCGTGGGGTTGGAGCCACCTCAACAGCCTTGTTTACATTTGGGAAAGCACTGTCTCCAAAGAAGGCCAAGTTCAGAAGCACTGGAGGTTAGGACTTCAGCAGATGGAGAGGGGTCATAGCGCAGCTCAGCTCAGCCCAGGTCATGCATCCAGCTCCTAATGATGGATCCCTTCAAAAGTCGTTCTTTCCCCCAGTTTACAGAAGCAGAAAGTGAGACTTAAAAATCTCAAATAGTGTGCCCAGACGAAGGCCATGTGCCTGGGGACAGTGAAGCCAGGATGGACGTTGCAGTGAGCTCAAACCTATTTACTCTTCAATATTTATTAAACTGTATCTTGATATCAGAACACCTGGAGTCATAATCAGCCTGCGTTTCCAACAACATAGCAGTCCATGACTGTGCTCTCTCCTCTGTCTTCGGGTCTGAGGTGGGGAGGCGCAGTCCTCCAGGTGCCCAGGAGAGAGACAGAGAGACCTGCATTTCTGAGATACCTGAAGGCAAGCAGCACTGAGGCTACGAGTCCTGGTTTGGGGGCTGCAGGGGTGTTGAGGATGGAGAATGAATACCAGGGAGAAGGTCAGAGATGTAAATATGTTTCTGAGCATGTTCCAGAAATGGAAGGGGATTAATTAGGATTTTTGGTTGCAAGAAATAGGAAGCAAGTGGAGCTCTCCTAAGCCAGGGGAGGGAGGCTTTGTTATCAGGATACCGTGTCCCGCAGGACCAGGTCAGAGGTGCAGGTGGCACAGGGAGGGGCTGAGGCAGATGAGGGCACACGGCCACTGCTCTGGACACCACATGCCATGCATGGCCCTCTCTGACCCTCTGCTGTCCGCTCCACGGGCTGTGTGCACAGCCTCCTCTGGCTTCTCGGGGTGTCCGGTCTTATTGGAGAGACACTTCTGTAAAATTCCCTCAGGCCCGGATCCAAATCCCCAGCTCAGATCAGATCATCCATACCACGACCCAAGCAACCATGGGCCGTGTAAGACCACACAGTGCCAATTTGGTACCCCGCTCTCCGGGGCACACAGGGAGGGTGGAGGTGCCCAGATTGCTGAGTGGAGCCCCCAGGCTGTCTTTCCACACACAAGCAGATCTAAGCTTTGGGTTTCGTTTTCTCAGGACTCCAGGTTTAGAACAAGGGAACCAGAGCAAAGAATAGGAGCCTCCCCATCTCGCTTGAGAAATAAACTGGAGGGGAAGGAGTTTTGCTCTGCACAAATCAAGCATCTCAAACTCTGCAGTAGACGGCTCTTCCAGAGCATTCTCTAAACAGGGCTGCCTGCCTCAGTGCTGGTTTCTTAGCAACTAAATACCTGACTAATATTCAATTTTTTCCAGGGCTCCAAGAGCTGCAAGATATTAATTCCAAACAAGACATCTAAATTGTTACTCTGGAAACTTGCGTGTGCAGCCCTTCATAGATTAGATGTTGAAAGGCCACATTTAAAATATCTTTGAGTATTTCACCCCAGCCTTCCCAAGAAGAGGGCTTGTCAGCCCTACCCCAGATTGTGAGCAGCACGCAGGCCAGGGTGGGCCCCAGCCTCTCCGTGCTGCACTAAGACGGGGCCGTGCGGGACTCAGGTTAGGCCTGGGCCCTGCGGAGCTGAGCTTGGTAACCTTGATGAGCCGCAGAACTCCTCTGAGGCCCGGTTTGCACCCCTACAACATGAGGTTCGGCTCTGCCTTAAGAGAGAGGGCTGGGGTGGCCCTAAGCTGAGACTGCAGAGGAAAAGTGAGTCTCTGGAAGCCTTGGGGGCTCTGGAGGTTTGTGAGCCACCATGAGCAGTCACGGACAGGAGAAACAGCCCTCGCGGCACGTTCAACTCCTCAGGGCGGGGCTGATTCGCAGGTCCACCATCCCATGCATCAGCCAATGGAGAGGTTTCAAAGAACAGAGTTAGGCTCTCCACTCAAAATGCCAGGAACAATGGGACCTCATGTGTCTGGGGCTCTTGACCCTTGCCAAACACAGCAGGCAGCATTTCCTTCATCCTCACAATAATGGTCTGAGTTCATCTCTGCCCTTATAGAGCAGAAACTGAGGCTCGGGGCGCACCAGGAGCTCCCTCAAGGCCCACGAGTGGGGAGCAGGCAGCATCAGCTTTGGCGATCACTTGCCTCCCACCCAGGGGCCAAGGTGAATCCCACAGAAGCAGAAGGAACTCGTGACAGCCAAAGATAAGACAGAACAGAAGAAAGAAGCTGAAAAGAGAGTGGGTCGGCACAACCGGACCTGGCTCAGCTCTGGCCAATAGGAGGCTACACACAAAACCCCAGCCTCACAGCCTCCTCCACTAGCGCATCACCCAGGACACAGCCCCTCTTCCAATCCTGGCGGAAATAATGAAGCATAACGATAAAGCAGGAAAGCAAAAGTTAGACTGGGATCAATAAAACTCACAAACTTTTGCTTTCTCTAACAGAAAACCATCAGACATTAGCAGGTATGACCAATAAAAGCACAAATACAAGCATTAAAACCAGAAAACCAAACATACTGAAACAAAGGGATGCAGTTACTACCACGCAGCTCCCTGCATGTGTGAGTCACCCAGGAGGACCTTGGTCCTGCCTCGGTGCTTGCCAGTGATTGGCTTCTCCCTGTGTGTCTCTGTGTCCTCTCTCATCCTGGTTCTTCCCTGCCACCCCAACTCCAGGATGACCCTGAGACCCTCCATCTTCTCTGTACATGTCCTATTTCCAAAGAAGATCATGTACAGATGTTCTGGGTGTCAGGACTTGGACATACATTTTGGGGGTCACTGTTCAGCTTGCTAGAGATCTCTCACTGGGTGGAAGCGCCTCCCCACTAGAGGCTCAGGGCCTTGGGTTGGTGCTGATCTCCACGGACCGCTGCTCTCTTCCCATGCAGTGTTTTGTGGGTAAAGTGCGCGGCCCCAGAGGACCAGCACGCTTGCAGCTGTGGAAACCTCATGGAACTCTGGGGACAGGGTCCTCCCCAGGTCCACTGGGCGTGGTGTGAGCCTGGCTGCCTCCCGCGTGCTGAGTGGTTTGGGCTGAGCTCAGATCCTCTCTGCCCCTCCATTCTCTCAGCTGTAGCGAAGCAGTGTCTGTAAAGACGGAAGAAGTGCCCCCATTCTACTTGCTCCTGTAAGCGCTGCACTGACTGTCGGTGCGCAGTTCTATCTCGTTATCAGCCAAATGCGCTTGAGGGAGCTGTCGCTGCTACAGGGAGGGACAGAAAGGTGTTTCCCACAGTCACATAGATAGTGGGTGCCAGCCCTCACCCGCATATACTGTCCTGTGCTTTTGGAGGTAAAACTGCAGAGAGCTACTATCCGCCCTTCCAAGTGGCCTAGGACTGAGTACAATAAAGCCGGCTAATTTGGCATTCTATCAGCTAGAAATCCTTATTAACTAGCCATCATACCATACAGTGATAATTGATATTCATAAGGAACTTAATTGAAATTAAATTTTAAAATAGCTTTGGTGGTAAGTGCATTTTAGTCTAATTCCCTGAAAATTGGTCATCCGTGTATAGTGGATGAGGTAACAATAAAACATGCTTAATAAAACCACTCAGTCCTAACTTTCCCTGAGGTCTAAATTCCATATACAGGAAGAGAGGCTTGGCGGAGTAAGGGCAGCACCTGCAGGACCTGCCAGCTGGGCTGGGCCCCACTTCCCTGCTGCCATGCTCCCCGCCGGCTCCTGCACTGTAGCTCAGTGTTCCCAAGTGCACCATGTACCCCTCAGCTGCTGCCTCCTCCGCCCCAGTGAGAGACCTCTAGCAAGCTGGACAGTGACCCCCAAAATGTATGTCCAAGTCCTGACACCCAGAACGTCTGAACATGAACTTCTTTGGAAATAGGACATGTACAGAGGAGACGAAGGGTCTCAGGGTCATCCTGGAGTTGGGGTGACAGGGAAGAACCAGGATGAGAGAGGACACAGAGACACAGAGGGAGAGGAAGCTGCAAGAAGGTGAGGCAGAGGCTGGAGTGATGCCACCGCAAGCCAGGGGGCCTCAAGAGACCCTGGGAGCTGGCAGAAGCAGGTGACATCCTGACCGGCCACACCTTGAGTTCAGACTCCGGCCTCCAGTGCAGCTGCTCTGAGCCACCTGGTTTGTCGTTCTTCCTTAAGCAGCCAAAGAGAGTCTGATGCAAAGCACGATTCCTCACTTCCTCTTTGCACTGTGTATATCGGAGGTGTATGACCTGACATTTTCCATGTACAGTGAGTCGATTACTATAATCAAACAAGTATACATCGCCCACCTCACCTTCTTGCTCTTCGGGGAGGAGGTAACAGCCTCTTAGCTATCTCTAGTGTGCAATCCAATGTCACCACCTGTGGCCCTCATACTGTGCCCCAGGTCCCCAGAGTTGTTACAGCCTTTGCCTCTGTGTCCCCTGTCCCAGCCCCTGGCCACCACTGTTCCACTCACTGCTCCCATGTATGGCACTCCTGTCAGGCTCCACACGTGAAGAGACTGGGCAGCATCTGTCTGTCTGTGTCCAGTCTATTTCCCATGGCCTGGTCCCCTCAGCCCCACCTATGTCATGAACGGACGTGCGTATCATTGTTCTGCTGAACTCGTACAGGACCTCAGTCCCAAGGTTGTTAATATGCTAACAGGGTGGCAGCTTAACCTTCCCGTGCTGGTTAGAGACAGTGTCTTTGAAAGGTGGTTAGGGTTAGAAGAGGGCACTGGGCTGGATTTGACCCTGTGACCACATAAGTGGAGAAAGAGAGACCAAAAGAGACACACACACCCTTCTTCTTCTCCTGTCATGTTCTACACAGCAGCAAAGTCTTCACAAACTGAAACTCCAGGATCCTGAGCCACAGTGAACTTCCCTTTGCAAAGGAGCCTCCCTCAGGTATTTCGTTACAATAAGAGAGAACAGTAATGCAGCTCAGATCTCTTTTTAAAGGCTGATTCTATTCCACGTTATACACACACACACACACACACACACACACACACACACACACACAAATTTCTTCTTTGTTCATTCATCACTGGACTCTAAGGCTGTTTCCATATCTTGGCTACTGCAAACAATGCCTCCATGAACACAGAAGTGCACCTGTTTTTATGAGGTGCTGATTTCATTTCTTCTGGGTACATGCCCAGAGAAGGAGCTGCTGTGGTATACAGTGGTTCTATTTTACTTCTTTGAGGAGTCTTCGTACTGTTCTCCATATGGTTGTACCAATTCGGCTTCTCACCAGCAGTGTACAGGGATTCCCGCCTCTCACCCTGGCCAATACTTGTGATCTTTTGTCTTTAGCACACTAGCCTTTCCGGCAGGGATGAAGTGGTATCTCACTGTGGCTTTGATTTACTTCTCCGTGATGGTTCGTGGTGCTGAGCATTTTCATATACTTGTTGGACATTTCTGTGTCTTCCTTTGAGAAATGTGTATTCAAGTCCCTTGCCTGTTTTTTTAATCATATTTGCTTTTTCTTGCCATTGAGTTGGGCATGTTCCTTATGTATTCTGGCATTAACCCCTTGTCAGATGCAGAGTTTGCGAATATTTTCTCCCATTCTGTAGATTATCTCATCACTCCCCTGGCTGTTTGCTGTTCTCTGCAGAAGCATTTTAGCTTGATGCAAAGCCACATGTTAATTTTGTTCTGTTGCCTATGCTTTGGGTATGATATCCAAAAAGTGTTTCTCAGCATTCATTTCTAACCTTATTTAGGTTTCAGTGTAGGCATCATTTCCTTGTTCCACCCACGTCGAATTAGACATCAGTCTTCTGGTTGCATGGCTCCCAAACCTCCCATTCATTCATTCCTTTATTCATTCATCCCCCCCATCCATTCATTTGTTCAGAAACCATGGATGGCACACTGCGCTCATGTGTTGAACCAAGCTCTGTGCTGAGTTTGGCAGGGACCGAGCTGAGTTTTCCACAGACTCCCGGAGCTCAACCCCTGAACAGCCCTATGTGCAGGAGGAGGGAAGAAGGGCACTGTATTAGTCAGCTTCCCTGTTGCTGGGTCATAATATCCAACACCCACAATCTGAAAAAGATGTTTAAGTTAGCTCATGTGTTAAGAGGGTTCAGTGCATGGTTGGCTGGAACATGATAAAAGGGCATGACAAAGCAAAGACACTTAGTTCATGGAGGCCAGGAAGCAGAGCAGGGGAGCAGCGCTATAGAGGAAAGGATGACAAAACAGACACAGATCCCAAGGTCCCGCCCCCATGACCCACCCAGACATACACAGAAGTGTGCTCCACAACCCTCTAGCTGATCCCAGAGCCAACCAAGTTGACACTCCACCCTAACCACCACAGCCAGAGCGGCTGCCTCCCTCAGCAGTACACAGCCCTGGGCCTCACCTGCACAGTTCACGTCTGAAGGTGACCGCCCTCAGGGGCTCCAGCTGGGTGGGGCAGGCATAGGGCTCCAGGTGGCTGAAGCACAACCTGCACTTGCCTGGGTGGAATCACTGATGCCCAGTGACCCATGAGCCTCCTGCTGCTTGCTCTTCCCAGAGCCCATGTCCACCATGTCCCACTCCCACACCCGGAACCCACTCTGCCTCTGTCCTCTGGCCAGACCGTGGTAATGCCACAGCAGCAACAGACTGAAACCACTCTCAAGGGTGAGCTGTACATTTTCACTATGGATATGAACACCAGACCAAGTTTTAGACATCACAAAAACCTTACCCAAGTATACAGCTCAAACTAACAGCCTTTGCATGCCCTTCAAAGTTTAAAGAAATAGTAACAAAATTCACAAGGCAAGGCAGTCACAAGTAGGTGCTGTCCCACCCCACTCCTGTCCCATAACCCAGGACAGCTAAGATAAATATTGCCTCATTGAGGATAGAACAGGCAGATCTCAAACCCAGTTAATCTGATTCTCTTTGAAGTACATGTTGAAACTCAATTTGCATATTGAAAATATGGCAGGGCAGGAAGGGAGCGTGTTGGCATTTCTCAACTCTGCCAATGTTGTCTTCTGATGACAACATAAGACAGTCTCCTAATGAGGTAATAAAAAACAGTGTGAAATTTAAAACCACCCAAGGACATCTTTAAAGGACACAGTCTCCCTTTCCTGCAGTGATGTAAAAAGGAATGGCTTGGATGTCAAGGACCACAGAGTGATCCCTGGGGTCCCACACTGTAGTCCAGATGAGTGACATAAATATTCATATCCATGACTTTATCATTCATCACCCAGGTAACACCCGGAAATGTTCCAACAGAGCTGAGCGTCATATACCAAGGACATACACTTACTTGGTTAACTCCCCCTTATCCCAATTTCCTAAGCACACATGAGTAACACATCCAACCTGTGTGTGCTCATTTCAAATCCTAAAAATTGTTTAATTTTTCAATATTTAACATGTGTGTAACTATGAAGACTGCCCAGTGTTAGACGAAGACCTTCCTTTGAACAAAGACACATCTTCCAGCAAGGGTTCTCTTGCCTGAAGCTCTCTGTGCATGTACAGAGGCCATATGTCACTCTGTAGAAAACAACATCACTACCTTCATGCAACAGTCTAGGAAAACAGTTCACAAGACTTTCCAAAACTCATGCTTCAGCTCTCTCTGTTACCTCCAGAAAAAGAAGGTCCCTAGAATTGGCCTTGGGTGGGATCTTTTCCATACTCTGCACTTCCACCTCTTCCACAGAGCCAGTGGTGGCCCTGGGTGGCTGTTCCTTCAGTTCCACGACCCTCACCTTCCCCACAGGCACTGTCTGAGTTCCAGACTCAGATCACTCCCAGGAACAGGCTGGCAGAAGTGCAGGCACCAGCTGAGAAGTGCATTCATGCTGGGAAGGTAGTTTTTCATGACTGTGACAAAATACCTGAGATAAAAAACTTAGGCTAGAAAAGGTCTACTTTGGCTCACAGTTTCAGGGGCTCAGTCCGTGGTAAGTCGGTTTTCTTGGTTTTAGCCTGTGGCAAGGTGGAAAATCATGGTGGAAGGGCAGGGTGGAGGAAAGCTGTTCACCTCATGCCATCCAGGAAGCACAGAGTCCAGAGAAGGAGTCAGGACAAATGTAGTCCCCAAGTCAGGCCCCATGAGCTACTCCCTCCAACTGGCCCCACCTCCTGTCTCTGTCACCTCCCCATGATGCCACCAGACTATGATCTCAGCAATGCTTCTATCCACTAGTCAGTTCAGAGCCTTCACCATCGAACATCTTTCAGAAGCCCCGCCTCTGAACACTGCTGCGCTGGGAATCAAACCCTCAGATGAGTCTTAGGAACATGCTATGTTTAAACCATCATGATGATTCCTCCCTCCTGCTTACCCACAAATTTTGCCTTGAAATCAGATTTAATGCTTCACCCCAAAGAGCCTACCTATAGCCTCCGTCCTTGCTTGGCTGGACAACTTCTTCATGCTGTTTCTACCTTATACACACAGCACCCTTCCACTCCCCAGGGTTTAGCACACCAGGGCTCTTCTCTACCCAGAGACCCATGCCAAGGTTAGTGCCTCACCACCCTCCCAGTATTCACAGCTGTCCTCACCATTGTCACTGTTTACTTGTTTCTTTGTTTCTTGTAGCACTTCTCTGAAATGACCGCATTTTGGGCCCATGTATGCATCACCTATCAGGACCCTTCAGAACCATGACCACTTCCAGTCCAGGCCAGGGACATCTCCCAGCTCTGACCCTGCACCAGCACAGTGATAAAGCATAAATGAGACTCCCTAAATACACGCTGAATGCACAGACAGGAGTCCTGACCAGCTGGGAGCCCTCGGGATTGTCCATAACTCAGACCTTTGTGCCCTATAGATACACTGGCATGTGGCGAGTATTTCCAGGGTCATGTGTAAGAACATCATGGTGGGCTGTCAGGAGGATGGTGGACTCTAAATGGGACTGGCATTTTATATCCCATCATGACACAAGAGGCATTTGAATGAATTTAAATTCAGGCCAGACATAGCCAATGTACACGGGCTCATTTGTATGTTTGTTTGTTTGTTTGTGATAAACCCTCATAAAATTGCCCAAGCTGGTCTTGAACTCTCAGTCCTCCTGCTTCAGCCTCCTTAGTAGGTGGGATTACAGGTGCATGCCACTGCATCTGTGGTTCTATTAAACTGAAAGAGCACCTGCTTATAGGGAGTGTTGATTCGATCCAGGGACAAAAGTATTGTCCCAGCCCCAGAAAAAATAGCACATGGAAGCTGGAGGCTGAATGTCAGTGTCATGATAGTCTGAGTACTGGCTGTGCTCCAGGCACTGTGATCAGCCTGCAGAGGAGACAAAAGTAAACAAACAGGCCTCCCTGTGGGCACCCATCCCTCGGTGACGGAGATGATGTATGCCAAGGGCCTGTGCTCTTCTTTAGTGGGTATTGAGTCCATATTCTGGTCCCGGCATCCACTGTTGCAGACAGCAAGGCTGGCAGCTCTGACTTGGATCTCACAGCTCATTGGAAAGGCTACCTGTGAGGAGCTGAGGTCCCAAATAAATGAATAACACTATGTGCTCTCAGCCCATGGAAGATGAAGGGTGCTAGGCAGCTGATGGTAGGGCTCAGCCTGCATGTGGATGTGTGGAGGGGTAACACAGAGTGTCCCCCAAGCCTAGAATATGATGCTCAAGCTGAGAAGGGCTGGCCAAGCAGGTGGGACTGGAAAAGAATGGCTCAGAGACAGAAGAAACCTTTGCCACATCAGGGAGCATGGAAGATCTACAGACAGGAAAAGCTTCAGAGGCAGAGGACCAGTGCAGTCTGGGGAGACTTGTGGGGATGCCGACATGACAAGGAGGGGTGGAGACAGGCAGGATGAGGACATAGGGGTGGGGATATGGGGATTCCGGCCTGGCAGAGGCTGTGCCACCTGGGCTTTCCAACATTAGAACTGCTGGTCGCCTCGTGGCTGTGGAAATAGCTGCATACCTAGCCCACACCTTCCCTCTGAGGTCTGTGTTCTAATGTCCCCTCTTGGTGGCACGTTTTCACAGCTTCTTTGAAGTTGACCCGGCAGTGCCCCTCCCTGTTCCCGTCCTCCTGCTTCTCCTTTCCTGGCCGCTCTGCACTCCACGTGTTGTGCCTTGCTCCCTCCGTCCCCCTGCCCTGGTGTCCATGCTCCCTGAGGCCAAGAGAGGACTTTCTTTTTCCTTCTCTTTTTCTCCCGTTTCATCATCATGTCCTTGAGGAAGTCTGTTCCTGGTAGCTTCTGTTTGCCTCTCACACATTTAAAAGCACAGGCACCAGCTGACCAGCTGCACCCCATTAAGGGGTCTCACAGTCCCTGGAGCAGAGGTATCCTAGAAACAGGCCCCACCCAGGGCCCTGTGCTGAGGGTCCCAGGGTGCATAGAGAGCCCCGCCTGCCAGGCTGTGACCTCTGCAGAAGTCCTCAGCAGTGTGCGTCCAGGTGTGGGGAACGCAGACCATCCGTTGTTCCCAGCAAGTTCCACAAGTGAGACAGAAGGGTGGGGAAGGAAGCCATGCGGAAGACCGGGGAGTCAAGGGGGGAAAGCCTCAATGTTGTTGGCAAAAAGGGATGATGGGACAAATGGGAGGATGAAAGAATGAGCAGCTACGTCCCCTGAGCAGCTGCTGAGGGGCAGGATCTGTCCCCCTAACAGGCAGCAGAAATCTACACCAACCACCTTTGCTTTGGCCCGTTGCACCGGGAGCAAGACACAGGCTCCAAAGCTGCCCTCTGCACGTACCAAGGGCAAATATGGCCCTGTGGGGCAGAGCTCGGGGGTCAGAGATTGGCCTGCTCTCCCATTAGTGCAACAGCCCTGCAAGAAACACAGGACTGGCCTTGTGTTCAAGACAGAGTGGCATGACTCTTCCAGGCGATGGCTCCACAGAGCCCAGTGTGTAGCATGGAGAACTCCTAGCCATGCTGATAAGGAAGCAGGAAGATCTCAGACAGTGCTGCTGCCAGCCCAGCTAAAGGGAGGACTGTGGGAACCCCGTTGAGTTTTAAACTGGGCTGCACCCACTTGCCCACTATCCCAGGTGATTCATACTAATGCAGCAAATTCTGCACATGCTTCTAAGTGGTCATTTGTCCCAGTTACGCATCCCCCATTTCCAGGGCTACAAACCAACCCTTGCTGTTCCAGGCTACAAGCCAAATTCATGCATTAAGAGAAGTCGAAAATCCAACAGAAAATGCAGGTGAAGTGGGGAAACCTACAGGCATGACATTCGCCGTACCCAGAGGTCTGAGCACTCAGATGCTTTTGCTGTGGTTTGAGTGCGTCGCACAGAACTTCGTGTGTTGAAATTTCCTGCCACGTGATAGTATGAAGAGAGGGGATCTGACTACCTTCTTATGCGAGGGGGATTTGGAGGTGGAGACTTCAGGAGGTAGCAAGCAGGAGACAAGGTCAAGGTCATGAGGGCGTCACTCACAGTGGCATTAGTTGCACTAAAGAAGAAAGACCCACACCAGCAGCCTGCTCTGTCTCACCATGCTAGGATGCTGCACTCCACCACAGCCCAGAGCTGAGCCCACACAAGCACCTTGCTCTTGGCCTTCTGGACCCTCTCTGTTCTTTATAAATCAACCGGTCTGAGGTACTCGGTTACAACAGCGGAAAAGAGACTCGGACCCTGCATTTTCTTCCAGATCCCTTGGACACATCCCCAAAGGTTGTTCAAGTCGGTCCTTGCCACTGGAACTGCTACATATTTTATTAGCTGTGAGTAGAAACACATTATAGCGCCTAGGTAATTCACCCAGCTGATACATTTGCAAATTGATTTTAGTGAATTATGTTAGATTTGAGGGATTTAGCCCTGCAGCAAAGCATTCATTTAGCGAATTGACTGAGCACAAGTTAGTTCTGCCAGCCAGCTTACTTGGATGCAGTCCTTATCTTCCCCACGGCCACAGGCCTCCCGGACCACAGCAGCCTGCTCGCTGCCCTCGTCTCCCGTTGGCTGCCAGCATGCTTCTGATCCAAACTGGGAGCCTCGTCTCACTGTTTGTACTGACCACGCCACAGGCCGCCCACGCAAACAACCCAGCTAAGAACTGTTTCCCATCACCCAAGATTTAAGACGTCACCAAGCTGGATTCCTCTTCCTCTCCCTCTTCCTGTGTCACAGGAGGACGCGTGGAATATGCTGATTCTGCTTCCCCCTCGTCAGAGAGAGATCCACCTTGGGTTGCTGTTTTGCATCTTGTATAAATATGGGTCAATATTTGGCTGGTGCCAGAGGTTCTTCCATGAGAGTTCATAGCCCAGCCACCTCCCGTCCCATGCAGATGTGATTTAGGGCACCATGAATCAGTCTCCACTTTTGGGACTTCGGCTAGCAGATGTCCCTTCACAGATTCCATTGCAAACTGTTAACCCATAGATTCCTTGAACTTTATTTTTTTCTTAAGAAGTTCCAGTTGTGTGCAAAGATACCCAGTAGCATGAGGGCTACTTGGATGCTGGATTTATGAACAGGGCTTTTTAGAGGACACAGTGGATGCATTTGAAGGAGCGTAGTTTCAGGACACCCATGCAGAGCTCATTGCAGACAGCTCCAGCCGGTGGTGTCATCAACCCCACACAGATGCTCTGCGGAGCATCCGAAATTAATCACCGCTGCTGGCATTTTAATAAACAGCTGCTTTTCAAAATGCCTTGGAATGAACACAGATCATAACCAAATCTTTTTGAAGGAAGATCTGGGGTTATAAAGCTGCCTGTTTTGCAAGCAAAGGGAAAACAGACTTGCAAACTTTGGAAGTAATTTTTAATCATTCTCCTTCAGAAATCAGTGTGTGTGTGTGTGTGTGTGTGTGTGTGTGCGTGTGCATGTGAGTGATTAGGGACTGAACTCAGGGGCACTCTAACACTGAGCTACATCCTAGTCTTTTTTTTTTTTTTGAGTACTAAGTTGCTCTGACTGGCATTGAACATGTAATCCTCTTGCCTCCCAAGTTGAGTGACCTTAAGTGACTTTTCATAAGATCAGCCCCAAACAGAAGCACAGAGGAAAAACATTCAGGCTCCTAAGCCTAGTCATGCCCTGATTTGCCACATGCCAGAGCACCTTGCCTTGCAGGGACTCCCCGCTCCTGTAGGCTTCTGCACACCCAATGAGCCGAGGGCAGGACCATGCTTTGAGCAGATCCAAAGGCCCCAACATCAGACATCAGTCCTGGCGTCCTTCACTCACAGCCTCCAAGCTGGAACCCAGGAGCGCTCCCTTGGTGCTATCAAGAGAATTCTAATAAAAGTCAAATCTGCTTTTCTGTCACTGGTTGCCTGGGACGAGATTCCCAGTCTTCTTTGCCAAACTTCCATGGTAATACATGGAAGGTCAGAAATGGTGCAGAATCACAGAGGATCACACGCTGTGCAGCGCTGGGTTCACTCCACTTGGAGACAGTGTGTGGCTGCAGGGACAGTGGCTGGCTCCCCTGCTCAAAGACTTGGCCTACACTCTCTCTGTCACTATGCTTTTCCTCCTTTAAATATTTTTTTTCTTTTCGTTTGGTTCTTTAAGACTACCACAGCTTCCCATACAGAAAGAAAAAGAGAAACTTCACCCAGAAGGGAGCACAGCCCCCAGGTTAATAGTTCCCTCCTAGGTCCAAGCAAGACGCTGCACTGACTGTGCATGGCATCGGTCGCTGGGAACCCTGCACACTCAGGAAGAGGAGTCCAGCCAGCCCGGACTTCACGGGGGCTCCTGGGACCAGCGTTCTGTGCTACCGCACAGGTCAGAGATTAGCCCTCCAGTCTGTGTTGCTAAGGAGCTTAACAGCAACAGACACGCAAGTAATTCCATGGCAAACACTTCACATGGCTTAGTGACAGGAGGGACAAACACTACAATGCCCTCATCAATAATCTGTGCGCTGCAGCACCTCTGTGTGCTCCAATGGCTCCTTGCCTCTCCTGGCAGGGGCTGGGACCAAGGTTACCCATCTTTCCCTCTGAGGCTGGGGTGGCTTTGGCCTCCAATAGCAGGCCATGTCCCCTGCCCCCATCAGCCTCTCAGCTGGTGAAACACCTTGGGCCTTGGGCCGCTGCAGTCTCTGCTGGACTTCATGCAGGCTGTCGGAGGCCAGTCTGCCCTCCTGCCCCGTGCCCATAACAGGAGACAACTGTATCACCTGAATGAAGAGTGTGGTGCCATTTCAGGGAAGGAATGGCCAACTAATGCAGGGAGACTTGTCCACAAGGTGTGGTGGGAAAATGTGGTGAATCTGCATGTTTTCAAACATTTATTATGGTAAAAGACATGTGGCCATTTGTCTCCCCCAAGACACTCTCCCTTGCTTCAGACACAACTTTCCCATTGCCCTTGCTACTTTCTGAACCAGTTCTGCAAGTCCTCTTTGTGAGGGTCTCCTTGCATTGCCACAGCTTCCTCAGTGTCCCAAATCGATTCCAAATATTTACCTTTCATGGTCATTTTTACTTGGGGGAAAAGCCAGAAGTTACACAGTGCCAGAACTGATGAAGAAAATGGAAAGAACAGACTTAAATGTTTTTATGAGCCTGGCCCTCCATTGGATGGTGCTCGGCCATGGCGATCACCTTGTACACACACTCACAGAAGAGAACTTCCAGGACTACTTCGGACAGTGCCAGGAATGATGGGATGTGAGTGTTCAAAGCAAGAGGGTGCACCTCGAGGGAGTTAATGGCAGCGCATCATTGACTGCGAATTTTTAACATTGACTGTATATTTGGACTACCCCTTGTACATATTCTGATGCTTTAGATAATATTTGCTTCCCACACATCACCGTTCTGTTCTTAGAGAAACTAACCAGATTGCCCACAGAGAAAATAAACCACTACCTATTAATTAGCTTAAGTATCAATTCGAAGCTATAATATTTAGCAGGTTGAATTCTAAATTGAGGCCAAACAGAAAATCATATCCATTATTTCTCAGAGGCTAAAATGTTGACGTTTCTAAAAGTCAAAACAAAACTGAAAGTCTGACGTCTGGCTTGAAACAATCCAGAGAAGGTGGGACCTGTGGAGGTGCACAGGAGGAGGCCGGCCCGAGACTGGTCGCCGGTGCATCTGGGGGCAACGTGGGGCTCAGGTCACTGTTTCTTCTCCCTGTCTATACATTGGAAATGTCCAGTGGCTAGACTTGTTAATCTCATGGGTGGAAAACACTTGGGCTTTCGTGTTTGTAAATTGAAATGTTAATGAATAATTTAAGAACATGTGTGATCACTAAGGGAAGGACGATAATGCGGAGTCTAACCACAGCTTTTAGAAACCTTCTCCTCATCCCTGTGTCCACTGGCCTGACTGGCCCAGTCCTCGGGGAACGGGCAGACAGCAGCCTGTACCCTCAGTGGCAGGACCTTGACCCTGATTCCAGAGGTTTCCCTGTGATGCTCCCCACGGCTAATGTGGGAACACTGGGGAATCTTCCCCTCCCTGTCCTAACAGGCCTGGAATGATAATGCCTACAGCAAGAGTAGGCTCCCCCTCACCCCACGTTTTAAAGAATGACTGCGATGATCCTGAACCCAGCATCCTCAGGTCATATGGCTGGTACAGGGCTGGACCTTTCCCTGGAGATGTTGAGAGTGGAGGGGACAGAGAGGACAAATTAATCCAGGACAGCTGGCGTTGTTCCAGGCCAAGCAGACCATGCAGCAGCTCGCGTTTGACCTGAGTCAGCCAGAGCAAGGCCCGTCTCCGGCATGTGATTCCGTGAGTCTCTTCCCATCCCTTCCTTGCTGTCCAAAGGAAGTGCCAGGGTGCTGGTACCCATCATTGTGCACCCACTGGGGCAGCCAGCCAGGACCAGACCAGCAGGAAGCGGGCCCAGAGACCAGACTTGCCAGGGCCCTGGCATAGAGCTCTGAGTTGTAATCAAGGCACCCCAATGCCTTGACTCTCAGTTTTGTCGGCTGAATCTCAGCTTCACTCTGGCAGCATCTAAGATCTGGCCTTTGGCTCCTGACCCTGACGGGGTCTGTACACCTCCCACCCTCCTCCAGATAGAGGGTGTTACTCCCAAGGGTCTTCACTAGAATTCTCTCCCAGAGCTGCCGTCTTCCCCACAGACTGATCCACTCTCGCAGCCTCCCCTGGTGCTTTCTGCATTTGTTCCACAGGGACTGGTTTTGTTACCCATGTGCCTCTTGGCACCAAGGGCTCCAGCTCCTGGTTCTCTTAGTCTCTTGGTCATCAGGATGGCTCCTGAGGAGTAATGGCAACTGCAAATGTGTTCTGCATGGAGCAGAACAATAACCCTGAGTGCGACCTTGTGTGAGCTCTCAGGATGGGGAACAAGATCTGACGTCTCTCAGTAGCAAGACCCGGGGTCTGTTCTAAGGCTCTCGTGTCCAAGGATGCTTGGGGGACACTGGTCACACCTTTCAGAGAACTAACGTAAGAAACGCTGTTAACCCACAAATGGACAGGGCTGCACCTGTCCCGGGTATGGCGCAACCCAACTCCATCCTTGCCGGGTGCCGTGAGTCGGGCCCACCCCACAGACAAGTGCTCCGCCATGGCAGTCACCACCAGTCACACATGGGATCTTTTTATCTTCTATCTCCTTAGGCCTCCTCTCTCCCTCTTCTTCTTTCCTTTCCTCTTCCCCTGTAGCTCTCTCTCTCTGTAACTTGACTGGCTTTGGAAGTTTTGAACTTGGTGACTTTGTTTGAGCATCTCTGAGTGCACCATGGAGCGAGGTGAATATGTACAGCTGGACCACGGGTGCCTTCGTTGAGGGATTTCCCGACCTCTTAATTGGCACAAATCATCGTAGCTGACTGAGTCGATGACATCAAAAGCCTGCGTCTTTGCTATAAAGGCTGCCATCATACTCAGAAGCAAGCTGTGGCTATTTATTTAAGTTCTCCGTGTCCCACCTCTCCTCCCCTCACAGTCGAATTGGGAATGGGTGGAGCTTATTGCATAGTTGAAGTCACATAGACCACACACACAGCAAGGCTGGAGGGGGCCATCAGCTGTTGAGGTGCAACCTGACAGAGGTCCCTGAGGGCTGTGGCCCTCTCCCTCTCCGAGACCCTCTACTTAGAGCTCGGGGCAGGCACCTTCGGGGTTCACTCCCTACCTCCTGAAAGAGCCAGCAGCCTCTCCTTTGCTAGTTGGACATTCGCATCCACTAACACAGCCCTCTACAAAGTGGCTGGTGTTGGGGCGCACACTGACTTTTCTTATTAACACAGTGGCGCGGTGTCGTCAAAGGTATAATTCAGGGCTGCCGTGGATGAAAAGGAATTTCAAAGGCAGCTTTCTGTTGCTCACTTCTTTGAATCCACTTATTAAAAAATCAGACCTTGATCCCTCGCTTGTTCGAGGGCCATAGCAAATTAATGAACTGTCCTCGTGTCCCCAAAGACTCAGCAGAGAGCAGAGCTTGCAGGAGGCCCATTTTGCCTCAATCAGCTGCCTCACTCGGGCCCCGCAAGCCCAGCTTTGTGTGGCCACTGCAGAGGCTGGGTATGGAGCAGATGATGGTTTGCTGCAGAGAGCTGAGGCGTAATCAGAGACTGAGGCACCAGCGCCAGCTTCCACTCTGCCTTTCCCCCAGGCAAAGGACTCAGGAAGGGAGAATTCAAGTGAAAACTGAACGGTGCATAATTCTTAATGCAGTGGTTAAATGCCCATAATAAGCAGAGCAGCTATTAGACGGCTCCTCACAAAAGACGCGATGCTTGTCTCTCCTTTGCAAGTCCTGCTTCTTCAAGCCTGACTTGGGGAGATTCAGTCAGCTTGAATGCCGGGAGCACTTTTACCAAAGAAGATCGCTGTCAGCTCCTTCCGACAAAGCCAGGCACTCACAATGTATTTACACTGGAGTCCACGTGGTGAGGCTTGAATATGCTCATTGTGTTCCCTTCAAAGTGGAGTGATGCGGAATCAGAGGACGTTTTACAGAATGGGGAGAAGGCAATTTGGCTTCCTGTGGCACCTTTCATGCTCAAAGGATCCCAGCAGTGAGACACTTAGGAAGGATAAAGTGCTTACACTTTGTAAGTGAGATAGTGGTGTTGCAGCCATGAGGCTGGGAAGGAAAAAACTGCAACCAGCCCCAGTGGAGGCCCCAGACGGGCTCCAGGCAGTGGGGCCCGGGCCCCAGGCACTGGCTGACATGGGTAGAATCTGCTCCGCTTCAAGCGGCCGAAGCTCTACCCTCTCCGAATCCCTTAAGCTGCCACCTGCCTTCTTGGACGGCAGAGTTCCAACACATCACTTGTTTTTTATTGGCTTGACAAGGTCTTTCCCCTTCCCCTTTCCCTTTTAATTGATAATGTAAATGAAATGATGATGCATTAACTCATTCTGTTTGCTTCAATCAGCAATATTTTCATCGTTAGCATGACTTGGGGTCCCTTTGGTTTCTCATCTGTAAAGGTAAGTAATCCTCTATGACAGGATTTCTCTTCTGTTCCCTAGCCGGATTTTATGTTGTCATTTTCCTCTCTCGCCTCAATTTGCATACATATGAATGGCTAAAGACTATCAAGGTACCATCATAATTTTATAAGGTACAGGTCATAGTTTTGTCAGATGTCCTGCTATTGTTGAACCTTTGGATTCATTCATTCATTTAAAAATGAGGGCGGGGGATATAGACCAGCAGCACAGGGCCTTCTTGGCAAGTGTGAGGTCCTGAGTTCAATTCCCAGTACCAAAATAAATACATGAACAAAAATAAAAATATTTACTAACATCAACTCTGAATTTAGGAGTCAAAGTTCCCTGTAATATGAAGTGTTTACGGGCTGGTTGTATAACTCATTGACAGAGCATTTGCTTAGCATGCCTGTGTTCAATCCCCAGCACTACGAGAACCAAAATAAAATAAATACTAAAAGTAAATCCTCCTTGGGGGTAAAGTCAGCAAAGGAACAATGAGTAAACTTTATTATGTGCTCCAGGGTGAGAAGGGAGATGGAAAAGTCAAGGCGCCAGGGACTGTACAGCTGGGAGCTGACCAAGTGGTTGCTAGGGGTGATGAGGCTCGGAGTGGAGGTGCGCAGGGGGCCACACCCGGGGAAGGTCATCTCTGGGCACAGTGGACAGAGGCAGAAAGGCTGGGTGATGTGTAAAGGGACCTGGGTTGGGGATGCAGGGACAGGGATAAGGTCAAGAAGACAAGACATCCATGGCCCTTGTGAAGACTTGGGCTTCTACTCTGTGAAATGGACCAGGGCAGGGCTGGGCAAGAGCCGATGTTTGCTCTGTGCAGGGCCTCTGGGCCCCTGGTCCTGTGTGGAGCCAGGACAGAAGGACACCCTTGCCTGGGGCTGGCCGCCCTGCTTCTTCCTCTGGGCAGATTCCCTGGAACCAAATCTGTAATATCTGAGCTTGTTTGTGTTTTATGATTATTTGTATGGATAGTCGAATTGTCTTTGCAAGGAACTATACCAGTTTATGCTGCCACCGGCTATTTACGATTATGGCACATAGCATCCCCAGTAGCACTGAACACTGCAGTTTTTAAAATATGTTAATGTGGTAGACTGTAACACAGTTCCCCATTGGTATTTTGCTCTGCATTAGGGAGGGTGGGCGTTTTGTCATCGTTACCAGTGTTATGTTAGAATGTGAATCCTCCCTTCATGATTCTTAGCCATTTCCTTAAACAATTTCCCCCTCATTTATCTAAAATAATGCTGCCATATTGTGCTAATAAGAATACCAAGCATCTAGTTATTTATCTAGGATTCACATAAACAAAAAAAAATTTTTGTATAAGCATATCTTATGTAATATCAGGGACACACTTATGTTTAAAAGTTAATTGCTATTTTTCTGAAAATCAAATTTAACTTCCCTTGGCAACCCGACTTGAAAGGAACATTGAAGTAACCCTAGGATGGCTGCACTCGGCTCCACCCTCTGTCCTGCACTCCCAAGGTCCTGCAGCCCGCAGAGCGCGCTCTGCCATCTGCTCAAACTTGCCAGTGTCAGAGATACCAAGTTCCCGCCTCTCACATGGTCTGCGAAAGCTCTCCGGCACATTTCTTTCCTTTCTGGTTCAGTTATTATTTCTTATTGTATAGACATTTTTACTTTGGGTAGCTGACCTATTTTTTTCTTTTTTGTTTCCTTTACCTTTTATTTAGAAACTAGAAGATGTATCACCTCTAATGACATGATCTCTGACCTACCGCTGGTGGGTTTGGGTGATTCTCAGAAGCTGTCACATGGGCTCTGTCCTGCATAAATATGATTGGGTCCCAGGTCTGAGAGGCACAGGCTGACCATTGGTCTTGTGTCTTTTAGACTCAGAAGGTCTCCTCTGCACACCAGCTCTCACCCAGGATCTGATTTCAACACGGCACTTGCGAAATGAAAGGCGGCTGCTGCCACTGCTGAGTGACACACTGTACTCATCTGCTGAGCTGCCGCTGACCCAGCCTCATGGGCAGTGTTTCAGGCAAACTGGTCGCCTTCCTCACATAAGCCCAAGATGGCCCCCAAGGGAGGAGTCACCTGCCACGGGAGGACCAGAGCAGTCACACAACTAAAAGAAAAACTCAGACCAGACGTAGAGGGGCGCAGGTGTAATCCCAGCTACTCAGGAAGCTGAGGAAAGAAGATTACAAGTTCAAAGTCAGGCTGGGCCAGCCTGCCTCAAAATAAAAAGGGCTCAGGATGCACCTCTGTGATACAGTGTGTGCTGGCATGCCTGGGCCCTGGGCTTGATTCCTATACCAGAGAGAGAGAGAGAAAGAAGGAGGGAATGGGAGAGAAGAGAGAGAGATCAAAGATGCTGTGAGTCCTGGAAGTAGGGTTGCTCCCGAATGCTTCCAAGTGTGGAGCTGCAGGTCTGATTCATCAAAAGAGCCCAAGGACCCTGAGCTTCGTCAGAGCAAATGCTCCCCACTGACAGCCATGGTTTGAGAAGGGATAAAAGAAGATATGTAACCCAGGAAACATCCCTGATGATTACTCATGATTTATTTTGCATCTAAGAAATGAAGCTTGTACGGATTGACAGAGGTTTAAACGCTACTTTTTTAGATGTAAAACAGGACCAGTCAACTCTTCTGAAATCTGTCTGTATGTTCTGCTGACTTGACTCACTTTAGAAACATAAACAACCACCATCTAAACATTTTTCTTATTCTCCATCTCCAAGGATAGAAACTTCAATAGACTCACAATAGAAAATATGACCACTGTGAAACTCTTTATTTCTTAGCAGTACTTGGGATTAAATGCAGGATATTTGCACTGAGCTACACCTCCAGCAGTCCTTTTTACTTTTTATTTTGAGACAGGGTCTTACTAAGCTGCTCTGCCTCGGCCTCTTGAGTAGCTGGAATTACAGATATGTGCCACAGCACCCAGCTAAAAGTCCCCCTTTAATGAAAGAACGTGTATTCAAGTGAAAAAACAGACTGAGGTCAACTTTCATAACAGTGCAAAAAGCTTGCCAATATCCTTGAGTTGTGAAGGACAGAAGGAAGTCCAAACTCAGACAGCACATACGTTGACCCTGGATCTTAGGTAAATTGGAAAGTAAGTCCAATCATTTTACTTCAGGTCTCCTGCTCATCAAATGGCTCCTAGATTCCAGCAACAAATAAATGGTGTTGCAAAAGCACAGAGCACGAATTCAAAAAGTGCTCAGAAAGCTGGATATCCACATGCGCATGGGTGAGGGGGATCCCTACTCATACTGTAAAAAATGAACTCAAAATGGATCAAAAACCCAAATCTATGAGAGCCAAAATCATCATTTTCTTAGAAGAAGGCACACGGTACTTCTTCGTGACCTTGTTGTTGGGATGTTAGCCTTAACATGACACCAAAGCATGGCCTAAAGAGTCACTGCTGCTGGGCCTCAGGTCCACCCATCTTCACCTGCTTGGAAGGTTTGCAGTCCAAGCAAGATGGGAGTTTCTCCCTCCAAAATCTCATATCAACATGTTTCTGGAGCAAATGCTTATGCCAAGAAATGAGAACTGACCTATAATCCTTTTGCCTCTCTGTATCTAAAGACTTTTCCAACCAAGTCAGTTCCCTGCTACTGACTGATTTGTGTGCCCTCAATCTATTGGTTGAAGCCTTACCTCCAGTGTGATGATGTCTGGAAATGGAATCTTGGGGTAGTAATTCAGTTTAGAAGCGGTCAGAATGTCGGGGGTCTTGTGATGGGATTCTCAGCTTTGTAAGAGGAAGAGAGATGGACAGATCACTGTCTCTCTCTGTAAAGGGAAGGCGGGAAGAAGGCAGCTGTCTGTAAGCCAGGGAGAAACTCCTCACCGGGAACCAAACCTGCCAGCACCTGAATTCCTGCCTCCAGAACGCTGAGAAAGGTTGTTCTCTTAGTTCCCTTTCTCATTGCTGAGACAAAACACCCGACACCCAATGTTAAAAGTGGAAAGGTTTATTTCAGCTCATACTTTGTAGAGGTTTCAGTCCACAATTGTCTACACCAAGGCAGGGTGGCCTGGCAGAAGGGCATTGCAGAGGAGAAACATTCATGGCAAAGTAAGGCAGGCAGAAGGCAGCAAGCAGCAAGTGACAAGAGACAAGTGACAAACCACCAGCAACAAGCCCTCTTTCCGTCTCTTGTATCTTTTCCAGGCTATTCACCCAAGTGTGCAGCACTCCCACCCTTAATCCTAGCATCCACCTTGAATCAATCCCAGCCTCACAGCTTTGATCCCAGCAGCACACACCCTAGACCCGGTCACCTGCAAAAGCCCCACCTGTGACCAAATCAGGCTCCAGGGAAACATCTAAGCTGCACAGTCTGTGGTACTTGGTTAAGTAGCCCAAGCCGACTAATACATTCTCTGTTAAACTGATTGCTTTTTAATAAAAAATACATCAGTGAATGATTGGGTGAAGAAGCAGCCAATAAATAGGTGACCAAAACTGCCCACCACCGTTGCAGCCCCACCCATCCATCCCAGCCCTGGCTTATCAGAAGAGCTCAGCAAATGTCAGTTGACTGCATCCAAGATTAAATGAAACTGCAGAGCGTTAGCTCATCAAAGGAAAAGCTGCTTCAGGAATGTGACCTGAACAGTGTGCTCCACCTCTTCTCCCCACAGAGCACATCTGCAACTGACCGGAAGTTAAGGGTGTTTTACAACCGTCTACTGGACACCTTCAGTTTGATTTTATAAGGCAGCGGATTTGTTGTGCAAAGTTGCAAAAGGGCGTCTTCCATATGTGGTGGTCATCTGCCTTGCCGTGTTCTCGGCAAGCCAGCATCCACGCAGTCCCTGCAGACTCCAGCACTCGACCAGGCAGAGGCTGGCTCCCTGCCAGCTCTCCAGGAACCCAGGCCTGGCCGGCGATGCCTGGTGGTCAAAGAAGCCAGCAGGCAGTGGAGCCCAGGCTGAGAGCGCAGCGAAGCTGCGGGGCCCTGCGCTCGCACTGACTCGGCCCTGTGCAGGCAGCATGCTCCCCGCCGTGGGTGGCTCCCAGGAGCTCTGCAAAGGCAGCGCTGGTGAAAGGCGTGCGGGACTGAGTGTTCCTCCTGACCACACAAGTTCATTCAGCTCGCTTTTAGCTCTGTGATGCCAAATCAGCATGAAATAATGATTTTAGGGATAAACAAATGAGAAATCATGAAAAACATTTTTAAAGATTCAGGTCCTTTTCTTAGTGCCAAATCTGAAAGAAAGATTTGAATCTGAGGTCTTCCTGGTGGAGTGTGGTGGGAGGGTGTGTGGGTGTGTGATGTGTGATGTGTAGCCTACGTTCTGAAAAGTTACCTTCCAATGCCAGCACAAGCTGAACAAAAGAAAGCATTATTAACACAAACAGGGTCAGTCTTTCCAGGACACCTTTCCTCAAGGTAGTTCTGGCAATCCTGAGACCCTGGGGAGGGGCAGCTCCCAGGGGAGGGGCAGGATCAGGTCCCCCCAGTCCCTTAGGGATTCCTAGCGCAGGTTGAAGCTCCACTGGACAGTGATCCTCCGTCCTTGCTTACAGGGGACCAGCCACCCCTTGCAGCTTAGATCAGCACATCTCAAGCCTGGGAAGGGCCTTAGTCTTTGGCCCCTCTGCCCCACAAGGAGCATTTCAGAACAGAGTCCTTTCAGCAGATACTGACCCTGTCCCTACCATGTGCCGGGCCAGGTCAATAGAGACCATGGCAAGCTCAGGAGAGCCAATGGGTCCTGGGCACTCACGACACGCCGGGTGACCTGGCTGTAACCCAGCCCTGAGAGCAGCGGAAGCAGAGAGAAAGAACTTCCTTCGACACATCCTTTGAGCAGAGGACTGGTTGAGCAAAGGGGATCAGTCAGATTGTCGGAGGCTGCTGCAAACATGCAGGTGAGAAATGACGGGGAGACGATGGTGGAGGTGAAGGAAGAGACGGCCCAGGTCAAGTGTGAGGGTCACAGCACAGGTAGTGAACCCCACACTGCAGGCCCTGACCAGGGGAGGGTCCCGGGGGACATAGCTGAAAGATCGACCAGGTTTTTGTTATGATGGCCACATTCAGCCTAGGTTAGAACTCTCAGCTTTTCCCCTGCAAATGATGGGAATCCACTACCAGATCTCAAAGAAAACAGTTGACAAAATCAGATTTAACACTTAGAAATTTCACACGTGGGGGTGGGGAAGTTGGATTTGAAGATTTCTTAGGGAGCCTGTAAAAATGAATGTCAAATCAGCTTTTCCATTTTCAAAATGATGTTAAAAAAATAACTCATTTTGGGTTCGGGGGAGTCTATAAAATCTACCACTCATTGTGTGCTCGGGCAGCATGCCAAAGGCCTCACACACAAAACTTCATTTCATCTAATCTCCAAAACAACCTACAAGAGAGATTTGATTGCCTGCCTTTCACAGATGAGAAAATTAAGTATGAGAGAGTTTGAAATTTTGCCTAAGATCATCTGGCTATTAGGGCAGAGCTGGATTTTAAAACCATAGCAGTTTGACTGGGAACATCTGCCTCCCAAACTCGCCCTGTCTGGAGAGGTCTGGCCCAGGACTCCAGAGGAGGCCCCGCTTCACCCCACATTGCACAGACGGAGAGCTGAGGCCCACCAGTTAGCGACCTAAGTCGCAGGCCCGGAAGTAGTGGTTCTGGGCACTGTACAATACTGGATTTATGAACAGAAGGAAATATCCAGGTCATTGTTATGGTATTATCACCTACGAACTTTCCAACTCAATTTTTTTTTTCCCAGATCGTGCTTCGTGATGAGCAAGACCTTGAGTGATCTGGAAGAGGACAGCACAATTTTAATCCCAAAGAGAAGAAAGACAGGTTACAGACTCCATTAGCGAGGCTGGGCCCAAGCCGGGGTGACTAGGGCAGATCTGAGGAGCCCCAAGAGCACAGAGGAAGTCGGCTGGGAGCCAGGGAAAGAATAAGGAATTGGGAAGGGGTCTAAAGGAACGGAGAGGGGCAGGCGGGCTCTGATCTCACTTCCCAGGCAGCCCTGCTTGAAAGAAGACCTTTAGGGGCCAGGAACAAGCCTGGAGGCAGCCATGGCCTGGCTCCTCCTGGAAAAAGGGTAGTTCCCAGCAGTCAGTCTCCCCAGACAGCTTCCCTGCAGATGCCCTCCCTGTGCCCAGGATTAAGTAATTTTATACAATTCCTGCTAACATCAGTTCTTCCAGAAAAGCCACAGCAGTTTATTTGGGTGATGAATTCAAGCCTTTGAACAAACCACACAGAGAGTCATGACTGAGGCTAAAATTCAAGAAGATGTGAAATCAGGAGTGGAGCGCTATGTAGAACCATGTGATTCCTACAGGAAAATTAACTACGCTCAGCCTGCAGAATCAGTTGCTGGGGAAGCCTATCTGCATGCACCTCTCTTTCAGAGTGGATTGTGGAGGACCACTTGGACAGCTCTCCTTGAAAGGAGAGCATTTGGCCCACTTCCGTGTATTGACATGTGCAGAGATAGCTATGACATTTCTGTATCCCTCAGTTGGCTTTAAGCAATGCAAATGGGTCTAGCGAGGTGCTGGCGTGTAGTCTTTAAAGCAGTGACAGGTCAGTGATGCTCCGCCTGTAGCTCCCAAGTAGTGTGTGTGAGCTAGGCCGGGTGACACCAAGCTGTTGGTTGAGACTGAGCCTCAAGAAAGGGGCTGTGACATCTTGGGACATGATGATTATACACCAGAACTGAAGCGCTGACCCCAAAACACTAGATACTGCCCCAGTCTGTGATATGCAGATTACTCTTTCTGCATCTCTCTGTCTCTCTGCATATTGCAGAGGTCCTATTTGGCCTCCTACCTAGCCAAGCTCACAGCACTCACATACTTCCCACCTTTCTCTCAGTCACTCATCCCTGAGCCACTCCCCTCTTCATGAATTGATAAAACCCAAGTTTGGCCCTAGGTGGAAGCCTTCGTTCCAGTTAGCCTTCGATCTAGGTGGACTTAGGACCTCCTTGGCTCCCCACAACTACAAATATGCCTTAGTGTCTTTCTTCTCACCCTGGGTTGCACTGAAAGTGGTAGATTGGAGTTAACTCATTGGAATTCCAGTAACTTTCTGCTGGGATTACACATGTAAACTCCACTGGACCTTGATGAGCTCCAATAGTGAACAGTGGGAATTTCCTGGTCTCATCAGGAATAAAGAAATCCTAGGGCTGTTTAATCCTTCTTGTCACTGTAAGAACTTACATAGGTGACTGCAAATAGCACCATGCGTGCACCACACTCACCACCCGAAATCACTGGGAAAATACTAATCACCTATTTTGTTTGATTACTGAGGTCTTTGAAAAGCAGTCCCATACTTCTCAACTCTGTTGCATCAGTAACTGTTAGATGTTTTAAATTTAAAATAACTTCCTCAGGGGACCCACTACGTTTATTGTGCCTTTTTATTTTTATGACACATCCCAATTTCAACAAAAGTAAAATATGAAGAAAGAAAAATACGGATCTTGGGATCTAACCATAAGGAGTTTGCCTAAAAATGCATTGCTTGGGGAGAGATATAGCTCAGCAGCGCAGCACCTTGCTTGACAAGTGCAAGGTCCTGAGTTTGGTTCCCGGTACCAAAACACAAAAAGCATTGCTTAAGCATTTCTCAGTAACATTCTGGATGAATGTTCGTAACGTACTCCCAAGCATTTTCCTGTTTCACTTTAATTTAGCTTCAAAACTCTGGAGGGGGAGGTAGCAGGAAGAACTGGTGCTGTGTGAACCGCGAACGGCAGGACAAAGCAAGCACCACGCAGAAATGAACCGGCGTAGTCCATTCATGCGCTGGAAGAAAGCACCAACATCACCGTGCTGGGGCTCAGCGTCTGGTGGGGAGCAGTCTCTGCGTCTAGGAGGGCATCTTCCAACCTGCTTCCTCCAGAGCGCAAGAATGTTGTGTCCTTGAAAGGCACAAAAGAAGGACAGAAAGCGCCCACTCCCTCAGTCCCTCCAATAATCCCTTCTGCGGGCCCGTCCACGTGACTTAATCACCTCCTAAAGACCCCATCTCTTTTAAGACTGTCACAGTGGCAACTAAGCTTCAAGCCATGGATTTTGGAGGTCACGCTGACTGCAGTGGGAGCCCAGTACGCAGACTGCAGAGCTGGAACAGGGTCCAAGGTTCCAGAATCCTCGTGAGCTGTTCTCTACATTTTCTGCTACTGGTTTTCCTCCTGTGACTATTACATATGAAAAGATAAGAAAATCTACTGCAAAGGCAATGGCCTCCAGGCAGACTTTCAGAAAAAGAAAATGCTGAGTTATGGGTGGATTCTTTTCCTGTTATTGCTGTAACAAGTTACCTCAAACTCAGTGGCTCAAAACACGAGGTTTTTTTACTCCTAATTCTGGAGACTATAAATTTGCAACCAGTTTCCCTGAACTATAATCATGGACTAATTCCTGCTTGAAGCTGGGAGGGGGTGGTGAGTTGTCTTCTCCTGGATCAAAGGCTACTGTATTCCTTGGCTAGTGGCTCTCTCCCCGCATCACCACAGCTCTTTCTTCCATAATTACCTCTCTCACCAGTCTGTGACCCTCCTGACTCTCTTACAAGGATCCTTGTGATTATATCACCGAGCCACCCACTTTCTCCAGGATGCTCTCCCCATGGCCAGATCCCCACTTTACCTTCACAAACCTGTCTGCAGTATAGATTGACACACAGATACCAGAGATTGGGATGTGAACATCCCATGGGAGCCATTATTTAGGAAATTCAAAATAAGAGGTAGGGTGCAACATTTTATTCTTGTGCATGTTTTTATCACCTATTTCCTGCTATAGCTAGCTGCCTAACTTCCTATGATTCATTCTTTTTCTGTTAGGACTCAGTCCCATGAGCTGCAATTGGTGTCAGTGCTACAGTTTTTGCTCCCATGCTAATCTGTTTGTCCGTCCGCCAAATATTAATCAGTCCTGAGTTTTAAGACACAATACTTAGAACCCGGGTGGGGAGGAGACACAGTTACTTAAATTAGCCTCTGCCGTGTGAGAACTTACAACGCAGTGGGAAGCCCAGATTCCCCCCAGAAAATAAGGACTTCAAAGCAGGTGAAACACAGGTGAGTGGTTTGGAGAAAACTTGCCATGAGCAGGAGATTGGAGAAGAGGTAACACAAAAAAGGAGGAGAGAAACGACCCCGCCAAAGGGGACACAGGGAAAAGGAGGACAAGCGTCCTGAAGAAGGAGAAGAAGAAGAGAGGCTTGGTGGTGCAGAGAACACAGCTTCCTCTGGGTGCGGAGAGGGCAGGTGGGATGGAGTTCAGTTAATGCGGAGGAAGGCTAGGGGCGAATTTGGACGGGGCTGCATGGTGAAGTATCCACATTCTCTGTAGTTGCAAGGATGCTACCCTATGATTAACCAGGTGCTGCAGAAGGATTTTAGAGAGGAAAATTATGTGATACAGCTGATCATCTGACCACATGAGGCCTGATTGGAGTGGAATTGACACAGCATAAACCAGAAGTTTTTTGATGAAGGAAGGGAGAGGAACATGGCCCCGGTGGTGGGTGGGATGGAGAGGAATCACCCATGGGATGCCACAGGGAAGAGCCCACAGGCCCAGCTCCGCCTGCAGAGATGTCCACGGGGGTCAGAGATGAGGGACCAATGGCAGACAGACATGAATCTCCAACCTTGAATTCCCCCCTCACATGCTATAAAATGGAGACAGCTAAAATGTGTGACTACCCACTCGGTAGCACTTATGTGAAGGTTAGGGGTACTGCGTGTTAAACACCCTGGAAAGAACCTCCTTTGGGGAAGGTACTTGGGAAAAGGTAACCATCACCGGAAGCATACACCCCAATCTCCCAACTTAGGCACAAGAAGAAAGGGACTTTATCTTTATATAACTTGCATGATACCTGGCAACTTCAGAGATTGGTGGAACCCTAGAAAATGCAGAAGAGATTCAATAACATCAGATTTAAGAATTAAGCCTAAAAGATCAGACAGATGCATATGAGGGATATAAAGTACAGTTACATAAAGCTGTCAAAACAAACCTGGAAGTCATAATAACTCTTCAAAGAAATATAACATCCCAAGAAAGGAAAGTCTGTCGGACTGACAGTCCCATGCCCAGTGCCAGCCAGAGGAGGGGCTTGCAGAGTCCCACGGAGGTGGGTCAGGCTGCAGTCACCCATGCAGGGCAAGGACTTCAGCCAAGGTCTCTTGCTGACAGTGCAGACCCTGAACCCTGGCTGCCTGTGATGGCTCCTCGCTGCTTGGGGCAGGGGGCAGACGGGCCTGAGGCCCCAGGAACAAGGCAAGAGGAGGGAAACAAACCAAGTCCTGCAGCTGGGACTCAGGGAAGTCCCAGCTCAGCGTAAGTGTCCCGGTAAGTTTTGAAACAATTTCATTTGTTTGTGTTTTATTCCATTTAAACAATGTTCGAAATCTTAAAGTGAACTACTAAATAGTAGGAACTTGGCTTATTATCTGTAGGCTTATTAAATTACACACTCATGGAAGCCCAAGTGACAACAACTGCTCTCCCTCTGGAGAATTTAGATCCCCACTAAATGGATCCTTTGTTGTCCCCTGGCCTCTGCTACAGGAGTCTTGATAGTTCAGGGCTCTTTTTCTCTGTTTGAACCCTGAGCTGAAGCCATTGTTTAGGGCACTGAATGCCACAGCTGTGACCAGCAGGTGTGGTCAGGCAGAGGGGACTAAGCTCTCTCTCAGCACAAGACGACTTTGGACTTTATCCTCACCCCTGCTGCTTTCTGGGCATGTGTCCTGCCCTCACCCGGGTGAGCCTGGCTCTGGAGCTGCCCCTTCTTGCACCCTGCCCTCACTGCCAGGTCACCGTGGTGTGCTCTGGCCCCCTTAGCGCGCACTCCTGTCGGTAGTCAGGTGTGCAGCCTGTGCCTTTTCCTTCTGACTCCTGCACGGCCGCCCGCACTCTCTCCACCCTAACACACCTGCCCTCAGAGCAGCTGTGGGACCTGGCTGCTTCCCAAGGCACCAATGCGGGACTGGACACTGCCTGTCCCTGTCAGTCCCCCCTATCAGTCGTGGAACGTTGCTCAGGGCTCACACAAAGGCATGAGGTATAAGACCGCTGCTTGGATGCCTGGGGCACCTGGATCACATTGTTCTTAGATTTTCTCTTATTGCCCAACAAAGAGAGTCCCCGACACGCACATATTGTACAGATTATGGGGTTCACTGTGCTCTTTCCTAGTGTTAACTCATGAAGTGGCCGCGCCCGTTATTCTTGTTGGAAGGGACCTCTCAGCTCACAGAATCCAGGCGAAGAGTCCCCCGGTGCGCGCAGGTGAGCACAGCAAGGCACCGCCCGCGCCCTGCTTCGGGACAACCCAGGAGACGCTCTGCACATTTTCCTTGCCCCTGCCCTGTCCTGCCCTACTAGGTATCCCCACAGAACTCTCACCATCGGGGAAATCACAAGCCTTCAGCCAAACACCCATCCCCAACCACAGCCCTCCATCCACCCTCTCCACCCTGCCCCTCCTGAGCGCCGATGGATCCTGTCTGTGAGGGCTCCTTCGGAGACCACATTCCGTGCAGAAGCCCCTCGCCAGCCTTCCTCCAGCTGTGGTGCTGAGCTCCTTTTCCTGTGGGGTGGACGCTCTTCCTCCCTTTGCCTCACCTCCACCTGCAGGGCAGAGACCTCTGCCTTCTTCCTGTTCAGGAGTTCCGACCCAGCAGGGGATTCTGGATACATAGTGGTCTCAAACAGCGGTGCTCCTAGCTGGTTTCCGCTCCTGGATGGTTTCATATATTTTCCCCATGTCATTATTCTTGTTCTACTGTGCAACTTTGCAAAAGCTCCTTAGTGTAGATGAAGTATTTAGGTTTGTTATTTTAAACAATGCTGCAGTGAACATCTTCCAGTTAAATCTTTGGGCACATCCATGATTACTTCTTCAGCATAAATTTCTCAATGTTGAATTTCTGCATCAGTGGTACAGCCAAATCTACAGGCTGTCAAGTCTGTGTTGCTGACCTGGACAGAGCAGTCTGCATTCTTATAGCTAAAATGCACTCTCACACTGCTAGGCACCACGGCAAAGATTAAAAACAACTGATGTTAAATATCGTGTTTCTCCTGGCTCCCTGGTTCCATCCAAGTTTCTGTGTTCCCTCTATATTTTAAAGATGTTTCGTGCAGGATATAGAAATAGCAACACCACAAGCCCAGCGTGGTATTAAGAAAAAGTATCATTTCAATGATAAATACTAAACTGTGCAAGTGTTTGCCTACACCCGAGAAACTCTCAGAGTTCGGGTTGAAAGCAGGGGTTAGAGTGTGATGGGTCACAGTTTTCATTATCTTTCCAACATAAATAGTGCAGTTTGAAGGCTCCCTATGTATACTCTAGTAGCAAGCATAACTTCAGGGTGTCCATCCCAAGTAAAAGACGTCAGATCAGTAACGAGAAGTGAGAAGGACAGAAGTCCTGTCCCCACCAACACAGATATTGGAAGGGGTCAAATGCTCATGCAAATTCTTTACTGCAGAAGCATCCCGTGCCCCATCCACTGACGTCCCCTCATCCACAGGCAGCATCCAGGATCTTCCCCCTGGACTTCCACCCTTGGTGGGTCTCATGTCTAATTAATATGAGGGTGAGCGCTACACAGCTCACATATAAGGACCTCAAAGGGGGAGGTTTTGTAATCGATTAAAAAACTCGACCTGAATTAGTATTAGATTCTTCCTTATGTTTAATTAAGTCTAATTAAACAATGCTGACATCTTCCTGGCACCTGTGGTGCAATTATGTTAAATATTTAATGCTTGTGAAGGATTAGGCTGCGCTTCTAATCTATAGCTAACAATCTGTTCCCTCTCTGGGGTATTTTTTATTTAGTTCTGCTTTTGTATAACGAGTTACATTTCAAAGGAAATTGATAAATGCTCCAACACTGGATGGGCCACAGCATTGCCTGGAGCATTGCACAGGAGGGGAGCCAGGCCAACCCAGCTCACGTGCGGGGCCAGACCAAAGTGACGGTTTCCCAGGAAGAGAGAAAGGGGAAGACAGAAAGATATGGAGCAGATTCCAGGAGCTTTTCCAGTCCTCAAAGCCTTGCAATGAAGACTTGGGTTCTCAGCGGGAACAGCCCCGGACACCCCACATATATTTCCCTGCATGAGCGCTGACCCTGTCTCCCAAAGCACTGTCAGCTGCATGGTAAACAAGCACATCATATGCCTTTACCCCTCCGCACCACACCTATTCTTCCTTCTCTTAAGGGAAATGAGGCTGCCTTACAGAGCTGAGCACCTGTTTCAAAGAACTCACTTCAAAGAAAAGGCCATGGGTATTTCTGGAAGCAAAAGCATAAATGCTGAGTCAGGGTGCTGCTGGGATGTCATGCTCCTCCTCCTCCTCCGAAAAATCTGATCCTCATTACTCCTCTTGGCCAGAAATGTTTCTGATAGATGAAATTCAAAGTTCCTGTAACAATGGTACACGACCCTTAAAAGTTGAAGCTTTGTGTCATTTCTCTAATAACTCCTGGTATTCTGAATGCATTTAGGAACTAAAGACAGATTTCTCTAAGTAGTTTTCAACTGGCTAAATCTGTGCAATCAGTGTCTTGCAGTCTTTAGAAATTCTCCCTCCTCCATAGAATCCAGTGGATACTTCTCCCTGGTAAGGTGGACAGACATCCAGGAATCCCTTGTGTAAATCAAGTGGGGTTCAAAAACTAAAAGTGAAAAAAAAGGAAAAAAAAAAACTAAATGTGCACACAGAGCGCACACTCTGATGGTGAGTGAATTACTTTCTGTCTTTGATGTTTAGGGGCAGAGATGAAAATGGACTCTGCTCCTTGTGATTAAATGCCAAATTTCTGGAAGGAAATCCAAGAATGATTCTGGGGAAGAGAAATGCTGGCCCTGAAATCTTCGGTTCCTTCCCCAGGGTTCCTCCAGGGCAGAAGGATGGGCAGAAGGCAGTGGAGAGCCAGGCACATGCTCAGAGAGTCCTTCACCCAGCGGCTGGGAGATGCTCCCACTCAAGCAAGGGAAGCTCGGGTAGCTCTGGAATCTGCAGGTACGTCTATATATTTCTGGTATGCAAGAGTGGCATCTCTTTCCAGAGCAAAAGGTTCCAGCAGAGAATTTCAAGTGTCACTCTTCTAAGCATGTACCTCCAAATGCAAAATGGGTGTGGCTTGCCAGGGCAGGGACAAGAACCAGGAAATAGCCCTCCCCATCTGTTCAGAAGACCGAATCATGTGTACTCAGGAGCATAACTGGATTTTCAAAGGTAGCTTCACACTTATGTAGAATTAATGGGGTATTCATTATGAAATCCACGTGGCATCTTATTAAATGCTTCCTATCACTGGAAGCAGAAGGCGGAGGCTCCTTAAGCTGGGGTTTTGTTGCCCTCTAGTGAAAGAGGTCAGCATTATGCATGCAAAATTATTTTGATTGCTGCATAATTAATGCTCACTGAGATAAGGAGAAGAGAATTAAGCACCAGCCTATTCCTGAGGGCTAAGTATGTATATGTACCTGTGTGTACCTCTGTGTGTGTGTGTTTCCCCATCTCCCCTAATCAGTTTCTCCCTCTGAACTTGACTTAGTCAACATATGGAAGTCATTGCTTCTTTCCTGTCACTTTCCTTTTCTGGTGTGGAAGTTTAGTTTTATGTGGCTATCAACAGGCAAAGATCCAAGCATAGAGCATAAATCAGCAGAGTTGATCTGAGACACAGAGCTTTAATGCATAAGTATATATTTAATGTGTCTGCTGAAAGAATGTCTAATTACCCTGTCAATGAACAAAGCTCATGTTCAACGGTGATAAATTATGCCATCTTTTACTTCTGCAAAACATATTGAGATTTCGGAAAGCTGCCGCAAAATCTCTATTTCATCTACCCGATAGGACAATCTGGTGCCCAGACCACCGCGGGAGGAGAGGTAGGGTGGTAGAACACTAAAACATTCCGCTTGCAGCCCCACTCTGTGCTGGGCAGGAAGCAAACCTTGTCTGGTGGCAGATCCCCTTCGGAGGGCGCTGTCTCCGTGTGGGTCACTTATTGCCGTGGCATCTACCTTCTGCCGTTCTGAATCCCATGTTCTAGATGGCTGGCTTGTGAGACCCAAAGAGGGACCCGTCTGTATTCCAGGAAAAAGCAAAGGGGAGCCCCTGAGCTTCACTCTGTAGACTCTACCTCTCCTTTGCCCAGGCTTGGACACCAGGTGCTGGGTTTCCAGGAATTTCACCCCCAAGAGGGTGCAGGCATGGGTTCAAGGCTGCACAGTACCGTGCCCCTTTGAGCTGCACAGAGAGGTTAGCTTGGGAACAATTGTGGGTTATAAGAAAGTAGTCAAAGTGCAACTACTGGCGGGCCCAGTGTGTAGAGATCGCTAGCTGAAGTCGGTCCAGTGTGGGTCCTTCAGCAAGGTGTGCACCCCCTCGCCACGCTGGCCCTTGTGCCCCACCGCACACCCTCTGCCTGCTCTCTGTCTCCAGGTCTTGGCCTTCTTCCTCCCCCTAGATGCCAGCCGTCCTGGTCACCAGGGTCTCCACAGCAGAAGGAGCAGCTCTGGCTCTGTTATGCAGTGGCAGAGCAGGAGCCATGCTGTGCTCTGTGATCTGTGCGTCCTGGGTGCCAGGGACACGGAAACGCTGGGTTCCTATTTATGTCGCCGAGAGACCGAACAAGCCAGGGAGAGAAAATGCACATTCATCCTGCCTCAGCATCCATTCTTTCCCAGAGAGAATGCCCAGGGTAGCAGTCTGTTTCGTCAGTGACGATTATATTTCTTATTTCTTTGATTACATCTTGTAATGGTGCTCTTTTATTTACCGACATGTGAGAGAAGGCTTTACCGAGACATCTCCATCATGTGTAAAATATACAGCCAGTAACATCAGTCCTTTTATTTGCTTTACTGGATTGTGATCTATAGACTGAAGGGCAAATGAAAAATAGAGATAAAAAATCTATTTCTGATACCAGATTGGCTCTAAAATGTCAAAGTTTTCTTTATTGCTTTAGGAGATTTGTATCCTTATTTATCTTTCTCAGTTTATTTTCAAAGCCTTGCTGTCTTGCGCTGCTGGGCTGGATGCGGTTTTCATGGCTGTCCAGGGCTTCCCTGGCTGCTCGGCTGTCTTTTATCAAGGCCTCCAAACACAGCGGAGGAAGGGGAGCTGGAGAGCCGGGCCCAGCAGAGCTCAGCTGTGGGGCCATCGCTGGGATGTGAGGCGGCTGGCCCGGTGCCCCATGCATGCAGGCTCCGCTCATTTTAGTAATTAGGGAGAACCTGACAGGCAATCGGACTCGGAGAATATGGAGACGTTGATGGACATACTAAATACTGTGCTGCTGCGGGAGCACTTGGGGTCTCAAGTGATATGCTCACAATCAAGCACCCCACACTGTGCGTCACAGACATTCTGAAGTTAAAAGCACTACGTTGGTCAAAGTCTCTGTGCTCCTGGAACAGAACACGCTTCAGAATGGGGCTCTGCAGAGGAGACTGATCCCCCATCCCCAGTAACTGATGAGATGGAGACTGGGATGAAGTCGCACTGGGAACAAAGGAGGGACTGGGCGGTCTGAGCAACACTCTGCGATGCTGTTCCCTTAGCTCATCTCCAAAGCTCTCCAACAATGTCAGCTTCAAAGAGAAAAAGGGGAGAATGTGCCGGAAGCCCCTCCCATGGGCGTGCAGCAGCACTGGGAGTTTCCGCAGGTCCAGAGGTAGAAGATGCTGCCTCTCCAGACTCTGTTCCTCACTGTGTGAATTTACTTGTACGTTCCGCATAGTCCTCTGAAAGTGGGAGCTGGGGTCGTGTCACTTGAAGAGTCCCAGTACTTGCCTACTTCAGTGGGTGTTCTACTCAACAGCCACTCTGCCACGCAGTGCCTGGCACCAGGGCTGAGACCTGTGGTCCTGGGGTGTAGTGCAGGGTTTCTTGGAAGGAGAGGGTGCACCGCTGGGGCAGGAGCAGAGGGAAGAAACCACACACAAGGGCCCTGGCAGGAAGAGGAAGACTGGCTTGTCCCCCGAGCTGAAAGAAGCTAGGGAAGGAAGGGAAGCCTCTCATAGCCGGAAGAGTGTTGGAGTCTCTCCCCTCACCTGTTAAGTCAGAGCCAGGTCCTCTCCTGGAGGAGGAAAGTGCCTCTTCTGAAAACATCTGGAGACACGTTTGGTTGATGCCACCCTGCAGCGCACAGGACTGCCCAGAAACAAAGGCACCTAGTCCATAATGACAGCGGTCAGTGTCAGAATGGCAGGAATCCCTGCCCGAGGGCGCATCCGCCGCAGAGCACCTCTCTCCTTCCTCATGCCTGTGCCCATCCCATCGCTCACAGCGACAGCTCCTCTCCTGAGCCCTGGCACAAGGGCTGCGAAAATGAGGCTGTGGGGGAAGCAGTGTCCGAAGCTGGAGACCACTCGAGGCCCGGTGAGGCTGTGTGAGAACTGTGGGAGCAGAGCATCACAGAACAGCTGGAAACCTCCTCCGTGTGCTCAAGGACACTGCAGTCTTCCCCTCGAAGCCCACTTCCCCAAGCACAGGCGGTGTTCGCCTTGCTGCCGGGATCTGTGGAGGGAAAAGCTGAATCTTGGGTTCAAATCATGCCTGTGTATGTGGCCGGTCATTGTGACATTTTGATTCCTCAGACTCCACCCTGAAACATGGAGCTCGCCGCTGTAAGAACCCCCTTTGGGAGAGGGAGTGAGGACAGATGAATCCCAAACCCGCTGGAGCACGGTGGGAACTTCAGTCATGTGTGCTGGTCCCCTTGGCATAGCTGTGCTGTTCCTGACTGCGGAGCTGTGATGTCACACTGGTGCTTACAAGTGGCTTTTTTTTTAATGTCTTGTCTGGGTTTTCCTGCTGGCTCTTTCTGAGAAAGCCCCAGAATGAGCTGAGGTTGTACTTAGTGTGTGGCACCTGTCACAAGCAGACTGCAGTGACATGGGGTCTCGGCGCCCCAGTTGTGTGGGGGTTGTGGATCTCAAGACCCAGGGCTGAAACAGAGTGTGGGCTCTAGTTTTAATCTTTACGCTCATGCATCCGTTCTGCTGTCTGCGCTGGCCACGTTCATGACAGTCGGCTGGTGGCGGAGATGCTGCTGTGGGATGCGGGGGGAAGTTCTGAGTCCTCATCCTCACCAGGCACATCCCAGAGAGGGGCACCAGTCAGCCCTGGGAGCCCTCCAAGCATCCAGTAATAATGTTATAGCTGCACTCCTGACACAGGATTAACCACGAAGACCATGATTGGACTTCGGGGAGGTATCTGACATCTTATTATAATCCTCACCACCTTAGCAATCATTTGCCTAACAAAACCATTCAGGCAGGAAATCTTAGCCCTCCTGCCTGCTATCAAATGCAAACGTACAGTCCTTTCCTCCCACCTCCCCACCACCAAGAGAATGAAATTCCCAGCATCCTTCAAGAGAAAGATGCCATGCTGATTAAAGTTCCCAGCAACTCGTCTACTCATAGAACAGCTGGACAGGATTTTTTAGCCTAGAATAATCACAATAAACTACCACTGGCATTTTTCACTCAAGGAGTCATAGTCATGGGAATGCATTTACATTTTCTGTGCAATAAATCAAAGGCGAGATACCATTGTTTCTAATTTATCTTGTAGACTGCTCAAGTGATATCTTGCCAGTGGAAATATTTTTAATATTTCTTAAAAAAACAGAAGATAAACGGGTCCTGAATGCTGAATGTGGCAGCTATCACCAAACCTAAAACTTTATTTCAGAGGACGGGCTTTCCTCTCCTCTCAGCTTCTAATGGAAGTAATATTCAAATTATGTCGAGCAAGCACTGACTGTCAACAGGAAAATATTGGCTTTGCTTGAGCCTGTCTTAAAAAGAGAAAACATTAACAATTGTGATCGAGAGTGGACCTGGTGCACCAGGCACATGAATTATGAATCAAAGGCACAGTCAGGTGTTGTTTCTTCTTCATAGACACCAAGCAAGGTTTTGCAAGCCTAAGGGAAGAAGAACACTTGCGCTCTAGAAGTGCGTCGCCTCCGCTGCACTGTGTATTCAGCGGAAAGCTTCCTCCCAAAGCTGGATGTCTTGTGCCTCCGAGGAGGCAGTACACAGAGCACAGCCAGCGAATGCTGGCTGCATGCGTAACTAAAACTCACTTTAATTGCAGGCAAGTGCCATTCATTTGGACTTGGCTACTTCAGAATTTGCACGCAGACAATCGGCCTTTGGCTTACAACTATCTTTATGATCTTCATGAGGAAGATTTGATGTGGTAGACAAATAGTAGACAATAAAAGCATAATTATCAGGGGAATGCACAGCATGCTTACGACCACTGCTATTTCCTTCTTTATTTTTTCAATATCATTAGTATAAGTTTGCGATACATAATAATTACATTCATCTTGGAGAACTGGTACATATATACATATTGCATCTTGCTGTTTCTAAGTAGGTTTAGAACACTTGTTTTTCTGTAAGTTCTTCTTATATGCTAATTACCAACCATATTAACCTGTGTTTACTTTTTATTATGAAACAATACGGCTTCTTATAAAAAAAGCACTGGCACCAAAGTGTAAGTAACAAATGAAGCCCCTCTGGCTGCGCTTGCCATGGGTGAGCGTGCTCTACCCAGCCCCACTGTGTGCAGCCAGCAAGCACCGCGGGCCTTTGCTGTGGCTGCTTGCACATGATGGCCATCCAGAAGAAACAGAGCCATCTTACAGGAAGTGATCACCGACCAGAGTTCCCCTGCAGGTGGAGGCCCGCCGCTCTTCTCCACGTGCTCATCGGTGGAGTCTTCAGCCCCATGGGGAAGTCACAGGAGAGACCAGATCCTGTGGGAGGATAAGGCGGGGGACAAAGGACTTTGTGTTTCTAACCACTGAGAATGCGCATCTTTCTCTTGCCCAAAAGGCTTCTTACAGTCAACCAGAGATGCTGAGAGCACCTGCACTGGGCTCTCCGCATGCTCACGGTGTAGCAGTCCCTCTGGGGTGAGGATCAGGAAGAGGCTCTTAGGGAGCAGAGGCAGCAGTGGGAAGGGCAGGAGACCTATGGGTTCCTGTCCTCGCAGCTGTGCCTGAGACATGGCGGCTCTGTGCTCCTGAGTGGGTCAGGGCTCAGGCCCACAGCTGGGCTTGTGAGCAGCCTGGCCTCCAGAGGCCATGTCATCCGGGGCAAGGGCATGTCTCCATGGACCACAAGGACCACAGTCAGGGCAAGCAAGCCCTGCAAGTTCTGGACAGGTGAGTCCCCACCTGGTGTGGCTACAGAGTTCTCTCTCTGCCCTCCACAGGGAGCCTGTGACATGCAGAGAAAGACTTGCCATACACCACACCTGAGGGGCTGCTTCAGGCAAATGGAGAGGCTGGCACATCTCAGGATCCGAGGCCTTTGTCAGCAGCTGACAGCCATCGTGGAGAGCCCATGAAGTAGCTCCATTTCAGAAGACTTCAGACCCAGGAGAAGTCAGCATTCCAGTTCGAGTTCAAGGCAGGACCAAGGCCACTGGGCGGGAGGAATGTTCTTACTCTCCAAAGGGTCAGTCTGTTTTCTTTGGGGTGATCTGCAATGGCCAGTCTATCTATTTAATGTTCATCTCCTCTGGAAACACCCTCATAGACACCCAGAAGAATGTCTGACCAAATGTCTAGGCACAGTGGCCCAGTCAAGGTGACATGAAAAATCTACTCCAGGCCTCGTGATGATTGTGTGTATCTCAAAGAAGAGGGTGTGCTATACCATGCTTCCCCTGGTAACAGATTAGTATTCACCTTTAACAGCAGCAAATCAGTGTTACAGGACAAAGCCCAAGGTCCTCACATGCCTCCTCTTTCTTCCAGTCCTTTGTGAAATCGCCTCTCTCGACCAATCTTCACTACATGCTAAACAAAGGATAACAAAAATATCCTGCTCTTCCGTGAATTACCAAGCTAAGGATGCTAAGGACCTGTTTAGCCCCAGCCAGACAGAACCCTGACAACAAATCCTTTGCTTTTGCTAAGGAATATGAACATTACAAAGGGCTACTGTGGAACAAGTTGGAAGTGCTGGTCCTGAGCCCGAGATCACTGCCCGTTGATGACCGTGACTGGCAGCAGTGCCAGGCTGGCTCGGTGAATAGCTGGAGACCTACTTTCACTTCCAGCATGCTGTCTGCTGGCCGGGAGCAGGTCTAGGAGGGAGAAGCTGGAAGAGTGGCATGTGCTACCATGTTCCTCCACCCACTAATTAAAATCACTCACTTAGGCAATGACCACCCCCAGCTCCTGGGCTTTTCTAGCACTGGACAGCTGGAAAAGCAGAAAAGGCCCTTGCCCTAGTGGAGCTCATTCTGTGTCCAGCTTCCTGCCTCTAGTCACAGACACAGTAATGGGCACCTGCCTCCTCCATGGTGTTCCCTCCTGTCCCAGTAAGGTGCTGCTTCACAGGGGTCTGATGGACATCTTCTAATGTGTCCCCAGACCCAGTCTGGAGCTCTCCCATGTCCAGACTGTCAGAGAGCCCTTGGGCGTTCTTCCTCAGCACACCCAAGAAGCTCTCAGGTTTGGTGTCCACAGGACTCAGAGTGGATTTGGGGGAACCGTGAGCCTTCAAGGGTCAGATTTGGAAACTCAACAGGAAGAAACAGCAAGGTTTGCCCTTGCTCCGGCTGGGGTAGACTGCAGTGTGGCCCCTCCAGTCCCAAGTGCTACACAGGGCCCTCAGACCTTCACTATGCTGTGCTTGGCCAAAAAGAGGTGGCAATGCCAACTACGCAGACTCCCCACGTCTCCGCCAGCTGCCAGTTTGGCTGGCTCCTAGCAAATCCTGACCATCAGCCACTCCAGCCTTCTGTCTACTCAACATGCCACGGCAGAGCAGCCACTGGTCTCCCTCTTGCTGCTTCTACTGAGCAGCTCCCATGTCTTTGCAGGGGCCTGGTCCTGACCAGTCCACACACCCACTTTTAGTATCTAAGAGCCCAGGAGATGGCCTTGGGGTCTCTTTCCTTCCTGGAACCTGGCAATAGCCATAGTGATCCATGTTATGCAGACAAAACTCTAAGCCTCTTCCCATATTGTAGGGAGCTGGGTTAGACAGAAATTAATATACAGTCAGAGAGGGACTGGGCTCTCAAGGAAGTCAGTGAACAATAAAAACATCAGAATTGTGGCTGCAAGGACATCTGAAGAAGGACAGGCCCAAAATGAAGATGCAATAACCAGGCCTGCAGGCCTCCCTAAAGGATAAACAGCAATTTGTGACTATATTGTAATTGGCACCACCTGGTCCAGGAAGCCCAGATGGGCATCAGTCACCCAGGTGGGTGACCAGAGCATCTGGACCCATCTCCTCCCCAAAATGCCTTTATTCTTTCCACGAGCCCTTGCTATGTGATTTATTTTCCTATTGGATCAATATTAATCTGTTCTACTTGTAACACCATAGGTTGACAGTAGTTTGACCCACGTTGTACCCATGTTGTGACATTTGCTGTATAAATCACCCATGACAAAGGGCCTCAGTGGCCACCCACTCAGGACCCCTCCTGAAAACCCAAGGCTACTCTTCTCTCCTTATCTCCAGTCAAAATCTCCTAACTTCTTCCTCTGGTTCATGACTTCAGTCCTCAGTGTTGTGGGACCACAAACTCGGCACATTTGACATCTAGCAGACCAAGAGTTATGTTCCTCCTATAGCACCAGCTTACATCATCACAGGTAGTTTCATCCATCACATCCAACAGACTCTGAGGGACTCAAGGGGAGCCAGGCACGCTGGGCATGTGAGTACCTGTCTCAGAGCCCTTCAAAGACGAGTGGGGTCTGGCTCTGTGCCTGACCCCTTCCCCGGCTTCTCAACACAGGTGGGGAGGAGCAGCCACACAGGTCCTGTGGAGCTTGCTGCCCCCACCCACCCACCACCCAGGGACACTCAGGTCCCCACACCAATCTCCCTGCCGAGGCACAGCTCACACTCTTCCTTCCACCCCACCCTCTCTCCAAGCCTTTCCAATTTTCTTCAAACAACAGAAACTGAGTCAGTGACAGTCTAGACAGTGCTGAACCATAACTTGAGGCACTGGCAGGCTGCGTCCTCCGAGCCCTTGCCCCCTTCCCACAGCCTCTCCACTCAGCCAGAGCTCCTTGCTTCCCCTTACAGGACACTTGTCACAGGACTGAGGCCCAAAGGGGACATGCGGATGACCTTCCATCACAAGACCGTCCCATAATTCTGTCTGTAAAGACCCTGCTTCCAAACGAGTTCACCAGTTCCAGAGCATAGATTTGATTCTTCTTCCAGACCCTCTTCCAGCCCCCCGAAGTGGCTGTGCAGGAACTCTCCCTCAGTCTTCTCTTATTTCATTTCTGATTCTGGTTCTGCTTCAGGAGACCCAAAGACAACAGCATGAAGCTTTCTACCTTTGGTTGCAAAAAACTTCCATGTGCATTAGACACACACATAATGGCAAGACATTTGGCCACTTCAAGTGTACAATCCAACACCGTAAGCACATTCATGATGTACAACCATCACCACCACCTACTTCCAAGATCCCAGATGTCCAATTTACCAATCCCTCTCAGCACATAAGTGTTAGAGGACAGGGCACTTTCTAAAGCTACCCTGTTCCTGGACCCTCTGCCTTAGTTACTTTTCTTGTTGCTAAGAATACCTGACACCCACAGATAAAGGGGGAAAGGTTTATTTAGCTCACAGTATATAGAGGTTTCAGTCCATAATCCACTGGCTCTAAGGCAGGGTGGCACATGATAGAGGGGCAATAGTTCACAGTGGTGGAAGACAGCAGAAGCAACCAGAGAGAGACAAACCTCTTTCTGTCCCTTATATTATGTGCAGGCTACTCACCCTACGGTGGGTGTAGCCCTCATACCATTAGTCCCAGCACTGGACCATGAATCAATCACAAACTCTAGATTCAACCACCTCTGAAAAGCCTGTTTCCTGTGACTGCATGAGGCTTTGGGGAGATAACCAGACACAAACCATAACATTCCACCCTGGCCCTTCAAAGACTCATGCACACCCCTTCATGCAAAATGCATCTAGTCCACCTCCAAGAGCTGCCAAAGTCCTAACAGTTTCAGCAGTGCTGACAAGCCTAAGTACAAACTATCCTATGAGAGTTAAGGAAAACTCATGGCTGACAGCCCCTGCATCAATGAAAAGGAAATTAAACACTTCCAACATTCAATGGCACAAGATGAACATTTCCATTCTAAAAGTTACAAATAGGGGGATACAAAGAAATTGGACCAAAGCGAGTCCAAAATCCAGCAGGGCAGATATTAAGTCCTGTAGCTCCATGTGCAGCATCTGAGGCAATCTGTAGCAAGATTGAATTCTGGAGGGCTTGGTGGCTCCACCCCCCCCCGTGGCACCACTCCTTCTTCCGTGGTTGTAGCTCCCCTGGCTTCTCTCTTCAGCCTGCTCTGCTCCCTCCTTGCAGTCTTTCTCAGATGATCCATGTTCCTGGCTTCTTCAAACTCCTGGGGTCTCCACTGCACCTTCAGCTTCACAGTCACAGTTTTACACACTGCCTTTCAAGAGCACATTGTCTGGCCTCCCAGGCCTTCTGAAATGTGGGTAGAAGCCTTCTTAGCCCCACAACTCTTGCATTCTGCATGTGCCTAAAATCACCACATCAGTGATGCTGAGGTCCGCCGCCAGCTGGAGCAGTAGCCAGGCTTCCCTCTCTCTTGGCTGTAGGGGTCGAGTACTTGGATCTCAGAGCACTCTGAATCCGATTCTGAGGAACACATTCACTAGGCCACCACCATTATGGAACATGGTGCTCCGTGGCTTCCCTGCAGAGCAACGTCTTTCCCTTCTGTAATTTTGAGGCTGCAAAAAGTGGAGTCCTACTGCTTCTTGTGATGCCCTCATGCCATCTTTTCTAGATTCTTGACCTTCTCAGCAATCAAGATCTTCTCTCTTCTATCTTTGGAGTCCACAAATTTATTGAAGCTTCCTTTCTGGCCAAACTCACATTTTAAATCATTCTTCTTCACTCTCTGCTTTTCATTTTCAACATAAATCTGGCTAAAAGCCCCCAACAATAGCCATACCACTGCTTCAATATCAGACTGCCTTGAAATATCTTCTGCCAGCTTAACTAGTCCACTGCCCTTAATCTCAGTCACAGGCAAAGTCTCTTGGCTTGAGCAAAGTGCAGACAAACTCTCTGCCAAGCCACAGCACACATTACCTAAAGTCCAGAACCAAAGCAGTCCTTCTTCCCACCAGAAACCTCCTGAGCCTGGTCTTTACTGGCACTGTTTCTATCAGCCTTCTGATCATCTGAGCTCTGACCAGCATCTCCCATACAGAACAGCCTATGGTGTTCCAGTTCTACTTTTTCAGCTGGCATCTGTGAATCATTCCAACTCTTCCCACAAGACATTCCCAAAGGTTCCTAAACCACATGGTCAGGTACAGTCACAGCAACAACTCACTTCTCTGGTACCAAATTTTGTATTAGTTACTTTTCTCTTGTTGAGAATACCTGACATCCACAGTTGAAGGGGAAAAGGTTTGTTTAGCTCACAGTTTGTAGAGGTTTCAGCCCATAATCTGCTGGCTCCAAGCAGAGTGGCACATGGCAGAGGAACAACAGTTTATTGTGGTGGAAGACAGCAAAAGCAATCAGAGAGAGACAAAGAGAGACAGAGACAGAGAGAGAAACCTCTTTCTTTCCCTTATATTGTATGCAGGCTACCTGCCCTAGGGTGAATGTAACACTCACACCCTTAATCCCAGCATTGGACCATGAGTCAATCACAAACTCTAGATTCAGCCACCTCCAAAAAGCCCACTCCCACGGCCACATGAGGCTTTGGGGAGACATCTAGACACAAACCATAGCACCCTCCATCCCTTTACCACTCAACATTCCCACGGGCCTCTTGTCCACAGCTGTTTAGGTCCATCTGCCACCCTCTGTGCAACCCTGCCATGACCATTTCCTTCCTTCACAGCCTCCTTAGTCCCCAGAACTGGCTCTGGCCAGCATAGGCCCAGCCAACGCGCACTATGTGAGTGAGTGTGCATAGGGTTATGAGGGAACTCCTGTTTCAGCTCAGTGCTCCACATCCTGTAAGAATTTCATGTGGTTTATCATTACTATTCAGCACTTTAAAAGCACTGTGGTTCAGTTTAGCTCTTTAACCACAAGCAAGAGAGTCTCCACACAAACCCAGCACATAGCTTTTGTAGAAAGATTCCAAGGATTCCCAAGGAAACTGGGTGTCCAGGCTGTGGGGCTGGCCCTCCTACGGACCCATGAGAGGGAAGCCAGAATGTGAGACTCAGAGTCTCCAGCGGCAGGAGGAACTCTTTCCCAGATGGGCCTCCAGAAACTGCCCCCCCCCCCCACGGGCCGTCTTTATCCCTGCCTGCTGCAGACAATGCCAGCAAACCCTCCCACGTGTCACGTTCAGGTGCATCTACTTGGGCTGGGTTGCCTTGCTTATATATGAGCCAGACTGCACGTGTTGCATATCACTGGCTCAGCCAGGGATGGGATGCTCCCTGGGCCAGTCAGGTTGGCAGAGACAGAAACGCAGGCTGCCAACACACTTGCTGCCCCATGGCGGGACATGGGCAGGACAGGCATCACAGCGTCCTTTAGGTAAAAGCAAGGAGGCTGCTCACCGGCAGCCCTGTTTCCCAACTGACATCTGCTGTGCTTCTCGTGTATATTTGCGGGGAGGGGGCTGTGGATCATTTTCTGCAAAACAGAGGTCACAAGATGTTCCACCTTCTCCCAGAGCCAGGCCAGGCAGGTGCTGCAGCATCCTGGTACCCAGGTCCTGAGAGGCCAGGAGGGAAGAGGAAGGCTCCTGTGGCTGAGTCCAGCCCCCAGGCAGGTCCCAAGAGCCGGAAGAGCAGTTCTCACAGCTGCAGGCCCAAGAGGACAAGACTGTTTTCCTTAAAAATGTGTTGAATTGCAGAGTGAGGAGAAGCAGACAGGAGATGTAGGGGGAGGACGCCTGGCCTTCTGCCTTGTGGGCTGGAGAACGTGAGCCCTAAGAGTTTGCTCCTCGCTGCTTCTTCTTCCCAGCTGCTTGGCTAGAAAACAAGAGGAAATCAGAGAAAGATGATGACGATGATGATGATGATGATGATTGCTTCCATTAATACTATAATAGACCCAGCATCTCCATTAGCAAAAGTAACTTCACATGCAAAAAGGTTACATATAGGGGCCCTAGGGAGCATGAGGTGCTCCCTATAATTAGTAATGCTAACACATCCACCTGTCTGAGCACCCCCAGTGCTGTGCTCATGAAAAGGTCCCTGACATTCTCCCCAGACTCCCTTGTCTTGGATTGCCTCCAGCCATCGACTCTCCCTCTGATGTCAATTCAGGCCAGTCATCTCCCCCGAGGATAACTTGGGTTAGGTCACCTTTTGAAGGGTAGAAGAGCTTTCACAGACCCAAATTATCTGTTGATCTTGAGCCCCAGTTTCTTCCACCCCTTATTCTGAAGGGATTTGAGCCATCAGAGACCTAGCATCTTCATGCCCCATGAGAGATGCTAAACCACATCCATATAGGTCCCCATTTTGCTAATCCCATGGATTGACACAATTTTCTAGAACTTAAAACTAAAGGCCACAGAGAGGATCTTGCAGAGACAACTGCTCCATCGCAGAACCTGCTCCCCAGGGAGCCCCAGGCCAAGCCTGGACCTTGTAGTTGCACTGTAGGGGTCTGTGAAGGGCAAACAGCGAGCAGGGTGAGACCAGGTCACTTTCTCCAGCCAGAAATTTATTACAGCATTCAGAGCATCAGAAAAATTAAGGGGATGCAGTACTCTAATGTTTGTTTAATAGAATCTGTTAATGAAGATATTAGAAGCAATTATCTTCAGGATAAATCAGAGCTGTGCAGAACACCATTATGCAAGGTGTATGTTCTTGAAATACCATCAGCTCTCAAGGTCATCCCAAGAGAGCTACACAAAACCAAATGTCCTGCAAATCCCTTGTGGTCCCAAGGACATTCTCTCCAGCAGGCCCAGTGTGGCGGTTTGGATCTGGAATGCCCCCCAAACTTGATGTGCTCAGAGGTGGGGCTTTGGAGAGTAACTGGATTATGCGGCTGCTGTGCTCATTGGTGGATTCCACTGGGTAAGTTCAGCAGCTGAGTATGCTGTTGGGAGGTGGGCCAGATCAGAAGAGGTAGTTCACTGAGAGTGTGACCTAGAAGCGTGTGTCACCCTCCCTAACTCCCTTTTCTCTCTGCTTCCTTCCCGCCATGACATGAGCAGCTTCCTGCCACCCAGACCCTTACACCACACCAGCTCTATACTTGAGCCCACCAACCATGGACTGAAACTTTTGAAACAGTGAGCAAAAATAAGTTCCCCCACAAGTCATAGGCGTTCAGTACTGTGTCTCCGCCACGGGAAAGTGACTAAGACGCTCAGCCACAGCACCCTCGTTTGCAAGGATAGGGACGGTGTGGCTTTCTCAGTGTCCTGGAGGTAAATTTCCTTAAATAGAGATTAAAGTGCACTTCACCTTGCACAAAGCAGCCCTTCTCCATCGCTACTTATGGGGATACAGTAATACAGGTGCAAGGAGCAACGTCAGGAGAGTGTACACTACAGCATTTGTGACATTAGCATAGAGCTAACATTAAATAGAGTGCCTGTCCTAGGTATACAAGCAAAATTATTGAAAACAGGGAGAGATATTTGTAATGAAGGTTTATGGGAGAATTATTCACAATAGGCAAACAGTGAAAACAAGTCAAGTACTTGTGGACAGATGAAGGCCTAAACAAAATGTAGTCTTTATGTACAATGGACTGTTACTTAGCCTTGGAGAGGAAGGGGATTCTGACACATGCTGCAACACTGATGAAGCTTGGGAACATAGTGCTAGGTGACACAAGCAGACACAGAGGATAGGTAGTGTCTGATTCCACTTATGTGAAGTATCTAGAATAACAGGAAAATTGAAAGATAGAAAGTAGAATGTTGGTTAGCAGGTGCTGGGGTGAGGGGAGGGTGGAGCATTCTTGCTCAATGAACATAGAGTTTCTGTTTGTGAGAATGAAAAAGTTCTGAAAGCAGTGGTGATGGTTTTTGTAACACTGCAAATTCACTGAATGCTGCTGAATCGTGCACTTAAAAGTGATTAAAATGGCTAGGAGTGGTGATCCACTCTAGCAATCGCAGCTAATTGAGAGTCTGAGGCAGGAGGATCACAAACTTGAGGCCAGCCTGGGGAACTTAGTGAGACCCTGTCTCAAATTAAATTTTTTAAAAAAGGGTTGGGGATGTAGCTCAGTGGCAGAGTACTCATTTAGCATGTAGAAGGCCCTGGTTCAATTCCCAGCACTGAAAAAAAAGGTTAAAAATGGCAAATTTTGTGTAATGTATATTTTGCCTCAATAAAAAAAAAAAAATGAAACTATAAGCAGCCTGTATGAGTCAGTTTGGGCTGCTACAACAAAGGATGAGAGATTGAAAGGGAGGCTTAAGCAGCAATTTATTTTTCATGGTTCCACAGCTGGTAAGTCCAGGCTAATATGAGGGCAGACCAGGGTTCTGTGAGAGCCCACTTCCTAGATTGCACACGGCTGCTTTCTAGCCATGTTCTTATATGCAGGAAAAGGTTTCTGGACTGTTCTAACAGGGGCATCGACCCCATTCCTAAGAGCTCCTTCGTGACTCAGGGACCTCCCAAGCCCCCTTGGCTAACACCGACACACATATTCCACAAAGAGACCATGTCAGGCTTGAGGGTCTTCCAATTTGTCTAGTAATTTTTTTTGATGTTTTGGTTTGGTTTGGTTTTTTACTTCCCCTTAAGAGGTGAAACCATCCTTAGTTTGGGGGTTATGCAAAAGAAGCCAGGTCCAATTTGGCTGGCGGGCTGTGGTATGCAGATCCCTCCCCTCTATGCTCTGAAAAACTCATGTAAATTATAAGAATTAAATACCTTTAAGTTCCAAGATATATTACAATAAAAAACAATTTGTCAAGTGATATAATGGGGAACAAGCAATCCACGGGAAAACAAAGCCGTGCACTCCTGCATGTGCACACTGCTGTGTAAGGAGCAGATATCCAGACACACACACACACACACCCGAACATGGAGGGCAATCACCTCTGAAGTAGGCTTGTGTGAAGGTTCAAGGGAATTCTCCCATGAATTGTTTTAAAGCATTAAAAAAATTAATAGTGTAATTAAAGTAATTCTCAAAAATGGTATGAAAGCAATAATTCACGTGTTCCCCATACCCCAAGTTTGCATTATAATGGTATTTCTCCCCTGCTTGGGAACTGTACATCTCTGAGTTTGCCATATGACCCCAACATTCTCCTGTAACGCTGAGGGAAAAGCTCCCCAGGGAAATGGCAGAGAGCAGCTGGTGGCTTCCAGACTTTGACAAATTCCAGTAACACCCAGTTCCCGCCTCGCTCCCCAGGGCACAAGGTGAAGGCATCTATCTGAAAAGCTCACAGAGATGCCCTTGAGGGCATAGTGCTCAGGCCCAAGCTTTCCACATGTGCCCCTTCCCCGGGCAGGGGACAGTTAATGGTTTGCTTTCATTTCAAGACCTGGAGCAGGGTGTCAAGCAAACAGTTTCACATCCACATTGATAGGGAAGAGAAGAGAGTGTGCCTTGCTCTCCCCTAAACACAGGGACCAGCAATCCTTTCCAGCCTCCCTTCCGGCTGGTGGCAGAAGGCCTGAAGCTCCCCGGCCTCCCGCAAAGGTCCAGCAGGCTGCAGTCACAGGCCACAACTCTAGTTGCCCATCCTGCTGTGGTCTGGGCCTCCCCCAGCCCCGGCCTATCCTCCCCTCCTACCTGTGCCTATGGAATTCTCTGCAGGAAGCTGTGATACACAGGAAGATACCTGCATAACCAGGAAGCCAGGGCCCCTCCCTGGGCCTTGTCAAGGAAGGAAAGCCAGGTCTGGCTTGGACCTGAAGCCCTGCACTGCACAGCCTCAGACCTTGGTGGCCTGGGGCATAGCTTGTGCATAGCAGAAGGAGCTCTGTGGGTCCATCCACTGTCCCTCAACAAGCCAGGGAGCCACAGCTGCGCTGTTCTGTACCACAACAAAGCCACAGGACCGAGGTGGTAGTTTTTCCTTCGCCAGGGCCCCTCCTTATAGGAGCAGATGAGGGGTTGCAGATGCCAGTGTGGACATTGACTCCTCTGAAATCACCCTGATTAAACTACTTGTCTTTAGCAGTGATGTCTCAATTGCTGAATTTTGTCTTCATTTATAAACTAATAATAATCTCTGCTTGCACTCTTGTTTGGAGGATTTAACAGGAACCATTTGGAGAGTATTGTGATTGTTACGACTTTGAATTCCGGGCCTCTTCTTGCAAATCAAAGAAGGAAAACCCATTTAAAATCCTGGTCCATCCCAGTCTCCTGAGCCCTGTGCCAGCAGCTTCCTTCTCAAAAGAGTCCACAAGAGCCTTCCCAGTGGTGTCCAGCTCTGCACATCCCACGATGGAATTGGATTCACATTTACTGCCCAGGTCCGCGCCTTCCCTCCCGAGATGTACAGTACATGCTGGATGTGGTTGTTTGCTTTTATTACAAAATAATCTTCACCAGCAGTAATAAAAAAAGCTACTATAGTCATGCACGAAATAAAAACCCCACCTACATGCCACATACCATCCACCTGGATAAAGGTAGACATTGCACACATGTGACCTTTTGAACATATGCTATGATGTATACACACGTGTACACATACATGCACTCAGAAACACATGCATGCACACACACAAATGTGTACATATGCATGCACAGAAACACTACTATACACCTGCCTGCTATGACAGCTTGTATTTAGGTGTCCCCCCAAAGCCTCATGTGCTCACAGGTAGGGCTTTTCGAAGGGGGTGGATCTAAGGTGTGTGATAACTAAATTAGTCCACTGATTGGTTTAGCATAGTTCTGTGTTTGGCTAATGGAAAGGCTCAAACTGGGTATGGGCGGCACCAACCAATGAGCTTTTAACCTGAATGGAATAAAAGAGAAAGACAGGCTGCTACTTGCTGCCTTGGCCTGACCTGCCTTGGGCTGTTTCTCCTCTGCCATGTTTCTCTGCCATGCCACCCTGCTGTGGAGCCAGCTGACTATAGACTGAAACCTCGACAAACCTATGAACGTTTCCTCTGTTCGCTTGTGGATGTTGGGTATTTTGACCCAGCAGGGAAAAAAGTAGCTAAGACACTTGCACACAGAAAAATACATGCACACAGAAAAGTATGTGCAGCCACGCATGTCCACATGTACACACAGAAAAATAGAGACACACACAGAAAACTTGGTTTCAGGATACACTGGCGTGTTTTGTGGTGCTATAACAAACTACTGCAGCTGGGTTCTTTATAAGTAAAGAGGTCCATGTGGCTTATATTAGGGTGGCTACAAAGTCTGGGATCTAAGGTCAGGCTTCTGATGGCTGCGTGGGAGAGAAGCAGAAAGAACAGCTGCACGCAGAGAGGCCAAGGGCAGTGATGAGCTCCGGAGTGTGACCCTGCTGTAGCTTGAGGGTGGAGCTCTGTGAGCTAAGCACCTCCCACTGGGCCCCACCCCTTAGGGTTTCCACCACCTCAGCACCTCAGGACCGGAGACCAGGCTTCCAGGGGCACATCACATCACACTACAGCAGTACTGTCTTCCTCACGGTGCTGGGGTTAGACCACGCAAGCCAGTCCACAATTTACTCCCCAGCTTGAAACACGTACCGGGACCCTTCCACGTCACAGCATAGGATCGGCCACATTCTTCTTCAGGCTACACCACATTCCTTTCAGAAGGCTCGGATTTATGTAACGCTCCTTCTGTCCCTGGACCCTGAGAGAGTGACCTTCAATCCTCCCTGAAAAGATGTCACCGTGAATCCCCTCTTTAGTGCATTGGTGGACACGAGTGCTGGCGCTCTGTGTTACAGACCTGTGAACTTAAGGAATGGATAGCCAGGACAGCATGAACTTCCATAGGAAGATGGGTGTGCTCTTCCTGAGAAAGCAAAGCTTTCCAGAGAAGCGGGGATGGACATCAGAGCAACGCCCTCCATGCCTCTCATCCAAATGCCAGCCCTCTAAAGGTCCCACTCACCAGAAATATCCCACAGGCTGCCTATGGTAATCGATCTCAACAGACAATTATTTCACAAGTCATATGTTGTCATAATTTACTTGATTGTTTGGGAGGAGGTGACATAATATTGTGACAATGTACTGTAACACTCAGGAAATCTTAATAACCAATGCATGTCGAAGGTCACGATTCCCCACCACACTGAGGCTCCGACACACTGCAGCATCTTCGCTGGAGATCGATTGCTTGTAGGGAGGTCGGGCTGCAGTTGTAAGGGAGACACTAAATCATAACACATCACTTCACACCTTGCGGAATTTGTGAACAGGATGTAACATGTGTTGCCTTTGAAACAGCCAATTAGAAATAAAGCAAGAGGAGGAGGAAAGCTGGATTTCCTGTAAGCGAGGTGTTTCTCCCTCCTCTTTCAGAAGAATAAAAGATTCCGATTAAGACTGGGTAGCTAAATAGTAGGAGCTCAGGAACTACATGTGAAGTGTAAATGGTCCCTCAATTAGCCCCCACAGCCATGGAAAGAACGCGCTTTAACGTTTCCGGTGAGAGCTGCAGAAGCGACTGTATCAAAGACAGGGTTGCATCATTTCTTCCAACCACTAGTCCCCGATGCATGCATGGGAAGCTTGATTTATTTTGCAAAGTGAGTGCCATCCACAGCCTACAGTGTTTGAAAATCACTCATTCCCGTCTAATTAGACCTCTCCACAGCTCTGAGAGTTAATACCACGTGATGCCAACTGTGGCACTGATGATAAGCACTGCGATCCTGGGTGCCAGATGAGCCACGCCACAGCCACTGCCAGATCTGGACACGCGTGGCCTCAGGAGACAGCGTCGGTTCAGCCTCTGCCAGATCTGGACACGCGTGGCCTCAGGAGACAGCGTCGGTTCAGCCTCATTTTTGTGATTTCATTCAGGAGATGCAACCCATTTTTGCAGGGCTACATGTGCTCTGGCTCTTTAGCTTGCTAGATTCAAGGGAAAGAAAGGAAAAAATATATAACCAACTGTGACTTAACAAAACCGACATACCATTCACTCAAGTTTTTTTTTTTCAGAACACTGTGTTTTCAGCATCGACCTCATTAAAAACCCTCTGAGCAGGGTGAGGACTGGGCCCTGTATATATTAATAAAATCATTGATTTTCACGCAGCTGCCTCTTCTCCGGCATCAAGAAAACCAAGAGTGTTGTGTGAAAACATTGCTTGTGTCAATTTCTAACGTATCACTGTTAATAGCTAATTTCAAGAGTACATCTTTTATTTGTAAAAACAAATTGCTAGAAGGAGCAATTGCTACCGGCACTCTGTGTTTCTGGTTCGAGCATGTATCTTCATGGAACATTTAAAGGAAATATTTTTCTATATTTCTCCACACCACGCACAGGGTTCGTGAATGTTTGGTGTATATCTAGACATAGCGGGCTCGATGAATTCTTTAAATGGCAACCCACATGAATTTTAAAGTGAGGTTACTTTAGGGTACATAAATTAAACAGTTCCCACTAAATAATTACAATAGAAAAATAAAAAGGAAGAAGCCGTAGCCTGAAAATCTCCAAGCTTGAACTGCCGCTGGCGTTCGGAGAGACCCCCTCAGCTAGTAGCCGCAGTCCTAAAGCAGCAACCTCACTAGAGTGGGGAGTTAATAAGAATGGCCCTGTGAGTTAAAGCAAGGAAATTAAGGACATTCCTGGGGAAAACCAATCGTTCTCTGGAATTATTGATTGAATGATAAGTCAAGTAATATTAGTGTCAAACAGAGTGTGCAGCCCAAACCAGTAAATAAAAGAACAATTCATTGTAAATGCAATTGTTCCAAAGGGCGCCGAGCACCAGGCTGCTGAGCACATGGCTGGGTGTGTGGCGTGTGTCACGCTCTCCCACGCCTGTGTACGCATGAAGTCCAGCAGATAGGCAGAGTCAGGAGGGGAGGAGAATCACACAGGCAGCAGAGACACTCGGTCTGGTCGTGACACTTCAGTGACAACAAATCACCAGGGAAAGCCATGCACTGGGTAACTAGCGCATTAAGGTAGATAAGGTGAAAATATGTGCACAGAAAAGCTGCAGCGTCCACCCCAGGCACCCTGAGTGATTAACTTGTAGAGGAGGAGATTCGCAGAACTGTTTGGCTCTCACAGGATGGCAAGAACCAACCTGAGGCACAAGTGACAGTTTGACAACAAGGTTGACCGTTGTGCTGTTTGCTCGCACCCCTATTGTGCTTTCCCTTTTTTGCTTTTCTTAACAAACTGCTGATATTTAAAACCTGGGCAACTCTATGTAATGTAACGAAAGGATTCCTGGCTTTCTATGGAGAATTAAGACCTAACATCCCTGTGGCCCCCTGTCCACAAGCGAGCGGAAGTCCATGTGGAGCGAGCAGTGAGTCCCTGCCCCGCTCTGCATACCCAGGGCCTCTGTGCTCCCGGCTGACCCTGGGGATCCTTGGTGCTGAGATCCCCGATGCAAGAAGATGCCTGGGTGCGGGCTGATCCTCCTAATAAGCCAATCTGCCTCCATGTAAATTGGTTAGAGGACTGACAAACAGGGCTGTCCAGGCTCCGACGAGCTTCTGTGCGGTAGTGACCTTCTTCATATCACTGTGAGGACAGAAAGGTGATCTGAGAATCTGTGTGCTCCATGCTGTGCAGGGAGAGAATCAATTTCCCATTCTTCTCAAAAGCCCATGATGCACCTGGAATTTTGCCTGACTCAAGCAAACAAAATTGTCACCTGATTCAAATGGGGAAACACGTATAACAAAAAGTCTTCATCGCTTTACTGTCAACTGTCTGATTATTACATAAGCTGGCCTGCTTTTTTCCAGCAATGAGGTCATTAAGGGACGAGTTTAAGATGAAACCATGCCTCGGAATTTATAACAGAAACATCTAAACTTTAGTGCAAGATTGAAGCCATGCAGTGGAGAAAATGTGAACTATTTTTTTCTTCGTCACTCATTCTCCATGAGAAGTTCAGCCTCACACGGCACCTCTTCTCGTGCTGCCTGTCTAATCCTGTGATTGGTGAATCGGCTGAGAGGTGAGAATGTGGCCTTGGACCTGCCAAGGTCATGATAACAAGCTGTCTTTCTCCCTGGGTGTAGAGCAAAGCACCCTGGTGTGTAGAGAATGATGTTTGAGGTGTGTCTCCAGCTCCCGTGTGAGAAGGCAGGAGAGTGTCCACGGTAGTCCAGAGCCTCATCTCGGGAACAAGGAGACACCCCCATCCAGAAGGCTCGACCCGCTGAACTTTAGAAATGTCAGTAATGACCTTGCCGGGTT
>NW_004955528.1:2597158-2671728 GCF_000276665.1 Chinchilla lanigera | reverse complement strand
TCCGGTACCGGGAATCGAACTCACGACCTTGCGCTTGCCAGGCAGGCGCTTTTGCCGCTGAGCTAAATCCCCGGCCCCTATTGATGTGTTCTGGACACACCGTGCCTTCCTGGTGCACAGTAAGTTATCCTGAGCATCGGAGCACAACAGCAGCACACAGCCTGCCTTCCACGGCCCCCAAGCACAGCCAATGGGAGATGCGGCTGGCTGTCGCTGCCAAGGGGCCGCTGTACAACAATTACAGGCTGAGGAGCTCCTCAGGCAGGTGTTGGCTGGGATTTTTGATCCCTGAGCTTTGTTGATAAAATTATAACCCCTACTTTGTAAGAATTCTACATGGTAACATGAAAGATGCAGCACAAAACAAGCAGATAGATACATTCTTGTTATTCCAACAAATGACCTGTCCTGCCAGGATTCCTTGCTCAGAAACTGATAAGAAATGAGACAGCCAAGGGCACAGGTACCAGTAACAGAACATTTCTTGACGGTTTAGGAAAGGAGGGCAGTGTGAAGTGTGTCTATTGCTAAGTCAGGCGTGCTGCTCACACCTTAATCCCCGCTCTCTGGAAGGTGGGGCAAGAAGATTGCAGGTCTGAGCCCAGCCTGGGCAACTCGGCAACTAAACAAGAATCTGGCTCAAAATTAAAAATTTTAGAAGTCCTGTGGATGTAATTTACTGCAAAGGCCCTGGATTCAATCCCCAGTGCTTCAAAATCAATCAGTCAGTTGATATTTTAAGAGGTGTCTATTTCCTGCCCACCACATTAACAGATCCTATGTGCCCGCTTTGGTTTGCCTGCAGGAGGACACACAGCCCCACGTATGTCCTGCTGTGTACGTGGGACACGCTGCGAGATGAAAGAGTTTGTTGAACACGCTTAGCAGACATATTATTTGCTCCTGGTGGGTGAAGCACTTCTTGATGCATGCGGTATTGTACACTTCCATTTTCCTGACATAGGTTTGGCTATTAGTACTAGTCCTAGTCTCGGGGAAGGTGAGATGGATGGACTAAAGTTAATAAAGCTGCTTGGAGGTGTTTACAGACTCAGGGCTGCTTCCAAGGCATAGGGAGGACATGCGTTTACCCCCACGCCCAAAGTTGCCATAGTGTTCTGTCAACACCGTATTTCACTGTGGCGAAATGTGAACTCACACGCCGTTTCCTGCAGCCCGTGCTACCCACAAGCTTCTGCCAGAGAAGTCGAGCTGTTCCTTGGGGCAAAGTTGCAGGCCATGATAAGAACAGCAAATGCACACATGGCTGGAACATAAGGGGCCTCAGGGACACATAGGCTCTGCCGGAGGGTTGGGGGTCTCACCATGCTCCCTGAGGTTTCCTTGCTGGGGAATCAGACGACAGTGAGCTGCAGTCCCGTTTGGGACCCGAGGCACGCACCCTGGGAAGACGCTGAGACAGGGATCTCATTAAATGACACACTGCTTTGAGTGCCACAGTTGTAGAGAGTAAGTAAGTATCTCCAAGTTACTGAGAGCAGAGTCTTCCTTTAACAGGGCCGTGCACCCACGGGACTCACCCTGTGCTTGTCCAGCCCGGAGTCCACCATTGCACTTGCACACGCATTGGGGTACACTCTGCCTCGAAGTTCTCCACCTCATCCAAACACACCCCCCACTCTCTTGTTGCTCAGTATGATGAGGCTCTGGCAGACTTTCCAGCTGGTGACCTCATTCTTGAAGAATGAGCTTTCACCACTCCAAGCTTTTCTGCAAGTTGCTGGAGGCAGAAACTGAAAATCCACATTGCATCAACAAGAATTTTCACAAGGAGTTACTGCTTCCTCAGTACAATGGTGGGAAATAACCTTCCATTTGAACCCCAGAATATTCACCTGCTCAGCCACAGTGTGGGCCGGCCTTCTGGGGGACCAGCGCTCCAAGTCCGAGGTGCACAGCCCCCTCGATCCCAGGCCTCCTCCAATCCCCACGAAGAGCCATCTGCTCCCAGACACTCTGCGGGGACGACGGCGCCGTATGGGATGCTGATCATGTGTTAGCCATTTCTTCGACTGAAGAAATATTTTGAAAGCTGCCAAGCCCACCTTCCTTATCCCGCATGGATGGAAACTGCATCGAGGTTGCTGTTACTGGAAGCATTTCCTACCATTTGTCTTAAGCCTTGCTTGAATTGCAACACCCATCACCGAAATCCACTCTCCTCAGCCTGAAACCCTTCGTCCTCTCTCCACCTCCTCTCACACCAAAATTAGCCATCATTTACTCTCTAAGAATAGGAAAGCCGCCGGCCCTTTCCTTCTGTCCGTCTGTACAAGTAAACCCTATCACAGAGAGCTCTGGGCTGGAGGAAGCTGCATCCCGGAGCTCTAGCTGCTACCCCAGATGGACGCAGGGCAGCTTGCCGCAGTCCTTTCTCGGGACCCTGCTCGTGTCTTTGCAGTGCACAGCTGGGTGTGATGGTGTGCAAGGCTCCAAGCACACCTGCCCCCTCCTCCCTAGGTGGGGTCTGACGTTTTGCACCCGGGCCTTGCTGCACTGAGGAGAAACACAGCTCTTTGAAGTACTTGTCCAGTGTGGGCGGCCACACTGGAAATCACTTTGGAGTTTTGTTTTAGCGTTTTTAAAAACCATCACTAGTTTTCATTTTGCTTTTCAGTTGGCCACCAAGCCCAGTCCGAGGCCCACAGCGACTGCACGCACGCACCCGTTGGCAGACACCACCTGACAATTTCAGGGAGGATGCGGGGCTCGGAACAGCTTCTTCCCAAGTAGCTCAAAGCCTCGTTGTCACTAGAAATCTCAAGCTCTATCACTGTGCAAAGGGGAAGATAGGAAAGGCGCTGGCACGCCCGCTCCCATCTGCTCCCTCCTTCGGTAATACCTTGTTATTTAAGGCGAGCGTGATCAAGCCACGCGTCGCACCTGACAGCAGTTCTGCAAAGCTAAGCCCCGTCAGACAAGGGGAGTAAAGAAGATTATTCTATTAAGGCATCAAGTTGATCAATGAAGCCTGCGGTTCTCAGGTGTCGCTACCAGCCTTAAAGGGGCAGCTGAGTGGTTAAGTAGGCTCTTCCCTCAGCCATCAGGACAGGGCAGGCTGCCAGGAGGGCTCCTCTTCCTCCCAGGTCAGGCCACCCCATCCATCAGGCAAACACAATAGGAATTACTTAATCTAACACGGTTTCCAGTCTAATTGAATCCCATTTTCCAAATCCTGAATAAATACATTACAACTGCCACTCTGGTCAGACAGAGAGAACACCCACCTTCTAATGCCTCCCTGTGGATTTAACGCCTGCTCCATCTGCGAGAATAGTGACGCTGACATCCCTGGAATACACTGACGGAGTGATGGCTATTTAAATGCGCAAAGGCATTAGAGGGCAGGTAAGTATTTTCACCTGCTCTCACGAACGTCAGAAAGTGAGCCTGGGAACAGGTACCCATCTGCCTCCATCTCCAGCAGGCAAAAGCAGATTACAGAGTCAGGAGGTGGTGGGAGCAACGTGGTAGCGCTGGTCACACGGGCCATGCATGCCCAGCAGGTCCCACTGCTGGGGTACCTGTCCCCCAACAGCTGGAGAGGGATTCTTAAAATGCTCCACTGACCCTGACCATATGCTTCCCAGCTTCCTGCCTTCGAAGGCTTCCCTTGGCTTTTAGCAGTAAGAGCAAAAAGATCAACTTGGGTGCTGGGCCCGGCTGGCTCCGGGTCTCATCACCAACACTGTGGTTTCCAGTCCATGGCATCGCTGCTACCTTGCACCTCAGGAACCTTGTGCATACTACACTCTGTGAACCACACACATACACACACACACACACACACACACACCACAGCTTGCGACCATTTGCTTACACTGTTATTTGTTTGATATTTTTGTCTCTCCCACCAGGTAATAACTAGGGATCTTATCTATTCTGACCAGTGTTGCAGCCCCAGTATACTTTATGTGCTGTACAATTGGCTCTCAATAAGTTTCTAGCTGAATACATGGATGATCAATCAACAAGTCAATCTGTCTATAACTTAGTGGCAAACTCTGTTGAGACTGAAATTAAGAAATTTTTTAAGCCATTTCTTGATTACGCTCATGATCCAAGGTCTTTATGTTCAGAATTACTTCTACGCGTTAATATCACAATTTTCTTTCCCATTATCCTGCTTTATTCCATGACTGACAATTCCCAAGTGGGCTAACCCATCACAATTTACCCAAGGGATGTAGGACTCTTCTCCAGTACTTGGACTGGCCCCCTTGCATGATTTTGTCCGGTCCCTTCCTGGGCTGCTTTGAGTTCACTGCAGAGAGGCCCCCTCTCAGGAACAAAGAACCCAGGACAAGGCTACGTGTTAGGCAGAGATGCAGCCCCTCTGCGTGGGTGCCTCTGTGCTCGCAGCTGATGGCTCCCCGACTGCTCCTGCCCAGTGTGGACCTCCGTCTCACGTTCTTCAAGGCTGTGGCCACGACTGTGACTCTGCTGGTCTGGGCTCCAGTGCAGAGCTGTGGAAATGTCCTGTTGGTTCCAGAGTGAAGGCCAGCAGCTCAGCAGCATCACAGGAGCAACTCTGGGGACAAGGAAGCTGCTGCTGGTCAGTGTTTAAAACCAGCTATCAGGCAGAGATGGCAGGGGAACCCTGAGGTAGAGCCCTGGCCCATTTCTGTGGCCCAAGACTCAGCTGCCATCACTATGAGCTCCTGATGTGAAGTGACTGAGGGCAGAGGTGAGAAGAGAAGTGTATGTCTCCCGTGGGCCATAGGCTGCTGCAACACCAGCTGCATTACAGGGGGACCCTGGTCCTACAACTGGACACTGCTCCAGTTGGTGGACACCGGCCCTGCATATGGACACTGGTACTGCAGTGTCAGGGACAGTAAATTATAAATTGAGTCTAGAGGATGTCCAAGACCATCCTTGTCCTTCCCTTTGAGCCCGATTGGACCCAGGAAATTCCCTGCATTCTTCTGATCACAGCTGAAGCCCTACAGCTCATGATGCTATGGATCTCACAGGGCAGGATAAGACCTGCTGAGGATGACAAGGATCTTTAAAGCTGTGTAGTAGCAGTAGTAAAAGTTCCTCCTGGGGAAACTACAGTTTCCTCCTTGGTCATTGTCTCATCCTTGCAAAAATGCTTTGTGCTTTTATTAGCCTACTGTAAATTGCCATCACTGTTCCTGGAATCACTGGCTGCGGCTCCCATGCACTGGCTGAGAGAAGCACGGCTAGCTAGAGAGTCTTTGTCTTTGCCCATTCTGAGGCAGTGTCCTCCCAGCCCCCATTTTCATGCATTACAAAATTTGTCTTTGTTATTTTATGCTTTCATCTTACCCCTCATACAGGCAGTTGGAGATATTAGCAGGGTCCCACCAATACTGCAGGTGGACCCTGCCCCTCCAGGTACACCTTGGTCCTACTACCTTGCAAAAGAAGATCAAGGAAGAGCAAGTTTGTTTCTTGTTTGCTACCCACATCTCTGGGCATTGTGTCTCCTGAACAGGTGCTCTGCCCTTGGATCTGTACTTGGCTGACAGGCCCTGTGACAGTGTGGGCCCAGACAGCACAACCTGCTTGTCCTGCGGTGAGGAAGCCTGGGCACCCCACACACCTTTTACGTCCTACCTTTGTCTTGATGTTCTCCTTGAGTAGGAAGGAAGTGGCTTCCGTCCTGGCAGCCTGAACCTGCAAAGGGACTGGATTAAGTCTCGTTTCTAGGTCCCCGCGGATGTGCTTTCTTCCTGGAGGTCTTTGCAAGTGTCTGGAAATGCTTATCTAACTACCTAATGAAATGGGTTTCAAAGCCTGCACGCTTAATTCAGGTATTTCACAGGAGACATCCCTGGAGCTCAAAAATCTTCATTTTACACGTAAGCAAAAGTGGAGAACCTGAAGGAAAATAATTTCCTCAAAATAAGAATAATGACTAAATGTGCAACTGCAAAGAATGCCTCTAAACACACAAGAAACACTCCTGCCTCCTAATAGATTTTTCACCAGGAATGAAAAAGGAAGCAGAGCCACAGAAATGAGTCCTTTTAGCCTGACTCTCGTATTTCAAATCCCAGCTCTCCCTAGAGCTGCAAAAATGGGGCACAGCTCTCAGAACAAAGCCCCCAGTTTGTGTCCTCAGAGGCTGCCGGGAGTGAGCCCTATGACACAGGCCTCCACAAAGCGCAACTGCTTCACCTGCAAGGGCAGAGCCGCGTGTGCCTCGGCCTTGGGATTCTCTTGGACAGCAAAGTGAAGAGTGAGTTTCCTGAGCTTAACAAGCCCCAGAAAGCCACATCAACCTGTTTTTGTAGTTACGCTTTGGGTGTGTGCATGAGGGAAACAGGAAGCCGGTCCTGCCCGTGGGAAGTGGGAGCAACCCGTGTGCTCTCTGAGCTGTGATGCAAATGTGGGCGATTTCCAGGGCTCCGAGTACAGCTAGAGGAGCAGATTTACATCTCAGAAGTTTGAGTCAAAAATCATGCATGGCCAGCAGAATCACACACAACGTAAGTCAAACAGCCCTGGCTGAGAACCCACGTCTGCGAGCTGGGGTGGGGAAGGCAGAGCGGTTTCTGCATGGCTGTATATCTCCCGCCACTGTCGCTGGCCTTGCACACAGGCACCCTGCACACAGGGTGTGTGTCCTGGAAACAGAGCTCTCCTCGACAGAGGCAGTGCCGACTTGCCCTGAACAGACTGAGATACCGTCTGCATGCATGAGACCCCACCTTCTATTCGTGGATTCCCAGGAAGAGGGATCTACCCACAAGGCAGCTCCCTTTGCTCTGCCACTGCCCTTAAAATGATAGAGTCAACCATCCTATCAGCTTAGCAGAAATAGCAGGGTCGTCAGCCCTATTATCTCGGGGCAATGTTGCCAAGAGTGTAGGGAAATGAGTTCTCTCTGTTGATAAGAAGGAATGTCAGCAGAACACTTCTAGGTTCTTTTGTTTTCTTGTGTGAGTTGATTTAATATTTTGCAGAGCTGTTGGACAATGTCACTTAGAAATTGAACTTTGCACATCCATTGACCTAACAATTCCATTTCTAGGAAAGCTAACTACAAAAATAATGACAAATATGAGCAAACACACACACATATATGGTAATAGTCCTAGACAATGAAAATCTTGAAACGATTTAAACATTTGTCAAGAGGGGTCTGTTTAATTTGGGGGCCCTATTTAGTGGCACATTCTGTGAAGCAAATACATGATGAACATGTAAATCATGATCGGAAGGTGCCCAGGATAGCTTTGAAATTGGCTCTGTTGAGATACAATTGCCACCCAATAAATTGCATATATGTAAAGTGTATGACATGACACATTTTGACATGGGGTGTAGCCAGAGTCCGTGAGCACAATCAAGGGGAGAACTTGCCCACTCCCAAAACTCCCCCTGCCCCAGGGGACTCCCCCCTCATCCTAACCTTTCTCTCTCTCCCAAGGCAACCACAGATCCACTTCCTGGAGTCTCAGATAAGTGCGATTGCAGCTACGTATGCGGTTGTGTCTGGCTCCTTGCACTCAGCACGAGTTTTTCACTCATGCTGTGTGTACCAACAGCTCACCTCGCTTTTGCTCATATACCATAATGCATTTAGCAATTCTTCGCTGGCGGGCATTTGGGCTGCTATCAGCTGAGGACTGATACAAATAAAACAGTTAGGAACGATCTTGCGGCACGCTTTTCTACAGACACCTGCCTTCTTTTGACAGATGTGCAGGAGTGGAGTGGCTGAACTGCATGGCCAGTGCACCTTTCACTTTTGAAGAAAGTGTTGAGCTGCTTTCCAGAGTGGTAGCCGCGCTTTACGTTCCCACCTGAAATACGACCACCCAAGAGATGTTGCACTGTTCTTAATTAGTTAATTTTTAAGTGATAAAAGTGATATATGTATTTATCATGTGCAACATGGTGTTTTGAAATATGTGTACATTGTGGAATGACTCAGTCATGCTAATTAAGAGATAAATAATTCTAAAAATCTTCAAAAATGCACATATATAAACACTACCTAAATGTGTACACAAACACAGGCAAAGTGTGTGCATGAATATCTGCATACTCATACTAAGCTTATGTTAGTGGAGAGCACACGGCAGTGAGCAGAGAGTGCCTGGGAGGGAAAACCAGCTCGCAGGCAGGTACAGTGCCAGGGGAGGGTGCCAGGTTTGGAAGGAGGGCAGGGGCTGGAGATGTAGCTTGGAGAGGGGCTGGACGAGAGGGTGAGGAGACAGATGCCTCCGGAACGGTGCTTGGATTCTGCACGTCCACATCGGGGTGAACGGTGGACACAGAAGAAATAGCTAGGTCCTGTGGGGAAGGGCCGAAGCCTGTGGGTGAAGGAGAGGATTTGGGACTTCGAGGTTATCTACCAAAGAGCCTTTCCTAGGCAAAAAACAATGTCCTTACAGCTTTCACTGAGTTATATAACTAGTCATTGTTTGCTAGGAGTAACTTCTGAGATACAACAAAATGGTGGCTGCCTGGGCTGCAGGTATGTGAAAGGGAGATATATAGTTATACACGGTAAGTGCATCCATTTTTGAGAGACTTAGAAAAACAAAGTTGACATTGTGATTCAACTAGAGTGGAGAACCAGGAATGTGGACCAGTCCTTCCTGGCTGCTACATTACTGCCCTCAAAGGGCACCTTGGTGCACTCTTGAGAATTCCATGGAGGTGAAAAGAATTCGGGAAGGGATGCAAAGGGGCAGCAGCATTTGCAGACTTCTAGGGAGATGCAATTGGCAGGTGTCCCCAGCCTCGGCAGGCTTTCCACCACTCTCTTAGATGATGCCCAGTTAGCCAGATAACATCAATTTCCTATAATGGAGCTTCTGTACACTGAGGGAGAGCAAAATGCAATTCAGAGTGGAGTCAAAGAGTTCAGATTTTGCTTCAGTGATGGAGAGACCTGGGAAGTATGCCACCTTCAACTTTACAGGTAAAGGACAGAACAACTGCAAACTGAGGACTTTTCCTGAACCCATCAAAGAACTGAAATTGCAGAGCAAATAAAACACCCAAAGCCTGGGGAGAGACAGATGCTGGGAGCCACAAAGAACCTAGCATTTTTCAACTTGGAGCAGATGTTGCCTCATGCCATATACACTGGCAATGAAACTCAGCTATGAACTGTTAACTGCAGGATAAAGCCCAACTGTGGGAAAGCACGAGAGGGAAGCACAGACACAGCCAGGGTTTGTGTTTTCTCATGAACGCACCAACCATTTATCGTAGCTGCAGCATGCGTAAGAATGGAATCTACAGCAGCAAGAACACAAAGATGGGAGGAACTGGAAACACACTCTGATAGATCCCCTGAACTACTTATGAATTGTTATAGTATTACTTCAAGGGAAACTTAGATTCTTTAAAAATGTATATTATAAATAATAGGGCAAGCTTTAAATCATTAAGAAGCATAAACAATCAACAGAAATGAACTGGAATATAAATATGGTCATTTATACCTATACAGGGAAGAAAAGAGGGAAATAAATAACAAATGAAATTAAAAAATAACTAGCAAAATGGTAGGGTTTTATGCAGTTATATCAACAACCATCTTAAATGTAAATGGTCTAAAGATAAGAGTTAAAAGACAGAGATTGTCAAGTTGGATTTTTAAAAAGAAGAATCAACTAGATGCTAGCTACAAAAATTTCATCTTAAATATAAAAACATAGATGTGTCAAAAGTAAACAGATTAAGAATTATATCCCATGCAAACACACACACACACACACATACACACACACACACAGTGATACAAAGCATAACTTAGAACAAAGGGTTTCATCAGACATAGAGGGTTATCATTTGCATAATGATAAAAGAGCAAATTCTTCCAGGAAAGACAATGCTCATCAAAAATAAACTTTAAAATACATAGGGCAAAAACTGATCTAAAAGAGAGAAAGTTCTTCAGTTGAAGGTGTAGACTTCAACATTTCTGTCTCAGTAACTGATGAAATAAGTAGTTAGGAATCAGTAAAAAGCCGTGTAACGTGAACAGCACCATGAACCATTCTGACTTACTTAGCATTTACAAAACATTCCTCTGAATAACAAAATGTGCGTTTTATTCTCAAATACAAATGTCTCATTCACTAGCAGAGATGATGTGGCTATAAAACAAACCTTAATAAATTTACAAAGACTAGAAATCACACAAAGTATATTCTCAGACAAAGACTGGACTAAACTAGAAAGTCAATAGCAAAGATAGCTAGGAAATCTCTAAATATCTGGAAATTAAATACCGTGCTTCTGAAAGGTAGGTAACAATTTTCTGGGGAAATTAAAATGATTTTTTAATTGAGTAGCAATAAGCACACAGCATATCAAAATTTGTGGGATGTAGTTAAACCAGCACTTAGAGGATGATCTATATTGTGAGATGCTTCTATTAGAAAAACAATTTTAAAGCCCGAGACCTGAGCTTTCATCCTGATATGTCACAGAAAGAATTCCAGGCCTCCCTAAAGCAAGCAGAAGAAAGAAAAGCACAAAATTTAAGGCAGAAATTTATAAAACTAAAAACAGAAAAACAATTTTTAAAGTTTGAAGAAATTAAAACTTAATTCTTAGAAGAACAGCAAGAAATCTTTAAACCTCTGCCCAGACAGACAAGGAAAAAGAATAAAATTACAATTACTAATATTAGGAACAAATGAATGGTCATTACTAGTGGTAGTCTCAGGCACTGAAGATAAATAAGAAAATATCACATTGTTATGTCAATACATTCAACCATTTAGATGAGATGGACCAATTCCTTGAAAAACACAAACTCCCCAAATTTATCCAAGAACTAAGATAAAGTGTGGAATCCTACATCTGGCAAAGAAATTAAAAATCTTCTAAATATGAAAACTATCTTGAAATATATATTCTATCCAGGTTTGCCTTATTAACAATACTAAAGAAAGAAATTGCCTAAAAGAAGAAAAGGAAAGAAGAAAACTACTGAACAACACTCCTCATGAACATAAATGTAAAAAATAAAGCAACAAAATAAAGCAATTTAAATAAAGCAACTGGAATAAGGTAACACCAGCTCAACAGTAAAAATTAATATAAGTCCGCATATAAACCATCTGAGTGAGAGAGAACATAGATTGGTATTGATAGATGCAGAAAAATTTTCAAGGAAGTTTAATGATCATGATAAAATATTTCACCAAATAAGAATAAAAGAAAATAGGGGGCTGGGGATTTAGCTCAGTGGCAAAGCGCCTGCCTGGCAAGCGCAAGGTCATGAGTTCGATTCCTGGTACCGGAAGAAAAACCAAAAAAATTAAAAAAATAAAAAAAGAATAAAAGAAAATATCTTTGAGGTAATAGAAATTATCTCTAAATACAAAACCAAACCATACAGGAAATACTTCAAAGAATCAACAACTGGGATCTCCTCTTACTGAAATGTTTTTGCACATCTAAAGAAATCACCAGCAGAGTAAAAAGAAAACCTACAAATTTGGAAAAATTTTTGCTGGCTGTCCCCTGACAAAGATCTTCTATCTCGAACATATAAAGAATTAAAAAACATCCACTCTCCCAAATTCTAAAATGGGCATCTGAGATGAATACACACGCACTTTTCAGATAAAGAAATACAAATGGCAAATAAATACATGAGAAAATGTTCAACACCATTAGTCATTCAAGAAATGCAAATTAAAACAATGTTGAGATTTCATCTTACCCCAGTAAGAATGGCTATCATTAAGAAATCAACCAATAACAAATGCTGGCCAGGCTGTGGAGAAATAGGAACTCTTCTCCACTGCTGGTGGGAATGCAGATTGGTGAAATCACTGTGGAAATCATTCCTCAGCAACCTAGGTCTAGAGGTCCCATTCAACCCAGCTATTCCCCTTCTGGGTATTTTCCCAGAAGATCTGAAGACATTATATCACAGCGATATATATGCACCCATGTTTATAGCAGTGCAACTTGTAATAGCTAAATCATGGAAGTAACCCAAATGTCCATCCACTGAGGACTGAATAAAAAAACTGTGACATTTTTACATAATGGAATATTACTCACTATAAAGAAAGATAAACTTGAGGCTTTTATAGGTAAATGGTCACAACCAGAGACCATACACACAGGTGAAATAAATCAGATTTGCATGTGTAAGCAACATATTGTCTCACTAGAGTAAGAACCTGGAAGAGTGAATAAAAATTAGGAGGTATGATCTGTGAAATTAAAGGGAACTGCTCAAAAGTAAAGAGCAATTGGGATGAGGGAAAAGGGAAAAGAAAGAAGGGTAAATTATGTATATATGTATATATGTATATACAGGATAACTAACATAGTTGTACTACTGACATATCACTTTATTGAAAGGAACAGTTAATGATTAATCATTTGATCAATCTTGCATGTCTATATTTGTTTTCTTGAGTAACTACTTTGAAGTTATCAATGTGCAATACAGCAACCATTGTTAATTTCCTGTCACCTTGTCTGTGATTCAGTATTGCTTGTATTGTTCTTGTGCTATTTTGTAAATGGATGTCTGTTGGTTAATATGTTTTCATTCCTTTATTTTTAAAATAAAAAAAACTAAATTCAAAAACCAAGGATGGAAAACTTTCAGCTAGTAACACACTTAGTAAGGAGGCACTGGATGCATTTTCCCTGGGACTGGGAACTAGACGAGGGTGTTTCTTCCACCCCAGCACCACTCTGGGAGTCTTAGCCAGTGAGAGGAGGAGAGTGGATGAAATAAATGGCCCACAGTTTTAAAACCATAATACAGGCTTTATGTGTGGCCAGCCAAATTCATTACTTGAAAAGTCACCAAAAAAATTCACAAAAAATTTCCCCAAGCTAATATGTGCATTTAATAGAGCTTATTATATCAGATTAATCTATCAAAATTACTTACAGTCTTGAATACAATCAGTGAACACTTGGGGTCTAAAATTTTAAAATGATTTTAAAGTAGCAAGAATGTCAACTGCTTTTAGACCAAGGTAAAAAGCTGATTCAGAGGAGACATGCAGGTTTTTCAATAAATAGTGCTGGATTAATTGGATATTTATATGAGAAAATAAGAACTGACTCTTATAGATTATATATACTCTAAAACCTAGAAGTAAACCAAAAAATTCTAGAAGATAAGGCTGGAAAAAGTTTGCATGACTTGGTTTTGGCGTTGAATTTTTGGATATCACAGCAAAATCTTAATTCTTAAAAGAAACTGGTATATCTGATTTTATTAAGAGAAAACGTGTTGCTTTGTGACAGAAGCTGTGGCAGAAACACGAAGGCAAACTGAAGACTGAGAAAAATTTTGCAACTCAAGTATCTAAGAAAAGACTTGTAGGTAAAGTAAAAGCCTCTGAAACTCGAAGGAACCTGAACAAAGATACAAGCAGACTCTTCATCAGAGGGTGCGCGGATGGCACGGAAGCACGTGAAAGACATTCGGTGTTGTGGGTCACCAGGGGAAAGTCGTTGAAACAGTAATTAGATACCCTGCAGGTCTCTTAGAATAATAAAATATGAAAAACAGCGTCTGTCCAGCACGAACTCCCACCAATGGTGGAAATGCAAAATTACACAGGATCTTTGGATAAGAGTCTCTCTTTCTCTCTCTCTCTCTCTGTCTCTCTCTCCACATACTACATAACCCAGCAGTTCCAATGTCACACATTTACCTAAAGATATGGTCAGGTAAAACCTGTCCATAATATTTGTACAAGCTTTAACCTTAATTTCCTGAAATTAGAACTGATACAGATACTTTGAAACCACTGAATGAATGATCAAATGGCCCTGTGCCAGTGAAAACAGAATCCTACCCAGCAACGTGGGGAATAAATGGCTGCGGACACAACATGAAAGAACCCTAGCGCACCTGGCCACGTTAGAGTCACCAGACTCCAGAGGCGGCATACTGTGTGATCCCATCACTAGGAAACTCTTGGAATGGTAAAAGTGTAGGGTGACTATGGGCTCCGGGTGGAGGAAGAATTCACTGTAAGAGGCCGTACCGGGAAGTCTGAGAGTGGCTGAGTTACGTTCAGGATAAAGCACAGGTGGGCTTGGGATTTTGTACTGGTCCAAAACTATAGAACCCAACTTGGTGGCTATTACTATGTGCAGATCCAAGGTGAAAAACACACTCTGAACCAAAAAACAGTTAGAATAATTATGTGATATAAACTCCCCTTGAGGAGCTGAAAAATGAAGTCAGAAAATGTGTCTTTCTAAATGCTGCAATGAAATGTACCCGAACTTCTATGCTAGTTGGTAAATTTGCTTCTCATGGAGTAAGTTTAGAGTCCTGAAACTACGGCCACACACACACACACACACACACACACACACACACACGCATGCATGCACACAAGGGTTGAAAAAATAAGTAAGTCTATTGTAGATAATAAAAACCAGAATTTTTTTTTTTCTGGTCCTGGGGATTGAGCCCAGGGCCTTCCCTCTGAAGCACATCTCCACTCCTTTTTATTTTTTTTATTTTCCTAACTCTGAGACCAGCTCTCTCTAAGTAGCACAGATGAAACCAGATTTCTCACACTGAGAAAGAAGACAAACAGCGAGAAGGCTAGAATGAGTCCTGCGGTGCTGAAATAGAGTCGGGGGACACCAGCAGCATCACAGGTTTGTTTTACTGTAAGTAATATATTTTAATCTGTGGATAGATGCAGAGAGAGACAGAGACAGACCTAGCACTCTGAGCTACTGAGTCATGATGATTGTGAGTTTGAAGCCAGCCTAAACCATAGCATGATGTGACCTTGTCTCAAAGAAAAACAAAAAAAGCAAAAGTAAAATGCATGCCATTGAGTATGTATGGGTTAGTACACACACAGGTGTGTCCCAGCTCTGTCCTCTGGGAGGACGTGGAAGCCAGGACAACCCAGAGCAAACAGCACACATAAAGCACAGACAGTGGTTTCTAAACAACACCCTCCAGGAAAGTCTCCTCCCCTCGAAGTCTCCAGGGCTCCCAGAAGAGGTGGCTGCTTCTAGAGCTAATAGAGAAAAAAAATGCAACGCGATTTGGGGTCGCTGTTTAAGATCAGAAACAAAGGAAATCCTAAAAAGAAATACAGAACACAAAAGCCAATCTGAAAGAACTCTCAGATGATGATTCAGGACCACACTAAGACTAATAAAAGGTGGAATACACAATCTCGTGGGTGAGAAGAGAGGAATCTTGTTTGCAGAATTCTCGTGCAAACGTAGAAGAAGTGAAGGAAGCAGAAAAACCATGCCTCAGAACAAGCAGCCCGTGAGGAAGGATGCCGTGACCGCTCGAATCAGCAGGCGAAGCTTCAGGGCGAGACAGAGGGGTCTGCATGGTCTCGAAGTGCACGCTCAAAATCCGTGCATTAATTACGGGGTGGTTGTAACACAAGTCCACACATTTTTTGCTACTCCTCACTCCAGGAGTGGCCGCTCAGTCTCTCCCTGAGGATGAACTGGCTCTAAGAACTCACTGTAAAGAGCAGAGAACGCGAAGGAAAAACAGCAGCTTGGTGGAAGAGAAATCGGCAGCCCCCACCTTACCAAAACTGCGGAGCTGGAGGCACCAGCGGTGGTTCTGCCTAGGGTCTGTGTCCCCCGGAGTGTGAGGCAAACAGCTGCCCTGGGTCTCCTCCAAATCGGCACCTTTCCCAAACCATGGGAACACACAAGTCACAAGCGCATGGAAATACCTGGCCACTACACAGGCTTCCAGGTCATGAGGATGAAGAGCACAGTGAGCTGGGTGTGGTGGCAGGCAGCTGTAAGCCCCCATCCTCGAGGAGGATTTCAAGTCCAGTCTGAGCAATTTAGCAACTTAGAGAGACCCTGTTTCAAATTTTAAAAAGGAACTGAGGAGAAACTGGCGCATTGTGAAGGCCCCGGGCTCAATTCTGGTACTAGAAAGAAATAAAAAAAAAGACTGAGAAAGCATCACAGGCTACAGGAGACAAAAGAATACCAGATGCAAGAACAGGAAGAAGGACATCAGTGGGCAAGGGGAAACGGAGTCTCGTCCAGCGTGCATGTGGCTGGCAGTGCGGTACCCACGTTAGTATTTCGCCTTTCCCAGAAGCACCACATTTAGGTGAGACATCCCCGAAAGGGCTGGGGAGGAGCACCTAGGGGCTCTCTACACCATCTTTGCAACCTTTCTATGAATCTAAAATTATAACAAAATGAAAAGTTTTTAAATAAAAAGTGCAGGGGCTGGGGATTTAGCTCAGCGGCAAAAGCACCTGCCTGGCAAGCGCAAGGTCGTGAGTTTGGTTCCCGGTACCGGAGAAAAAAAAAACAAACAAAAAGTGCATTCAGCCCCGATGTGAGGTGACTATATCCTGTTATCACTCTGAGCGTCTCCCCAGCAGGCCAGGGAACAGAGGGAGCCCTGCACACCTCCGGATGCCCAGGGTCATAGAAGCGGGCGTCATGAAGAGCCAGCACAGTCTTCAGGACGGAGGGATGGACCTTGGCTGAGCATGGTAAGGCCACTGCTGGGAGCTGGGGCTGGGCACCGTGAGCCTCTCACTCAGTCCTGCGGCTCCCTCCTGTCGTGGTGTGGGACCAAGGCTTCCTTCGGGCTGCCTTGTGACAATGAGGCTGCACAGCCTTGATTTAGCAGACAGCATATGTGTCTGCCTCCCTGAAAGTTCTAGCCCACATGGCTTCTGCTCAGAGTAAAGGATGTGTTTCCATGGTGACCTGGTAATTACCTCCTTGGAAGGGGTCCAAGACAGGCCAGCCTTCTCCAGAACTCCACACCACAGGGTGCTTCTGCCCTGGGGCAACTTATTTGGCCACCAACTTGTGTGTGCAGGTCATGGGAAGGAACTCCCACCTTCCTCCACTCCCCACCGGACTTGTGGGACTCGCTGTCCCACAAGCCCTTGTTGTCCACATTCCCTCTTCCCTTCTCATGCACCAGAGTCACCTGATGCAGCTGATCTCCTGCGAGCTTAGTCGTGGACCCAGGTCAGCTGTAAGAATCTGGAGCAAGACTCGGAGAAAGCCATGGGATGGGCCATCTCGCAAACACCTCTGCGATGGGTGTGGCTTCAGAATAGGCAGATCCCGTCTGGCCTGAGGAGGAGAGGAAGGCATGTGTGTTGGAGCAACACAGGCAGCCACAGCTCTTACCACGCCCTGCGCTCTTGGAGGGGTGGTTCTTGCCAACATTTTGAAGTTCATTGTTCAGCTCCTTTGTGCTTCAGGCAAAACACTGAACAAGAGACAGTGATAGTGCATTGTTGGAACAATGGTGATGAAGTCTAAATAGGTATAATTGCCCTGTGGCCTGAAAGGGGACCCGCACACAACTAATATTGAGATTTGGCAATCGCACAACCCAAAGAAAAGTGTAATTTATCAAGGTAGGAAATTTAAAGGACCTGCCATGGTGTGCTAGCACTCCTACATCTTCTGAAGAGAAAACAAAACCCCTCCCTGGTCAGATGCTTGGCTGCGGGGATTGTGAAGCACCGGCTGATACAAAGCAGCTGCTGGTTTTTCCCCTTCTACCTCCAGTTTCGGATGATTCCAAACAGAACCCTAAAGATCTGGCTGGGAGCGCATCTGTGGAAGAAAGCCGCATCCTGGGAGGTACAGCGTGACAAGCTCCTGCTGCATTCTGCTGGCTCATCCTGAGAGCTGGCCAGATCGTTTTCTTCTGGAGACAAGTCTGGGGTGACTCCTGTCCAGCTGTACAAGCTGACCGACAGAGGCGGAGACAGCAGTCCAAGGAGCCAAGACCAGCTCCACACACGTAGAGACCGGAAGTTAGCTGGACGGTTTGGGAGCCAGAGCTTCCTGCTCCCTCCCTCAACTCTGCAGGGCACCGACTTAGAATCTCAGGGAGCTTTACTCTTTTGCCTCCTGGGCTTGAGGATGGCGTGAGACCGGTGAAAAGCCAGGCATGGGATGTGCGCTCCGCACAAATCAGCTCCGGTTCTCTGCAGTCGCAGTTGGTGCTCAGAACCTCAGCCTCAGGAAGCACAGAGGCCCTTCACAAAGGAAGTAGAAATAAAATTAATGCTTGGCCTTCAGTGCAAGCAGGTTGCATCTGGCGGGTGTGAACTTACTGTCACCAAACTGAGACGCAGTGGCCAGCATTCCTGGAAGGGGCATCCACACAGGGCGCTGAAACCCAGGAAGAAAAGCTTTACTTGTGGTGGCCTTGGATCTACAAACCTTTCAGAACGAGATCTTCCTGCATCAGCTGTTTCACAGGACGGGGTGGGCACTCGGCCTGGCTGGCTGCCCCCAGGCCCTTCCGTGGCACTTGGATGCAGATGCCCAGGGAAAAGCCAGGTCCATCGCCTGCAGCGTGCCGCCCTCCCCGGGTCCATTCTGCACCTCTTTCTCTCCCTGAGATAGGAGTTATTCCAAAGGACAACTTCCTCCCCTCCCCCGCCATGAAAAGCAGCTGTTTTATTTCTGATTGACTCTTTTTTGAGCAATCCTCCAGAATCAAATTGCTTGAAGAGTAATTGTTCCCGACAAACGTCTTGTTTTCTGGTCTATGCAGCTGTGGTTATTCAATCGCTGTAACACCATCCACCGACTGGCATAGTTATTGCTTGGCTTTTCCCCTCCTGTTATTGTGGTGATGTGTGGTGTGGCTCTTCGTTCTGGGGAGTTGTATCTTCAAGTCTGAGGGAAAGTCATTCTGCTTTTGCTCTTTTATTTTACGCCTAGTGTTAGGTATGAGAAATTGTTGTTTTAAAACTAAATAATTTCAACATTAAATATCTGATGATAAACATCCTACATATTTGACTGAGGCTATTAATTGACAAGAGTTATGTTTCAAGGAGAAATGGATCTGTCTCAGGCATCCACAGATCCCTTGTAAAAATTCTGGATCCATCAGAATGGAATCCACTTTAGGAAATAGATTTCATACTTAATTAAGCACATATTTAATTTATAACCCCAAATTGGGAAACATCTGTTTCCTTGTGAAAATGTCTAGGGGTAGAAATTCCATGCCATCACAGGAGTCACTCTGGGCCGCTGATGTGAAACACCCCGGCGGGCACGCAGCACCCTCTGAAGAGCAGGGCCACTGCGAGCCAGAGCCCTGCTTCTAGCGGGGCCAGGACTGCAGATTCCAGGAGTAAGGTGTGGAGCTGGAGTAGACAAAGGTGCCAGGCAGGCCCGGATGGGTATGTGTTACCAGCCTTCCTGAGCGCCCTGTGCCTGTCGACCCCACCACCACCGTTGATGGTCGGTTATTCTGGGGCCCCTCAAGATGCCTTTGGGAGCCTGCCCTGCTCAGCGGGTGCGAGCCAACCACCTGGTACCAAGCCCTCGTCCATTCCTGCTGGACAGGGAGTTCTAAGAGGAGCAATTGCATTGGTAGGAAAGGCGGTGAGCCTGAGCGCTCCAGCAAACAGCTTTCCTGACATCCTGCTCCTGTCCCGGGTACCTGAGGCCCAGCCCTGCACGGCCTGCAGGGTCTGACCACATTTCACCCTGAGGCTTTGGCGTGCTCTTCTCTAGGTTATGAGGTCCACAGAGCCCAACACACGTGTCTGTCCTGCTCACCACTGATGTCCAGGACTCAGTTCCAGGCCGGGACTGAAGTGGCTTCCGGAAGAGAGGAAGAGCAGGCTGTGGGCAGAGAGAGGAGCAGACCAGCTCAGTGAGGGTCCCCACAGTGGCGCTCAAGGCACATTGAAGAGCTCATTCCAGCCGGGGACGGTGGCACACAACTCTAAGTGCAGGACCCTAGGAGGCTGAGGCAGCATCACAAGTTCAAGCCAAGCCTCGGCAACTTAGCAACTTATTGAGAGCCTGTCTCAAAACTAAAATCGAAAAGGGGTTGGAGGACGTAGCTCAGCATGAAGGACCTGGGTTCAAGCCTCACTACCAGGAAAAGATTATAACTTCAGTCACATATTTAGGTAAACATATTCAAAGACAAAAACAATTCCTGCTTTCACATTAGAGTAAAATGTGTTTAATCCGTCTAGGAATGTGCTGGTTACATTGTGAGTTCGTGTCTGAACAATGAATCCCTTCCTGTCTCCATAAGGAAGCAGCCATTGGGTTCACGCAGGGGCTGCAGACGCCTCCTCACTCCCAGGAGTTTATTTTGAATACCAGGCTACACACAGAGAACCGGAGCACCTCAGGAAGTGCTTGCTCTGTTGTCTGAAAGAGAGAAAGGTTGAGCGGATGGTGGAGTATCTTGCTGCCTGAGAATAAGAACTCTTTCTAACTGGTTTGGGAATTTTATCAAATGGACAAACACAACAAAGCAAAGGTCTTCCCACAGACATGCTGTGACAGTGTGACCGCAATCAGGAGAGGGACTATTGTAGGTGACTGGAGTGAGCTAACTGAAAAGCCTCAGATCCAAAATGACACAAGGTCTGATCAAAACTATGGTGCATTTTTAAGGTTATAAGATTATTACAGTAAAAGCATATTGCCATTAAACCTCTCAAAATATTCCACCTCCGTTATCCCATTTTCTTCTCCCTCTCTGAAGCAGTTCTAGAAGTCCTCTTGTATGGGTGTCTTCATGAAGTGTGATCAAAACAGTAAGTGCTGCTCCCAAATGCCGTCCAACTGGAAGGAGGCAGGCTCGCAGGAACACTCGCGGTGTCCTCATCCCCTCCTTCCCTGGTCCGGTACTTCCTCTGGTACTTCTGGGCCTCCCTCAGAGCAAAGCGGTCATGAAAGCAGATGTTCTGAACCGACTCAGGACATCAAGGTAGCCGTGGGAGCACAGCTAAAGACACTCAAAAAAGAACTTCCGGAACTGCTACGGAAGTGGCGGGAACAATGAGATCAGCATGCCTGAAGCAAGGGGCTGTTCTGTGAGGGGATTCGTGGCAATGTGTCTTTCGCTGTAGTGAAATATTTTTAATGTAAATGCTCCCTGCATCTTTCAATCCCACCTCATAAATGAAGAGCCATGCAGGGGAGCTGCCAATTGGAAACTGTCCCTGATGGGTCCCTGGCCTGAATAAGCAAGCCAAGGCACAGCTGGTACCCGGGAGCCCGGGCTGGAGCTACGTGTGGATCAGGAATTGCCACGGGCTTTGTCTGGGCAGAGAGAGCAAGTCATCAGTGACATATCTGGATTCTCAACAGGGAAGCTCCAAGCGCACCCAGTTCCAACTTCCTTAGTTCTGGTTTTATTTACAAAGCAAGACTCAGACGATGGCAGTCTACCAGTCATTTTGTTAACCTCCAAAAACACATCCAGGGGTGTGATGCTAGTTTTGTTGTCGCCGGGCAGGGACACATCCTGTCAGGGTCACTGCATGTGCATCTTCTCATGGGATAGCCAGTGCCCAGTGTTCCCTAGAAGCTGAGTTTTAACAGATTTCTTCCGTGACCTCCACCATCTCCGAGGGACTGAGACACACACATGTCAAGTGGTGAAAGCCCTTTGCGTGAGTTCTGAGGTTTCCTGGTGCTGAATGGGCAGAGTGGGGCTGGGATGGCAAAATCACCCCTTGTGCACAGTCGCTCAGCAGCTGCCGATCGCCGGGCGAGACGCAGCGAAGAGGCCTGGCGGATTTAGCGACTCGATGGATGCGTCCAAAAATACCACATAGAACTTGGTATTTATTTTCCATAGAAAAGAATAACTTCCCTTTTTTCCTGCTGGGAAATTTGCTATGCCTTTCTTCTGTTTAACCAATAGTGCCTTATGGGTTCTTGGAAATTATACTCGCTCAAAGAGCAAGCAGTCATTTTCATCTGTCCTCACAGCAAAGCATAAGCTGCAACTGGGTCCACAGAGCCCCGGCTCAGGCAACGTCGTGCTGAGACAACAATCGCCACGGCCGGTGCACTGCTGCACACACCTGCCTGCCTCTCGCCCACGGCTGAGGATGTGTTGGAGCCCCTTCCCGCCTGCGAGAAGCCATTTCCTACTGGCGATTCACCAAACTTCCTGCTTTTCCTCTCCCAAGCCCACACCCTTGTCATGCGCCTTCTCAGCCCCTCTGACTAAATATAGGGCTCACCACCAGCTCCTCAGCTTCAGGTCTGACCACACTGCTTGCTGTGGCTGAGAGAATGTGGTGAATGGGGCAATGCGCCAATTCTAAGCCGAGGACAGCAAATCGAAACTGCCAAGCAAAGCCTCCGGGCAGGGCGCAGACACAAGAGAAGCCAGTGCTTAATTCTGTGCGTATCTCTTTGTGCCCCTTTGTTACACAGCAATATCCACCGAGAGAACCCCCGGAGGTGTTTTCTTTTGGTGACACCATGGGAGACCTTGGTGCATGACTCTGAGTGTGGCAAGCAGAGAGTTTGGCCGACAGAGAAACTAATGAAGAAAGCTTCTGTAATTTCCAAAACTTAACCTAGTGCTTAGGCTCTGTTCTACTAATGTGTTCCATTCTGTCTAATTCTGTGCCTAGGTTCTAGAAGTTTAAAAAGTAAGGAGACAGCGAGAAGGCAGGGTCCCATGTGGCCCTTGATGCCGTCCATCTAGACAGCCAGCCAGGCAGATGGCCAACCGCTGAGAAGCCTGGGGACCCTCCCCCTCCCCAGCCCCCCTACCATCTCAGTTCCTCCAGCCATGGGCTGGGACTTCGGAAACTTAGCAGCAGCCCCTTACACTACTTCTGCCCAATCAGAGCAGCCACGTCATTTCTACATGACCCCTCAAACAAGAGCCCTGTCTCCCGCTGTTCCGGGACCCACGTGCCTCTCTGGGCTTCGGCTGCTTTTCCTGGAGAAGCGTCCAGGAAGCAAGGAGCGGGCGCATTTCCAGAGTGCCCACCTGTCGCTCTCCTTTCAACCCATCTGACCTCCGCCTTCGTCCAAGGGTGCTCACCTTGTCTGAGTACAGAGAAGCCTGTTCTTTGTTTTCTCCCAGATCTACTGACCCAAGTGTCTTCGTTTGCCTGGGAACGGAGGCTTTTGAAGTTCGAAATCCATGAAGATCTTCCGTGTTTCAGTAGGTTTCACTGTGGGCACCTGCTTTTCAAATTGGGGTGAGGTCCTCATAGAACCCTGAGGATACTTCCTCACTCTCTGGGGCCAGAAAGGCTCTGACATCAGAACCTGGCAGAGCTACCGTGGGGGTGGTGGGAGAGACTATGAACAAAAATCTCTTAGGAATTTTTGCATTTTTAAATGCAAAAATCCTCAACAAAATACTAGTAAACTGAATCCAGCAATATATGAAAAGGATTACATACCATGACCAAGTGAGATTTATCCCTGGAATTCAAGTTGCTTTAATTTCTGAAGCTCGACTAACATTATACACCAAGTCAACAGAATAAAGCACAAACCCATGAGATCATCTCAACGGGCGCGGAAAAGCATTTGACAAAATTGAACAGCCTCATGATATTAACATGCTAAAAGGTGGGAATTGAAAGAAACTTATTCAGCTTGATGAAGTGCATTTATGAAAATCTCACAGCCAGCATTATACTTGATGGTGAAGGATGGATGCTTTCTTCTGTAGATCAGGAACAAGACAAGAATATCTGCTTATCACTTCTACCCAGCACCATACTAGAGGCTTTAACTATTGTAATTTGGCAAGAAAATTAAATAAACATCATCGAGTTTTAGAGAGGTAAAACCATAACATACCACTGTATATAGAAAATCCCAGAAAAGTCAACTAACAAAAATGATTAAAACTAGTGAATTAGCTTATCAGTTTATAAAATCCAAGCTCAGTACACACGTCAATTGAGTTTTATACCATCGTAATGAGCACCTCAAGAAGAAACTAAAGAACACTTCTATTTATAATAGCATCAATAAACAAGACACAGGAATACATTTTTAAAGTACAAAATTTATACTCTGAATACCATAAAATGTTATTGGAAGAAATCAAAGAAGACCTGGAGAAAGAAAATGATGTCCTGCGTTCTTAAATTTAAAAGACTTAATCTTGTCAAGATGCCACTACAAATTGATCTACAGCTCTAACACAATCCCTATCAAAACCCAGCTGCACTTTTGGCAGAAATTAAAACTAAAATTCCAAAGAAGACGATGCAAGAGTAACCTCTGGACCGACCAAAGCCACAAGCCACTGCCTCAGGCGTCCAGCGCCTGCATCCACCACTGTCACCACCATGCCCGAGAGAAAGGCTGAAGGAGATGCTAAAGGTGATGAAGCCAAGGTGAAGGATGAACCACAGAGAAGATCCACAGGGTTGTCTGCTAAACCAGTTCCTCCAAAGCCAGAGCCCAAGCCTAGACAGGCCCCTGCAAAGAAGAGAGAAAAAGTTCCGGAAGGGAAATGGGGGAAAGTTGGTGCAGCAAGGACGGAAATAACCCTGCAGAAAATGGAGATGCCGAAACAGACCAGGCATGAAAAGCTGAAGGTGCTGGAGAGGCCAAGTGAAGTGTGTGCATTTTTGATAACTGTGTACTTCTGGTGACTGTACTGTTTGAAATACTATATTTTTATCAAGTCTTACAAAAATGCAGAATTTTGTCCTACCTTTTTTAAGCTATGTTGCTATCACCCAGCACACTTCACTGTTGTTTTGGGAGAAGGAGTATACATCACTAGTACAATACCTCCAAAGCTGGACTGACGTGGGGATAGCACCTTCCCTGCCAGTTGTGAGAGACTTCCTCTTGGCTCCCAGGAAGAGGGTTCCCTGATGATGACACATGGGCCACCTTGGCACAAATACCCTGTGGTATGGGACAACTCCCAGTTCATTTCATGTCCTTCTTCCCTCTGCCATCAGCATAGACTTAACCCCCTCAAGCCCCCCAAGACCTATTGGTACCCAATTCCCTAAATTAATGTTACCAGTGTGTCAGGCAATCTGGACTTGCCAGTGATGCTGAGATGGTGTCCCACAAGAGCAGTGATTCCCTTCTCTATTTGTGGATCTTCAGATTGATAATTCTGCCATTTTTATTTCATTTCCTGAAAGTCAGGGTCGGCTTGTGAAAACAAGATGCTAAATGTGAAGAGTCGACCCTCACGCTAAACTCTCCATCCTCAGAGCTTCAGTGATGACTTCATTGGATTTCATAGTGGCCTTCTGGTCTTTGGTACTCCATCCAAGAACGGAGCACGAATGTTGTTGTATACTGTTAGCGACTGTGTGCCCATATCCTGCCTGAAATGCAATGATTCATGAAAAGTATCTTTAATAAAGCTGGATACAATTTGGCTTGGGAAAAAAAACACTAAAATTCACATGATATTTTAGGGTACCCAGCCAAGACAATTTTTAATTTTATTTATTGACACATAGTGTTTGGACATATTTGAGGAACAATGTGATTTTTCTTTTGGAGATGGGTCCTCTCTGTGTTGTCCAGGCTGGTCTCAAACTCATAGGCTCAAGCCATCCTCCCCCTTCAGCCTCCTGAGTTGCTGAGAGGAGAGACCAGCCCCAGTATGCTCCACCTAAGGTGGTGTTTTAGTTCGTGGATGTACTGGGTAGTGACCAAATCAGAGCATTCAGCATATTCATCACTCATCTCAAATTTTTATCATTCATATGGAGTGTACGTTAAAAACCCTGTTCTCACTTTTTGACGGCTGTCGGTTGATGGTAGAATAGTGTTTCCCAGAGCCCAGGGAGACGTGGGGGAGGAAGGTGGCCAGAGGCTGGTTGCAGTTTGGTAGGAAGGATGATTATGATGTCCTATGGTACAGCAGGGTGAATATAATTAATGATACCAAGATGATACTGGAAGAGAAAATGAAGGTAGAGAGCCCCACTTCTGATTTCAAACACTGCAAAGCTGCAGTAATCAAGACGGTTGGTACCCTCACAGGGACAGATGAGCCCTCCCAAGGTGGGCCAATTGATTTTCAACAGGATGACACAACTTTTCAGCAGGGAAAGAATAGGCACTTCCACAAGTACTGCTAGGGCAACTGGATAGCCACATGAAAAAGAATAAATTTGGAACCTTCTTCACAACAATATAAAAAGTAACTCAAAGTAGATCAAAGACCTAAATGCAGGAGCTAAAACTGTAAAACTCTAAGGAAAAAATAGGTGAAAAGCATGATCTTGGATTAAACAGTGATTTCTGAGAAAGGACACAAAGAAGACACACAAGAAAATATAGACAAATGAGACATCAATAGGATTTTTTAAAGTATGCTCAAAAAGATCATGAAGAAACTGAAAAGAAAACCAAAAGAATCAGATAAGTATTTTATAAATCATATAAATAATATGGGACTTGCATCCAGACCATCTAAAGAACTGTCACAGTTCCATGATGAAAAGACATAGCTCAATTTAACAATTGCCAAAGAATATAAATAGGAAACCACTAAGAGTGAAGAGACAACCTACAGAATGGAGTAAAATTGTCTGAGCTGCTCCTCAGACAAAGGACTAATATCTAGGATATATCAAGAACTCAAAAAATTAGCTCCCCCCCCCACCGCAAAGTAAAAGACCCAGTCAAGAAATGGGCAATTGAAATTAATAGACACTTCTTAGATGAAGAAGTACAAATGGCCAATAAATACATGCAAAAATGTTCACCACCATGGATCATTCAAGAAATGCAAATTAAAACAACACTGAGATTCCACCTCACCCCAGAAAGAATGGCTATTATCAAGAAATCAACCAACAAATGCTGGTGGGGCTGTGAGGAAAAATGAACCATTCTCTGCTGTGGGTGGGACTGTAAACTGATACAACTACTATGGAAATCAGTATGGAGATTCTTCAAAAAACTAAAATGAGAAATTCTATTCTCTCAGCTATTCTCCTTCTAGGTATCTTCCCAAAAGAGGCAAAGACATCATACCACAGTAATGTATGCATAACCACACAATTTATAATACCTAAATTTTGGAAATAGCCTAAATGTCCATCAACAGATGAATGGCTAAAAAACTGTGATGTCTGTACACAATGGAGTACTACTTTGCCATAAAGAAGGATAAACCTGAGTCATTTGTAGGAAAGTGGATGCACCCTGAGTCCACAATGTTAAGTGAAGTAACTCAGACACACAAGCTTAAATATCACAAGGTTCTCTTACATGAAAAGCTTTCTCCCCTCCTTCTATATACATACACAAGGTAAAAGACAGATAATAGGGGCAAAAAGAAAGAAAAAAGGTATTGTAATTTAGTGTGGACAATGTATCTGAAAGTGTGCCTTGATTTAGTATAGCTGTCTTACATGTTTTCTACATTCTTTGACTTATTAGCCTGGTTTTTAGTCTGCATTCTGGGACAATTAACTTTATACATCTTTGTAAGATAAATGAATGAATCTGATACTGTGAAGAAAAGTGGGGGTGTGAGAGGTGCTAGTTCCATGTGCCGGTTCCCCACAGAGGATGTGATCATTATGCATGTAAACACGCACTCATAAAACTCTAAGACGGAAAAAGCAGAACATGGATAGACAGGCCCTCCAAAGAAGATGCATACATGGGCAGTAACACGTGAAAAGTTGCTCACGGTCGCTGGCCACCAGGGAAATGCAAAGCATCACCACAGCAGATATGTATTATGAGGAGGTTATAACTTGAAAAGCAAACACTCACAAGAAGGTTATAATAAAAATGAGCGGTGATAACAAGTGTGAGGATGGTGTGCGAAACTCCAACCCTCATAGGCTGCTGGTGGGAATTTAAAATGGTGCAGCTCGTAGAAAACAACCCACAGGGCCCTTACGTGTTCAGACGCAGAGTTGGCAGGTGAACGAGCAATGAATTCCACCCCTAGATACCCTCACACAGGAAGTGCAAGCACTTGTCCACACGAAATCTTGTACACAAATGTTCACAGCGGCACCATTCACATTAGATAAAAAAGTGGAAACAACCTGAATGCCCACCAGCTGATGCATGGACAACAAAAGCCAGCATGCCCATCCAATGGAATATCGCTTAACAATAAAAAGGAATGAAATACAGATACGTGCTACTTCAAGGGTGGGCCTTACAAACAGTATGCTAAGTGACAGAACCTGGCCACAAGAGACCACGTATTTTAGTATTCCATTCATGTGAAGTTTCCAGAATCGGTCAATGCATAGAAATAGATAGGCGGTGAGTGGTTGCCAAGGGGTGAGGGATGATTCTCACAGGATGCAAGCTTTGTTCTGGAGATAATTAACATATTCTGAAATTGACTGTAGTGACAGAATATACTCTGTGAACACACTATAGCTACGGAGCTGTGCGGTGTAAGCGGGTAAGCTGTACACTGGATGAGCTATAGATCAGTAACACTAATGAGCACGGACTGTGAGCGTGGGGGTAGACGTTTTGCCTGTTGGCAGCCGCGTGCAATCTATGGGTAGTTTAATCAAAGCTCCTTAGCTTCATTTTCCTCAGCTGTCAGGTGGAGATGAACTATAAGGATCAAACAAGAAAAAGGAAATGTGCATAAATACTTGGCCACGCAAAATCTCCAAGCCCAGAAGAGCCCGTGGACTTCAAGGCAGTGGAGCAGATACTTCACAGAGGTGAGGAAAGGATCGCGCCACGGTTTCATGACAGAGCTTAGGGCTCAGTTGAACAACAACAACCACCAAATAAAAGACGCAATTAATTAGCTTAATTGGCCAAATTTCACTACAACTAATCTCTCCATCTCCGTCTCCGATGGAGACTTTAATTAACTAATTAAGAGTGCTTTGTGCCATGGTTTTAGGAGAGGCCTCTTTAATGAACATTTTAACGTGATCAGCGCTTGATTTGTCGGTCTGATTCACTCTTCCATCTCAAAGTCATTCAGCAGTGACAGCAGACCTCCTGACAGGCGAATCCTCAATTCACTGGAAGTTAAAGAAATAACAGAATGTAGTGAGGCTGTGCCCAGGAAGGACAACTCCTGCAGCGGTTTCAGATCACTAATCAAGGTGTGTGTGCGCAGCCTTGGCTCCCCTTTACGGTGGTGGTCAGAGGAGGGAGGCACACAGAGCGAATATCCGGAGCTCTGGAATAGTGCACGCCCAGCAGGTATTGGCGGAGAACTGGTATACTAGTCAAGCTGGGAAAAGCCAGCAAGGATTATGGGGAAGAATGACCGGTACGCATTCACACAGGCTCAGAGCAGGCCCTCTGACCACAGCCAAGGGACTCAGAGCAGGACCTCTGACCCCAGCCAAGGGGAAAACTCACTGAGGGTGCAGTGGACAAAGCAGTCAGGAAGGTCTTGCATCAGCCAGTGTCAGACATTAGTTCCAGACCAAGAACTGCTCTGTAACCACCTAAAACATGATAAATACAAAGCCCAAAAAGGTCAGATTATCTCCAAGTCACTTAAGTATACTTCAGAAAAAAAAAATTTAAGCCACTTGAAAATTTGTGTAAGAATTTTTTTAAATCCAGCACTCAAAAGGGTAAAGCTGCACCATGTCTGACACACAATCAAAGATTACCAGACATACAAAGAGGTGTGGAGACGTGCTCATAGTGAGGACAGGCCATTGAGACCAGCCTGGATCTGATGTTAGAAGAAAAGACAGTAAGACAATTGCTATAACCGCAGTGTATGTGTTCAAGACATCACGTAGAAACACAGAAAATGTAAAATAAACCCAATATGCCTTTCAAAATACCAGCCTGGAGAGCCAAATCAGGACCTCCAGTAACCGGCCCCACAAAGGAGTGTATGAGATGTAATACAACATACAACGAACGTTTAGGGTTTTAAAATTTATTATAGTACAAGGCGTACTGTCGTTACTCGCCCTCAGAATATTCCCCTTACCTTCGAACACACTTATCCCGTTGTTCTGGCCACGGCCTGAAGCAATTCTCGAAGTCCTCTTCGTTGAGTACCTTCACAAGGTGTGACCACAGTACACTTGAACCTTGGACTGTGACTAACTTGTTCTGTGTGTGTCCTGAAAGACGAGCAAGCATTTCTAATAATTTTTTTTTATTTTAAAGAGAATAAAACAAGCAATAACAAAATAACAACATAGACAAAAACAAAGCAACACAAAAACAATCAAAATGATACAGGGTTTCAAAGCAAAGTGATAGGAATCAGCACTGGTTGTTATATTACACATTGTTATCTTCAACGAAGTTGCTCAGATTACCAGATGTAAGAATGCAAGATTGATCAAACCATCAAAGAGAACAAAGAATAATATAAAAAAAACATTAGGAACAATACAGAGCTTCACTAAACAAGGTGGTAGGAATTCACCAATGGTTGTTATATTGCATATTGTTGTCTTCAAATTAGTTGTTCAGAGTACCAGATATAAGCATACAAAATTGGTCAAAAAATGTAAGCATTAATTGTTCCTTTCAATAAACCAATAGATATCAGCAGTAAAATTATCCCAGATATATATATAGATATAGATATATAGATGATAGATAGATAGATAGACAGACAGATATCCTTCCTTTCTTGTTTCTTTTTCTCTTTTTCAAATGAGAGAAGTCTTAGAATATGAGTAACACATGACACCAAAGGTCACATGATCATAACTGAGCCAATGGTTCTCTCTCTCATCTGTCTCATCTCTCTGTCTCTGTCTCTGTCTCTCTCTCTCTCTGTCTCTCTCTGTCTCTCTCTCTCTCTCTCTCTCTCCCTCCCTCCATTATGTCTATGTCTGCAGCATCCAGCATTGTGGGTGATCATGTCCCCAACAGAAAGAACTTATGGAGATCTCATCAGCAGAGGAGGAGGAGAAAATGATGCAGGAATCCCCCACTTCAATTGTGGTTAGGGAGATGTACAACACAAGACACTGCAAAATTTTGTAGAAAAGCACCACCTGACTAAGCCTGTAGCAGAGTGAGCAATGAATCTGTTTAATGACAATGCACTGTCACATTTCCGTGAAATCTTCAAAAGGAGGCTAAAGCAAGTGACAGTGGATAGGTTCCTTGTTAAAGCTGCACAAAAAAGAAAAAGATTCCATCAAGCCAAGAGACAGCAGTGATTCTATTAGTGATGGTGAAAGTCTCCCACACAATAACCCTCCTCTCTCTTGTCTCCCTCACACCAGCAACAAAGGTTTGCAGAGGTAAGTGTGGGTTAATTGACTTTTCTGTATATTGTGTATTTTCTTTACTATTTTGTATCATATTACAGGATTGTAATCATTTTATATGAATACTTTTCAGTTGTAGAGCAAATCATCTGAATTTCCATTGTTTCTTGTGGGGAAATTTACTTGGATAAACAAGTGCTTTGGATTACAAGCATGTTTCTGGAGCAAATTATGCTCATGATCCAAGGTTTTACTGTCTAGAGAATGTGGCTACCGAGTGTCATCCAACAGAAAGCCGGGCTCATAAAAATATCACAGTGCATTCTTATCCACTTTATGTGACTTCTGGCTCTTCCCTGAAGTCAAAATGACCATGAAAGGTAAATTTTTTAAGTCAATTGGGGATACTGGGCCAGCCAGAACAGTGCAACTAAAGACGTTCTGGAAAGAAGATTCCAGAACTGCTTCAGAAAGAGGCAAGAAAAATGTGATAAGTGTGTTCAAAACACGGGGAGTCTTTTAGGAGGACTAATGCTAATGTGTCTTGTACTGTAGTAAGTTTTTAAAAGGTAAACATTTAGCACATCTTTTTATCACACCTCATACTATTAGAGGCTTCACTGGTGAGTAGAGCTGAGAAGCTCTGCACCAACAAAAGTTACACAACCCGAAGTGTGTTTCCAGTTCTGAAGAATATTTTATTTATCTTCAGGAAGCCGCAGAATGCTTAGCAGGTATAACTCATGAACCAAGGCTCCTCTGAAGGAAAAACGGAGACTCCTGGCCTGTCCCCGTCCGCCCCACACAGCATCCTGACACATCATAGCGTGCCTAGTAAATAGAGCCACAGGAAACACAACAAACGGAAAGCCAGCCCAGGCCCCGGAGAAGTCTATGCCACGACCGTGACCTGTGTCTATAACGTAGATGCATTTAGTGATTCCCACCGACCTGGAAGAATTTCTCAGGTTTTAAAATATGGGTGGGTTCTAGTTCTCTCTGTGCATTGCTGAAGAGCTCACCCTCTGGTTCTAAGTGTGTGGCAGGATGCAGAGAGTATTTCCAGAAGGAACTTGAGGGTTATGCACTGTGCACATATGAACTAGGTAACACATGGAGAATCTTCTTGTCAACAAAGCCTGCAGTTCCCAACGGCCATCCCGGACATGCCGAGAATTAGACACCTCAGCACGTGTAGAGAACCCCGCTCAACGAAGACCTTGCTAACCAATCCGTGCTTCGGTGCCACCCAGTGAAGTCAGATTGCCTGGGGCTGGCCCTGAGCCTAGGTGCTTCCTAGGAACACCCTAGGACAGTGATGGCAAACGGATGGCTCCCGTGCCGCAGTGGGCTCTTTGTGTCATTGAAAGCTCCTAAGGTTCGCCATCCCTGCTCTAGGAATAGGTGGTTTCGACAAGTGGTAGAGGTGGCACAAGGGTTAATGAGGGCTACAGACAAAGCTGCAAGTAACAGGAATCTCATTTTACTCAAGGCAAAAGTCTCAGTTCAGTATTAATGCACATTTACCAACTCTCTATCCCTGTGCACGTGCCTCTTTATCACAGGAACTATCAGACCAGGACCCGGGTAGAAAAGGGCATCTTTTTACAAATTTTGTAATGTTTTTCTGGCTCATTGAGGCTCCTAGTGGTTGCCAAACTCAGTAAGCTGGAGGGGGCCAGGCTAAAGCTCAAGCTTGGTCTGTCTCTGAAGACATGATTGCCCACCTGTCTCTACAAAAGTCAGAAGTGGTAAAATGCTATAACTTCCCAGGGTTTACAGATGTCCACCATGTGGTCTGGAGAAGGAAGGAAGTTTGCAAAAGGCAGACTTTCCTTATGAGCTGTCTTAGTTACGTTATCGTAGCTGAGACAAAATACCCGACACCCAAAGTTAAAAGGGGAAAGGTTTATTTAGCTCACAGTTCATAAGAGGTTTCAGTCCATAATCAGCTGGCTCCAAGGCAGGGTGGCTGGGCAGAGGAGAACAGTTCATGACGGGCAGACTGTAGCAAAGCAACAAGGGACATTAACAGCATCTTTCTGCCCCTTTTATATTGTACCTAGGCTGCTGGGCTTAGGGCAGTGCCAAACTAATCATTGGAATGATTCAGTAATCACACACCCTTAATTCCAGCATCACACACTCTAGACTCAGCCACCTGTGAAAAAGCCCCACCTATGACCACAGGAGGCTTCAGGGGACACCTAGACCCAAACCACAAGCTCAATCTTGGTGACTGCATCATGGGGATCAAAAAGTAAATGTTTCAGCCAGAAAAAAGCATTTCAAGAGATATTGGGAAAGGACAGCTCCCCAGGTGGGAACACAGAGCGCAGGGACAAATCTGAGCAGAAGTGGGGGAAGGACGCCTCAAAGCAGAACCAGAAGCAGGTGTGGTTGTAACATGGAGCAGCTGTGCTGTTTACCAGAAGGAACTTGGGACCAAGCAAGGTTTTAGGAAACGGATCTGTGTTAGTTCAGTTCCTCCAAAGACACAGAGTGAATTGCATGTGTTACATACAGGGAGAGATCTATTATAAGAAACTGACTGGCATGATTATTGGCTGGAAAGTCTAAATCAGTAATGTGGACCCACAGCATGGAGACCCAAAAGAGCTGATGTGTGGAGAAGTCTAAGGAAAGGAGAATTTTTCCTTACAAGTCTAAAGTTGGAGAATTTTTCCTTACTGAGGTCAATCATTTGTTCCATTCAGGCCTTCACCTGATTGGATGAGGCCATGACATCATGGAAGGTGAATTTCTTTCCTCTATCAATTAAAACATTGCCCTCATCTCAAAACACCCTAGTGGAAATACCCCAAATAATATTTGACCAACTCTGTGGGCACCAGTGGCCCAGTCAAGTTCCATGTACAGTTAATCAACTTTGAGTATCTTAGTAAGATCTGCTTTTTGGCAAGAACCTTCTAGACAGCATTTGGACAACAGCAGGTTTTCATATTTGCAGGGAAATTCTGGAGGCTGGTGGAGAAGAGACTTGGAGAGAGTCTATAGGGAGACACAGAAGAGTATCTGTAATGTGAAGTGTATGAAATAAAGAACCACTAAACAGTGAATGCCCTGAGCCCAATAATAGTTCAAGAAAAAAATTTCTACAATCTGTAAAGACAGTGGGACATCCTGTGCCCCCTCCCTCTCCAGTCCCCTCACCTTGCTTCTCCTTTTCTCCCCATACATGACCATTGACTTGTTTTGTTTTGTTTTGTTTTGTTTTGTTTTGTTTATTTTAGAAATAAAAGGAGGAACTTACAGACCGACAACATTTTACAAAACAGCATAGGATCAGTACAGACATTACAGAGTTACAAACAGAGTGGTAGGGAATTAACAATGCTTATTGTATTACATATTGATATCTTCAATGTAGTTTCTCATGAAAACACATATAGACATGCAAAGCTAATCAACCAATGCCTCACTGACAGTTTCTTTCAGCAAGGAAATACAGGACAGTAGAACACCCGAGTTAACTATCCTGCATATACATATATACAAACTTTCTCCTTCTTTCCCTTCTCTCTTCCCATATCCCAGTTATCCTTTACCTATGAGTGCTTTCCTATCAATTCTCAATGTCTATCATACCTCCTAGATTAAATTAACTCTTTCAGGCTTTACACTAGAGAAACAATGCTGTGCTTGCACATGTATGTTTGATTTATTTCGCTTATGAGTATGGTCTCTAGTTGTGACCATTTGCCTATAAAAGCCTCGAGTTTATCTTTCTTTACAGCTGAGTAATATTCCATTATATAAAAGTACCACAATTTTCTTATCCAATCCTCAGTGGATGGACATTTGGGTTGCTTCCACATTTTAGCAATTACAAATTGTGCTGCTATGAACATGGGTGCACATACATCACTGTGATATGATGTTTTTAGATCTTCTGGGAAAATACCAAGCAGGGGGATAGCTGGGTTGAATGGGACCTCTAGGCCTAGTTTTCGGAGGAATCTCCAAACTGATTTCCACAGTGGTTTCACCAGTCTGCATTCCCACCAGCAGTGGAGAAGGGTTCCTATTTCTCCACAGCCTCGCCAGCATTTGTTATTGGTTGATTTCTTAATGCTAGCCATTCTTACTGGGGTAAGGTGGAATCTCAGTGTTGTTTTAATTTGCATTTCTCGAATGACTAATGATGTTGAACATTTTCTCATATATTTATTTGCCATTTGTATGTCCTTATGACCATTGACTTGTACTTCTCCTTCCCTTGCATTTCTTTATGAGCGCACACACACACACACACACCCCTCTATCCCCAACTAATGAAGGCTCGACTTTTCCATGTTTTGCTAAGCTTTGCACATTTTGAACACTCCTACACTGAATAATGGCATAGTCATCTCTCTACAGCATATTTTTGCACTTCCCATTATGTTCCTGGGTGCTCTCTGGCTACCTGAGGCTGTAAATCTTTTATGTCGATGTTGTGTAATATTCCATCAAGTGAGCACATGTACATTGCTTCCTCCATTCCTCTCCCAGTGGACTTGGGTTGTTTTCACCCTACTTTTCCATTACACACTCTGCTGCCATGAAGTGTTTGTCCACACCTCCCATCATGGCCTTGCAAGGACTTGCTCTGGATAGATACCCAGGAGTGAGAGCACAACTAAAGTCTCCCCAGGACACCCCTGATCCAGGCCCCAAGCAGTGTTCGTGTCTTAGTTACTTCTCCCATTGCTGAGACAAAATATGCAACACCCAAGGTTAAGGGAAGAAAGGTTTACTTAGCTCACAGTCTGTAGAGGTCTCAGTCCATCATCAGCTGGCTCCAAGGCAGTGTGACTTGGCGGAGGGGCAGTGCAGAGGAGAAACAACTCCTGGCAGGAACAAGGTAGCAAAGCAAGTGACCACAGCACTTTCTATCCCTTATGTCTCAACCAGGCAGTAACTTAGGGTGATAATTCTCACACCTTAAACCTAGTGCCCTTGATCCTAGCATTGCACCATGAATGAACTCCAGCATCACACACTAGGTCCAGCCACCTCTGAAAAGACCCGACCCATGACTGCATGAGGCTTTCGGTGTCATCTACACACAGTTATAGCAGTTCATTACCTCTGCAGGTCCCCAGCCTCACCCACAGTTCAGACCACAGTTCAGTCCGTGCATCAAGGTAGTTTGTAAGTCCGATTGTGTTGATAAACCTTTCCTCTTCTTTTAACTTGTATTTCCCAGTGCTTTTCAGACCACACAGAATCTGCCTCTTGTGATATCTTTCCACACCGTGGTGCTGACTTTTCTGTATTCTTCTCATTTTACTGGAAAGTGTTTTAGAGAAGTGGTTTATGTGTTCTGTAACTCAACCTTCCAGGCACATGTGTAGCAAATATCTTCTCCACTGAGGCTGATCTTTGGTTTCTTTTGATAGTGTCTGCTAACACCTCTCACAACAGAGACCATAGGAAAAATTATGCCACCCAGATCCGGGGTGCCCGACTGGGGACCGTTGCATTTGGTAATCATAAAACACATCCTTTTCAAGGCCACATGGGACATTTATAAAAATGATACATACTGAGCCATAAGCAAAGCTAAACATACCCCAAAGGTTAGGTATTATATAATTCAGATTACCTGACCTCAAGGCAAATAAAATAAGTTTTAAAAGGCAGCCAGGCGTGGTGGCACATGCCTGTAATCTCAGCACTCCGGAAGCTGAAACAGGAGGATCACTGAGTTTGAGCCAGCCTGGGCTACATGGTGAGTTCCACACAGCCTAAATTATAATGAGACCCTGTCTCAAACAACAACAAAAAAATTTAAAGACAACAACTCCACATATTTGTTTTATTTTAAAAATATAAACTATAATTCACTAGGAGTTAAAAATAAATTTTGATAAAAATTTTCAAAATGTTTAGAACTATGTAGTGACAAGGATCCTACGTGTCAGAACTTTTGGGGTATGACTAAGCAGCAGCTAAAGGAGACTTTACAGCCTTAGGCCAGTGGTGGCAAACCTGTGGAATGCATGCCACAGTAGGCTATTTGTTACCATAGAAAGCTCTCAAAGATTCACCATCACTGCCTTAGATGTTTATATTACAAGAAAAAGAAGGTTGAAAATAAGTGAGCCATGTATCCGCATCATTAAAAGACTGACAATCCAGCCAAATTCAGTAGGAGAGAGGAAGAAAGAGACACATGTAAGAGAAGAAGAAATTGGCAAAATAAATAAGAAAGTAACATATAACAGAAAAGATTAAGAGAAGAAATAAAAATACGTAAGAAATGTTTTCAAACAAACAATAATCACAATGATCATTAGTAGAATTCTCATATTAGTAACAGAACTAAAAAGGCAGTTTATTAAGGTACCTAGGGAAAATATAGCTCTACAGAATTAATTTCGTTTTAATATATCTGAAGCAAACAAAAGTGAACATTTAAATTATAATTATAAGGGCCCCCAAATGCTAAATACCTACAAATAAATGTAATAAGAGCTCTGTAACACCTTTGTGGGATAAAATCATAAACTTTTATTGATACATAAAGCATGTCCAAGTAAATGAAGAGATGTACCACATTCATAAATAAGATTTGGTATTTTAAAAGTATGTCAATTCTCCCCAAATGATATATAGATTTATTGCAATCCCAGCAGTTCTGGCCAACAACCCATTATCCTGTATCTGTGCACGCCTGTGTGTCACTTGATTCAGATCATTCAAACTTTTAAACCCACGTGCAAAAGAATAAAAAGAGCCAGGAGCTTGTGGAAGGAGAGTCAAGATAAGAAGCCTGCTCACACCTCATTGCAGCTGTGTGGTGATCCAGAATACCAAGAATAAGCCAACAGACCAGCAAGACAGAAGAGAGAGCCAGGAGCCAGACTCAAACAGAGCAGGAACCTCCTGGGGCCAAGCTGTGATGGCAGAATAGAGCTTGAGAGAGGAACGCTGTTTCAGTAAATGGTTCTGAAGAATTGAGTTTTCCTGCAAGGAAAACAGTTCTGTTCAGAAAGTCCCTGCTTACACCTGCAACTTCAAGATTTTTGCCTCTTTTGTCTTCCAGTGGGTTAAGTAGGTTCTAACATTTAGCTCTCTGGTCCATTTTTATTTTAGCTTAATACAGAACCTTCTGTTCTAACATTTAGCTCTCTGGTCCATTTTTATTTTAGCTTAATACAGAACCTTTGTTGCACAGGAAACAACACCAAGAATCAGCAAATAGGATCATATCAAACTTAAAAGCTCCTGCACAGCAAAAGCAACAACCAACCGAGAGAAGAGAACAGCCTATATAATGGGAAAATTTTTGCCCACTATTCCCCAGAGAGAGGAATAATATCTACAATATAGAAAGAACTCCAAAACTTAGACTCCCCTAAAAAAAGCCTCAATCAAAAAAACTGCTGACCATTAGAGAAACGTAAATTAAAACAACACTGAGGTTCTCATTTACCCCAGAAAAAAAGTCCAGCATCAAAAAAATCAAATAATAATGGATGCTAGTTACACTGCACGGAAAAAGGCACTCTTCCACATTGTTGGTGGGAATGTAAAATAGTATAACTACTATAAAATCAATATGGAGATTCCTCAAAAATCTAAAATTAGAAATTCCATTAGACCCAGCTATTCTGCTTCTAGCTATCTTCCCGGAAGAGCTAAAGACATTATATTATAGTGACACACCCATGCCCTTGCTTATAGCAGCACAACGTGTAAAAACTAAGTCTTGGAAGCAGCCTATAAGTACATCAACAGATAAATGGATAAAAAGAAGTGGTATTTATATACAACAGAGTATTACTGTGCTGTAAAGAGAGATAAACTTAAGTCATTTGTAAGAAAATGGATGCACCTTGAGGCCATAATGTTAAGTGAAATAAATCAGACATACATGTTTCAATATCACTCGGTTTCTCTTATAGAGAAACTGAAAATATAAAGATTGAAATATAAGATAGATACTAGGGAGAATGGAACAAATGGGAATGAGGTCAAGAGAGGGAGGAGCGGGGAGGGAGAAGAGGGACAAGAGATGAGAAAAAGGAGTGAAGATGTGTTATGTGTACAAAGCAACTCCCCACAAGGAATGTAAACATTGTGTATGGCAAAAATGTACTACAAAATTTAAAAAAAAAATTTTTTTTTGTTTTTTTTGGTTTTTCTCTGGTACCGGGAACCGAACTCATGACCTTGCGCTTGCCAGGCAGGCGCTTCTGCCGCTGAGCTAAATCCCCAGCCCCTTTTAAAATGTTAAAAAGAAACAAGTTCTGCCTCAAACCCTATGCAACAATCAATTCAATGAAGGTGAAATGAGTCAATGTGAAAGGCAAATCTCTTAACAATTATAAGAACTCACAGAGGAAAACAATGTACAATTGTTATTGACAGAACAATTAATTACTTTTCTAAATGTCAGAAAAGTGTAAGCAAATTATCTTTCTCTCCAGTTGCTGAAGGTTGTCTCTAGTTTTCTACAATCTCACTGAAATGTGTCTGGGTGCATGCTTGCTTTTTCTCACACTTGAGATGAAGTACACTTCTTGGATCTGTGAATTGGTATCTTTCATCCAATCTGGAAAACCCTAACCATTGTATCTTCAGGTATTGTTCCTGCCTTTTCTCTCCCTTTCTTCTTCCTCTGGATGCTAAGTAGATGCACAGTGGCATTTCTCAGCCACTGCCTCCTGTCCTGGTATATATTTCTCTACTTATTTTGTCTCTTTGGAGTGCATTTTGGATATTTTCAGAAACATATCTCAGTGAACTAATTCTCTTTGATCCATGCTTAATCTGCTATTAACACATCTATTGAGTTTTAATTTTAATGTTTCTCTTTGGTTTTCTGTTGTTAATTGTGTAGGTGTTTGTGTTTATGATGGGAAATTAGTCCCTTTTTCTCAGCTGCTTGGTTATTTTGCATAGTCTTGCCTTGTCCTCACGTTTTCATCCTTCCTTTTACTTCTGCAAACAAATTAACTATATTTGTTTCATACTTTTTCTTAATAACATTAATATCCAACATTTTACACAGTTATTATGCCATCTGTTGCTTTTGCTAATTCTTGGTCATAGTACTTAGTTTCCCTGTGAATTCATAATTTTTGGGTGAGTGTGTATTTATCTGGAACTTCACCTGGGAATTCCTTGCCATCTGTAATGAGGATGTGATTATTTCCTTTTGCTTCTTCAAGTTTCTCAGAACACTATCAACAAAAACTGCTTCAAATAAACTCTTACTGTGAGGTTGTATAGACCAGGGGGTGACATAAGCTCATCCCATAATGCTGAATTCTCAAGTTGTCAGTTTCCAGGGTTGGTTCTCTCTCTCAAATCCTCCTTGAGTTTTGACTGGACAGTTGCTGTGTCCTCCTCGCATGGATGGGTTTATTTCCACTCCATCTTATACTGAAGAAGCAGCACTTTGGGGGCCTCACTTAAGGGGAGGAGCACCCCTGTACCACCTGGCCAGATCTAGAGCTGAGCTCCCTCTCCCCTGCACCTGCAGCCTTGAAGACCCCAGCACCAAAACCGAAGTGTCCTTGGTTGTCAGATGTCCCCAAAGAAGAATCTGCTTTCTTGCTCTGTCACATCTCTAGGCTCTGGGCAACAATTAGTTGTTGGCCTCCAAGTATGACTTACTTCCTTGCAAAGTGCTATGTGTTTTTTCAATCTAGCATTTTGGGTTGCTTTCAGAGCAGGAGTTTGTCATACCTAGCCTATCATCCTGCCAGAAGGCCTTCTTTCCAATAACTGCATAAAACTCTGCATTATATATGTCCTACTTTTGTGATCATTGATGGATGGATAGTTAGTTAGTTTCTGGACTATTTTGTTTGTTTTTTGATGCAAAAAGTCTTCAGCATGCATATTTATGAGTCCATGCTGCCAATTCTGAAGGATGAGTTCATAACATCAGGATGTTTTTCTCCTCCAGGTCTGTATCTATAAGTGTGCGGTGTGAGCAGATACTAGGGGCGAGACTGACCAGCACACTCGCAGTATTCGAGTGCTACTCCTGCTCCCTGTTTGCCCAGCTTACTTGGAAAAATATTACACCTACACTAGTTTCAAGGGTAGTACAATGAGCACACACACACACATATATGTGATATGCTCTCTCACTGAGATGTACAGCTCTCAGGACACTTCCTCATTCACACATCAGTTTGTGTGTCCTAAATACAGACACTCTCCTACCCAGCAGCAACACTGCATCAAATATTATGCATTTACCATTGCTATATTATTATAACAATGATTTTGTTAGGTAAAATACTGTCCATATAAAGGTTTTTCTGGGTATCCCAATAATTCCTTTTACAACCGTTTCAATTTTTAATTCAGAAAAAAATCCAGACGTAATTAAGGATCAAAAGTTGCCTTTCATTGTAAGACTCCCTTAATCCCCTTTAATTTGAAGCAGGTCCCTGGACTTTTTTTTTTTCTTTCATGGCATTGATCTTTTGATGAGTCCAGGGTAATTGTTTTACAGACTATCCCTCAAATGTATTTATCTGATGATCTCCTCGTGATTTGACCCAGGATAATCATTTTTGGTCAGAACGCTGCGGAGGAAATGACTCCTTTGGCGTGAGTCACACCGGGGAGCATACAAAGCCACTTTGTGTCTTTGTTCGCAGTGTTGGGTTTGATCGTTTGGTTCAGGTGGTGTCTGACAGGTTTCTCTCTTATTAAGTCATCCTTTGCCCTTGGTAGGTAATGAGCAATCCCTGGTGCTAGACTTGGAGATGTCCTCTCTAGCGGCACTCTTTCATCTGGTGACTTCCGCATCCTTCCGTGAGCCTCATGTGAAGCGGCGGCAGCCGCAGGGCTGCAGAGTGCTGATGTAGCGCCGCTTTTATTCCTCTACATGGAGGAAGTGGTATTTTTCCCCTAAAGAAGAGCTCCTCATCTGCCCTAACCTTTAAAACTATTTATTCGTTTACCTGATTATGGACTCCTGACCTTTCCCTCCTTATCTGATGCAGTATAAATCATGCCTGTTGTTTTTTCTGTTGATGCTAAAATTGCCCAAAGCCATGGACAGTGGGATCCCATCGAGCTGGCTCTGGTCTCTCGCCACTTCGGATCCATCATGATTTTCAATAGAGGACATGTTCCCTTCTCCTGGATATTTTCCATCCACACCGCACAGTTGCGGGGTCCCACGGAGCTCTGATTCTTCCCAGCAAGGAATGCTGGTGGGAGCCAGCGTCTTGCCCTTGCTTTGCCGAATCTCTCTGCTCCTGATTTGAGTAGCTGTTTTCTCCCAGCCCCACCTCCACCTTGGGCTGCTTTTGTGGCCCCATGACCTTTCCCTGGCACCCCCATGATCCTCTTCTGGCCCCTCTCTCCTTGGATGACTCCACCCACCCCAAGGTTTGAGGATTGATGTCTACACTGAGATTCCCAAGTCACTTCTCACATGCAGCCGTCCTGAGCCCAGGCACTATGTGCAGCTCCTCCCTGCAGGCCCGCTCCAAGCCCTGCAGGAGTTTGAGACCCACCCCCTTGACTTCCAGTGAAAGGCATCACCCCTCAGCCTTGAACATGCCACCTTCCTTCTCGTCCACCCAATATGTCTATTCAATCACCAAATTCTGCTGAATCTACCCCAGAAATGTTGGTGCACTACATCTTCCTCTAATCTCCCTCCTTCCCTCCTTCTCTCTCCATGAAAACCAGCTCCCATCTCTCACTCTACCTGACTTCCTATGGAAGTCTTCAGAACCAGATGAGGCTACATGTGCACTTGGATCCTTTGATCGCTCTCCATTTCTGCCCTGGGGGCGCCCTGATGGTGAACAGCGTGAGTTGCCACCTGTCCATCTGGCCATCTTCTCTCCAGTAAGAAACAAGAAAAGCATCACATTCGACTCTGAGGGAGGCTGAAAAATTTGCCAGGGCTCCCTGCGGTGCCTCCCTCCCTTCTCCCAGCTGAGGCTGTGGCTCCTGCAGTCTTCTTGGACCTTGAGCTGACCTTGAAGATAGAAGCTGTGTGCTGGGCTGGTGGGTACAAAGAGGAGCTGATGACACTCTGGCTCCATCCTGCATGACTCATCCCAGGACTCCTCTACCTAGACATATCAGCTTTCGTTTGTCTCAGCCGCTTCAGCTCCCAGCTGAGGCAGCCCAGCATAACGGTAGAGCACAGCACCTGAGGAATCAGCTGCCAGCTGCCCTCGGAGTTAGTTGCACATCCTTCAGTGGGTTACACAACTGCTTTGGGGTTCATTCTGTTCACCAAGCAGGCTCCCTTTCCACTCCTCTTCAGTGGTTGATTTCTACCCATGCTTTAGTAGTAACTTAAACATCGCATCCACAGAGAAAGTACACTGGGCACTAACCATGTTCTGCATCTGAGTCTGGATATGGTTACAAGTGTGTCTCCAGACAGTCCCTTTGGGGAGTGTAATACCTTTAAGAGGTAGGCACATTGACATCTACCTGTCTCCTTGAGCTGATATAGATGTAAATGCGGCTGCTAATGCAGATGGAAGAGGTAGGCATATGTAGCTGCAGGAGCTAGTGCAGGTGTAGAGTAGACATAGGTACAAGTGCAGGTCCAGCTGCAGGTGGAGCTAAAGATGCAGATGCAGTCGCAGCCAACTTAGGAAGACCCTCCCCAGTCACTTCTATTTTGGAGACTAACATCTTCCTTACTTAACTGGAATTCAGGAGCCTCCCTGACTGACCTTAATCTCCTATAGCCCCAAGACCAGCCACACTAGGGCACACACAAGACAAATACTCACAAAAACACGAGAGTGATTTGAAACTCTATGCACACATGTGTATTTTGGGCCTAATACCAGTTGCATGAAGTCACCCTTCCTTTTAGTCTAAGATGATTCTCTTTACATTACACAAAAATGCTTCCCATACTTGGGAGCTGGGATCTGGAAAGCAAATTCTTCTCCCTCTCTTCATTCCTTTTGTGATTGAATATATTTAATTCACATCGTCTTGACTTTTCCAGCTGGAAAGGCCTCATGCTTGGGAGCTGTCTCCCATTCCAGCCGTGTCCTGGGTCCCTCTGAGGGTGTCACAGCGACTGCTTTGCAGATTCTGTGAACCGCGCTGACCAGGTGGAGGGGGCCCCATCCTCCTGCACACTTGCAGATGGAAGACAGAAGAGCAAGGTGGCGAAGAGTGAGCTCTGTTGGTCTCCTGTGACGATCACAGTGATGCTGCCAGACTCAGCAAACAGAAGAAAGGCACCCAGAGATATCTGAATGTCAGATAAACAATTTCCTGGTATATGTACACCTCATGCAATAAACAGTTTTTCCAATCCAAGTATGTCCCAAATATTGCATGAAACATACACTAAAAAATCCATTGTTTATCTGAAGTCCAAATATGATTCAGTGCTTTATATTTATCAAATATAATCACCACTTGAGATCATGATGCATTTTGCCTAAGTCACGCTCTGAGATGACAAAGTGCTATCCTGAACAGCATCACTACTGCGCATACCATCCCCAGGAGATGGACAAAGCAGATGTTGTTAGCTCCAATGAACTGGAGACACTTAACAACAATCACAAGACCATACGATGGTCTTCTACCCAACACAGCCCTCCTGACTTTAACCTACCATCCCCACCGCTTTACTAGAGAGACTGAAGCCCTTCCCCAGAAAGCGACCATTACCTGCTCCCTGCGGTTCATTATCCAGGCACCAACTTTCCTTTCTGAGAGCACCCCCCACCAGGCCATGTGTCTAGGTGGAGCAGATGCCACCTCTCTGGCTCGTGGCACAGACCTAAGATGGCCTGATGAGACACAGAAACCAGATATTGCCCATAAATCACTGGAGAAGGGGCCACTGCTTCTGCTGCACCTCCGTTTTGGTAAGCCTAGAGTACTGATGGCAACCTAGCTACAAGGAAGGCAAAATGTCTAAGAATTAAGTCCCCAGAGAGGAAAGCAGAGCAACAAGAAAAACGGAGACCATCCCGAGACAGCACTTTGGGCCCTGGGCACAGCCACACCTGAGGCCCAAGGGCTTCGGACATCTCTTTTGTATATGGCCCAGGGCACTTCTTTTATGCTCAACTCACTTAGTCAGCTCTCTGCCTCTGCTTAACAAAAGGGCCCTAACGCCTACTGCTGCACCGAAATGCCAGTCTTAAGTGCTTAGGCCAACTCTGCACATGCCACAGCTGCATGGCTTATGCAGACAGTCCTTTGGTGTAGTCTCGCCCCCCTTCAGTCTAAATCCCAAAGTGCCATCTCAGGGGACATGAGTGATTCTCACCAGAGAACGGAGCACATGCCCCTGCAGTTGCAAGCGGGCACCCTCAAGCTTTCCCTGTGTGCTGGGCAGAGCACGTGCCACCTTGCAGCATCCCCCATGGGGCTTCCCATTCTCCTGCTCCCCACCAAACACATAAGCCATCCTCAAAATGCGGAAATGCTGGTGCTAAGACCCCCATCGGCAATGAGTCCTACCTATTCCCAAGATTTACGTTCTGGGTATGAAAGTCAATAAAACTAATTAGATGTTTACCTCATTTCCTTGGTGATGAACCTTACATGCCGCTAATTGTCAAACTGAATCTATATGCAGACATTACCTCTACTGGGGTCAAGGCTAATTTCTGCATACACAAAGAAACATCACTGTGGTTATTTATTCCTGCGGCCGGTATGTTCTGTGCAGGTGCTCGTGAACTCATTTCCATAGGAGGAGGTGCTAGAGCCAAGATTTTAGTGCACCAAACAGGGAATTAGGTATGCAGCAACCATTAACAATAATGAGAGTTATGCACCTAATTCCCCAGCATCATTTTAAAATTTGTTTTATTAAATAATGCTGTAATGTTATGTTAAGTAATGCAATGTTAAATAACATTGACTTCAGCCTCATTAAATAATCTCCTTTACTATCATACTGGAAAACTAGTATCATTAGACAAATGCTATTTGTCATCAACCATGATGTAATTGTTACAGAAGATTCTGTGCTAAGGAATTAATTAATAAACAAGGTAGCACATATGTAATGCCACCAAAGGAGCCTAACAAGGAAACTGAGTGGGTCTGAAAAATGCTTTAGAAGGGAGTAAACTCAAAGTGCTAGCTGGTCACAAAGCTCAGAAACACTCAGCTTAGTGCCAAGGGGGAAAAGACCATAACCGCCACCTTTGGCCTTGGTCTTTTTGGGTGTGGCTCAGAGACTCGGATTCCCAGACAGGCGCTGTCTTAATGTACTGTGGGAAATAGGACAAAGACAGCAAATGATGGTGACTCCATGGCTTCCTGGTCAACCTTCCTTCCTGACAGTGGGAAGCTATGAAAAAGCAAAATGGACAATTGCACCTCCCACATGCTGAAGATAGGATCAAGTGAAACAGAGATTCCTGCTTGGCTTTTATCTTATTCTCAGATAAGATCAACACAACAACAGCTCTTCAAAGATGACACCCTATTGTCCCAAACCCACAAATACGTCAGTGTCTTAGTTACTTTACTCATTGCTGAGACAAAATATCCAACACCCAAAATTAAAAGAGGAAAGATTTATTTAGTGCACAGTTTTCAGAGGTTTCAGTCCATGACCAGCTGACTCCGAGGCAGGGTGGCCTGGCAGAGGGGCATCACAGAGGAGAAACAATCCACGGCAAGGAGAATGCAGCAAAGCAAAGTAAGCAAGGGGCCTTAGCAGTTTTTTCTGCCCCTTTTATACTCTATCTAGGCTACCCAGATTAGGGCAATGCCAAACCAATCAGTGGACTGATTTAGTAATCACACACCCTTAATCCAGCACTGCACCATGAATCAGTCACAAACTCTAGATCCAGCCACCTCTGAAACCCCCACCCATGACTGCATGAGGCTTTGAGGGGACATCCAGACACAACTCACAACAATGAGCTTACACTACAGGGAGGAACTGAGCCGCTTCTCAGCTGACCTCACCCTAAGGCAATGGCACTAGACCACCCTCATGGGTCCATTTGAATCACAGGTCCTTAAACAGGGAAAGGGAACAGTGGATGGAGGAGCTGGCTGATATGATTTGGGGGCTCCACCTGACATTGTGCCCCTGGAGATGGGGGAAGGAACCACAGGCCAAGGAAGGCGAGGGCTTCTAGACCCTGGAAAACAGAACCTCAGCTGCAGCCTCAGAAAGGAACATGGCCCTGTGGACCTCATGGTTTTAGCCCAATGAGATTTGTGACCTCAGAAAATAAATGTGGGTTTTGAGCCACTCAGTTTGTGGTGATGTGTTACAGCAACCGTAGAAAACTTGCACATCCTGACCTATAATATGGTCATCTCTTCGCAGTCACACCCAAGCAGACCCTCCATCCCAAGCCAGCTCTTTCCCATAGCCTGGTGGTGAACAGCGGCTGCTTCTGCAGACGTGTTTCACTATCAGAGGAGAGATTCAGGAAAACCAGAGAGAGGGAGGTCAACAGGCAAAGAGAGATTTGGCAAAAAGAGAGGTCAACAGATAAGAGCTAGCATCCCTCAGAGTCCAGCACAGCAGGGCGGGACCGGCACCCACGGCATTTGAACATCCGCAAACCCTTCTCTCAGAATAGCTCCCTTTCCTCACCCAGCCTTTCTTTTGAGCAATTTTTATTTGGAGCTGAGAAAATGGATACTTAGCTACATAAAGTTCAGTGTGCCACCTGATAAGAATCTTCAAAGGCAGGATTTGAACCTAGCTGAGCTGTGGGGTTCTGCTGATTTTCAGTGAGCTGTCACCACTTAGGGTTGACTGAAGGATCAGTCTTTGTATGGGAAACATCTGCTTTCAACTTTTGGGTTGCTTGCTGCCTGGTTCCTGCTGGGGGGGGGGCGTCTTACTAAAAGGGACTGAAGTTCACATTTTTTTAAAAAAAATCAGTCTCCATAGGAGAAGAATAAACATAAGATTGTTTTATTCTTTTGCAAGGTTCACAGTTCGGAAACTCAGTCAATACAGTGTTGAGGAGGGCTCCCAGCTAATACAATTATGCAAATAGAACGTAGTCTTCTGATTGCCTGGTGTCCCTGATGTCCACATGGGTCCATGGAGGAGCCGTTGACAAGTCCTGCAGGTGCACACACCCGAGTGTCCACCAGAATTGAAAGGCAATAGCAGGTATTACAGATGAGAGATTCATTCTGCCCTGTGTTGGTAATTGCCCATTTTACTCTATGACACAAGAGAGAGGCCATGATCTGGAGGGTAGTTCTGACTGTCCAACAGAATTCTCTGGAATGTTGGAAATGTTCCACATTCGCCCTGCCCAATATGGTAGCCACTACCACTCATCCTGGCTAATGTGACAAAGGCATTGAACATGGAGGTTCAGTTAATTATCTTCAATTAAATTTAAATGCCCACCTATGACCAGTAACTTGGGTATAGGATGGCATAGAATCACGAACTTAGAGTGATTCATGATTCCCAGGGGCCACCGGATGTAGAATGGACAGCTTTGCAGAGAGACTCATCCAAACCTCCAACATCTAGAAAAATAACCCTCTGTGCAAGGCGTGCTCACTCATCCATCATCTTGTCATTTTTAAAAAGACTTTTTGATCTGGACATCTTGTATCTATGTCATCGGCTACTGCATTATACATCATGCCTCCCCTGAACCCGTAACCCAAGGTGTCACTGTAGGTGCTTTTTTATTGCACATGCAGAGTTAATATGAGTGTTAATTGTGGCCGTCAGTTGAAATTAACTCATAGTGAAAAGCACCCTTGAACTTTGGAGCTAGTAACACCACACACACGGAGACAGAGGTCTTTCTGAGTGAGGGCAGATTCCCGGGTGTTGCTGTCCAAATCCCCCTTACCAAGGGAACTTGTTCTCTGTGCTGCTGTTGGGATTCAGGGAACAAAAGGCCTCCTGGCCACTGTCATTTTAGTGCGATAAAGACCATTCAAGAGCCACATTTTTCAACTTCACTTTAGCAGTCACAAATATCTCCAGATGCATCAGAGCACCCAGGCCATAATCCAGGTTGAATGACATTTTTAAACGAGGAAAATGAGATTTATAGATTTACTTGCCAGTCTCAACATTTTGATCCTCATCCTAAGAACTGTACCTTTGACAAGTGTTATTTAGGATGCTGTCTGGTTGGGCTTCCTGGGGAAATGACAGCCTGCGAATCCCTGCCCCAGCTACGCCATGGCCCACATTAGCCGTGCTCATCCAGCCAGGCACGATAGGAGGACACTAGCCGTTCTGGAGAGCTTGCGCTCTACCCCACACGCTCGCTATGAAGTTATACCGACCACGTGGGCTCAGAGGTCGTGTTGGGACACGGTCCCTCAAAGCAAGCTGTACGTATGGTACAGGCAGCTCTGAAGTATTTGCTCAGCTAAGGCGGCGGCTGTGTCTTAAGCCAGTTAGAGGGCAGAGGAGGAGCAGGGCAGGCCTGTTCCACACACACCCGGCCAGGTCTGGAGGCAGACTCTGAAGGAGGGAGGGAGCTGCTGTTGATTAATCGCTGGCCGGAAGAAGTCGATATTTATCTCTCTCGAGGAAGACAAAGCAGCCAAAACCAACAGGCACTCCCATGAGCCAGGAGCCACACGCATTTAGGGATGACACAGGTCCCCAGGGATGCTCCTGGGGAGTCCATTGGAACTCTGTTTGTGTCTGGAGACTCTGATTCCAATGACAAAGGAGAAAAGGAATTGGGAGCAGTGATCTTCACCCGTGCCATACCTTTGAATTACCTGGAAGACAGGACCAGCGGTGCCCAGAGCACCCTGAGAACCAGTATGGGTCACTCTGTGGGAGGCTTTGGAGACCAGTGTGGTTTATTTTTAAGCTTTCCAGGGAACTGTACCATGCAGAGAGTTTGTGTACCACTAGTTGGAAAGTCCGGAAAGTTCCTCTGGTGGGGGGTGGAAGTAGGGGCTGGGGAGAAGCAGACAGACGTAAAACTCCCAGAAGCCATGGGGGGCCCTGGACTGGACCCTACTGTGGGGCCAATGAGTGCCCATCACCAGCACTCCTGGAGAGCAGGTTGACCCACTCAGAGTGCACCAGGCCTCTCACTGCAGGGGTGCAGGAGTGGTTGCCCCTAGATACGGTGAGGTAGACACTGTACCTACAAGGGCAGGAGGGGCTCTCCCAAGGATGCTGAGGAAGGCTGGGATAGGGAGCGGATGCTGGGACCCCGAAAGGTCCTCTATGGGCAGTATCTCTAGACAGCCTTAGGTGTGTTATGGGATGCAAAATATTAGTCATGTCTGCAAGTCAAAAAAGAAAGGCACAAACTCTTTGAACCCAAGAAGGGTATAGCTCGTGTTTTTTCGAAAGTATTATTTTAAAACTTCAAAGCCTTCCACCTCATTAGGCTTTTCTGCTTACTATTTCAATCACTTTATTTTTCTTTTCGAGTATTTTTATAAGTCCATGTTTGCAGTACATAATATTCCCACTCCTTGTGTGGGGTGGGTGCCTGCACACAGCTCATCCTCACCCCTTTTCATCCCCTCTGCCTCCTTCTCCCCCTCCCTCCACCTCTTGATCTGCTTCAGATGTGAGAAAGACCCATCTCCCTAGTTCCTGTCATCTGTCTTTTACTTTGCTCCTTATTTAAATAATACATACTAGTGGCATTCCAGACATGATGCCTGTAACATCTCCTCTGTCTAGGCCAAGAGGACATCTTAAACCCATAAGGACCCTAACAAATCCTAAGCCAATAATCCCAGTTCATCACTCAGCCAAGTGCCTGGCATGCAGCAGTCCACTTCCTATCTCTGTGGTTTTGCCTATCTGCACTGCTCCTACTGGGGATCCTACATGGCACAGCTTTATGGCTTCCTCAGAGTATGTGCTCTGGCTGCATCTAAGACTGTAGCAGGTGTCAAGACCCCGTTCTGTTCCTGGTTATGAGTTCACCGTGTTTCATGATCCATCATACAAAGGACAGTGTATTCTTTACCTACGTTAAAGGAAGTATCTCGTAGGAGGTGTGCACGACACTCATCTTTACAAAACAGGAGACAGGAAGACAACAGCAAGCACCTTTTAAGTGATCACATCCAGGGGCAGGATATTTTCTCCCTGATCCCACAGGTCCATTTCCACAAAGTCTAGCAAGAGAGCCAGTGTCAAATACTTGGACACATTTGGAAAACCACACTGCTTCCATTACAAGGGGTCACCACTCCTTCTGCTTTTTCCTTCGAGACCATGAACTCTGAAAGCTGGGATGGTCGTGAATGAGGACGTACATCCTCGGGTGTCTGCATGTGGCTGTAAGGTATGTGTCTACAAGAGCTGATCACAATATGTGGTCAGTGTTTAAATTTTTTAAAATTACTACAGCAGAAGCTACGTTGTCATTAGTCCCCTTCAAAATATCCCCCTCTCTTCAAACACACCATTCTTGCCACTTTCTGAAGCAGCTCTGGAAGTCCTCTTTCATGTCTTTATGAGGTGCGATCAAAAATACGTTGAATATTGCTGCTAAGTGCCATCCAATAGCAAGCCAGGCTCGTAAGGCGTGTCCTCATCGCCTTATTTACTGGACCTGGCACTGTGTAACTTCTGGCTCTTCCCCAAATCAAAATGACCATGAAAGGTAAACACTGTAAATCAATCCAGGACATGCAGACATCCACAACCGTGCAACTACAGACACTCAGGAAGGAGAACTTCCAGAGTTGCTTCAGAAAGTGGCAAGAATGATGGAATAAGGGTGTCCAATGTGGAGGGGAATATTTCAGAGGGATTAATAGCAATGTGTCCTTTACTATAATAATTGTAATGTTCAAAATATTTTTCAATCACATTTTGTATATATCTGTGTCTATGCATCATGCATGCACACATGTATTCCTGTATCTGTATGTGCACATACATATGTGTGTGTCTGTTGTGTGGCTCTGTGGTGTATTTATGCATATCTGCATGTGTATCTGCATGTCATGTGTCTGTATGTGCCAGTGTGTATCTATGTTGTGTAGCCATCTGTGTCTGTTTGCCTATCTCTTGATGTCTTGTACCATGGTAGTGCACATGCGTGTCAGGTGTGTGCACACATGTGAGGAAAGACAGCCCATTACTCTGGGCAGGCAGGACAGATAGGAGACTCATCAAGGATCATACTTTCCTTGAGGGCCTCTCCCTGTGCTTCCTAGGAGCCTGCTCCTTCCCTGCGACTCCCAAACTTCCCGAGCGCTGGGTGTGGCTGGTCCTGGGCACGTGTGTGTGGGATTCAGCATCACAGGGCTGCGGATGGTGAGTGAAGACGCCCTAGCTGACTGGCATCACCACGGTCAGAGTGCAGGTGGAACTTTGTCCCACTCCTGAGCTCTTGGGCCAGAATCTGCGCTTGTAGCAAAAGCTTCCCTCTGTGGGAACCACAAATCTACTGGTAAGAACTGGTTGGCTTGCCTGCTTTCCCAGCTTGCCAGGACTTCCTCCTGCCTTCCCGTCCCCATGTACACATTTATGTGTTCCTTTCCTCTGCTTCCCCTTCAAAGACAAACCTGTCTCAGACGAGTGGGGGCTTATTTTCCTATCACCCTCACGGCTCATGCTGTTCACTGCTTAGAACATGCTTAGGATCCACACATCAATTTCACTCTCAAAATCTATCTCACACGTACGCAGAGCAAATTAAATCAGATCAAGCAGAAATTGCCTTAAAGGGAGCTAATATTCTGACTAAATTCCTGCTCAAAGCAGCCCTGCTAACCATCCCTGCCACACTTAACCTATTATCTGGGTCAGACAAACGAACAAGTCAGGCATCCCTTGGGTGTCTTTTTGGGAACTGGCCCTGGAAAATCCCATTCACCTTATAACTCTGGATTTCCATTTACAGCAGGGTTAGCTGCCCGCCGAAACAATGGCAGAATAGCAAGTAATTCTGAAAGGGTAGCTGGGCTTAGGGTATTGTCTATTCAGAGTTGGAAAAATGTAGACTGTGTTTGCAGAGCATTTAAAATGGAGGCAACTATTTTTATAGCTAGAAATCAGAATGCACTCAAAAGCCCATGGGCTGGGGTGAGGAGGCAGATAAGGGAAGCAGAATGGGTACGGAGTTGCCATTGGAAATGACGGACTCTGGGTGTGCAGAGCCCACAGATCTGCAGCAGGGTGTGCTGGTGGCCAGCAGGATGATGGCCCCAACGGTCACCCTGTGATATTTAAAACCTGCGAATGTGTTACTTCCCACCGCAAAAGGGACCGTGCAGGTGTGATTGGAAACCTTGAGACAGGAGCTTATCCTACAGGAGGAAGGCAGGTGTGAGCCAAGGGAAGCAGGGCCTCCAGGAGCCGGAGAAGGCGGGAAACAGATCGGCCCCAGAGCCTCCACCAAGGACCAGCCCTGCGCAACTGGACACTGGAGCGAAACCCACTGCAGACCTCTGCCCTCCAGAACTGGGAGACAACACATCCGGGCTGTCAGGGCCAATTTGTCACAGCAGTAACTGGAGTTCCCCTGGAGTCACCCTGCCTGCCGTCACACTGCCTCATGGCGCCACCCAGCTCCTCTCGCAAAGCCGAGGGAATGAGCGCAGAGCTCTCCTGCGCCAGCCGAGGGTGGAGTGACACACTGCGCGGAGAGGCACCTGCCTCAGTGCGCACAGTGCTGTAGTCAGAGTCCGAGCAGAAAGAGAAGGGCTCAGGCTGCCTCAGGTGGCGGGGTAGATGGTATGCATGGCGGGCTTATTGCAGAGCGGGGGCTTTCCCACAGTTACAGGCTGTGGACAGGGCAGTGCCGTTTCACCTGCACGCGGAGCCTTGGGCCTTGGAGAGCTCGTTCTCCTTGCTGTTTCTTCACTCTTTTAGCTGCGGGGAAGCAGGTTTGCACACCCTGGAGTCCCTGCTTCCTGCTGGACCCCGAGGAGCCGCACACCTCGAGGAGCTCCCTGAAGTTCACTGCCAGGCAGCCACAGAGAGTACGGACAGCTGCACAGGGCGTCCGGTGGAGAGGAGCACCGGGTCACCTGGGCGAGCCAGCCCACCTCAGTCTGGCGTTGTTCTGTAATGAGAAAGATGTTTCATTCCTATGCGTCTGGGCTTTTTGAAATGTGAACTGTTCTATTTCCTTCTTACTTCGAAGAGAGCACAACCAAAGGCCTTGTGTTTCTGCTGCGCAATCTCAAAACTTCACGATTTTTTGCAAGAAAATTCCTTTCTTCTCAGATTCTACCAGCTAGTGCCCTGTGACTGTCACAGCGTCTCATTTCTGCTTGTTCGTCTGGCCTGGGGAAGAGTGGAATCCATCACTACAGGTCTGGTTACGATACCCCAAGCCTGACCACCCCAGCCCGCCTCCACCCCACCGCGCACCACGCACCACTGCGCCTCCAACCCAGTGACCAGGGATGCTGACCTGCAGACAGCGCCACCTAGTGTGAGTTGGCCACAGGCGCTCCTTGCGCACAAGCTCCCAGGCAAGTTTGGGTGAGGGGAAAAAGAACAGATTTTTTTTTTTCTGTTTAATCATCACTTCATTTTGTTCCTAGAGCCCTCTGTGCATCCCAGTGCTGTGCTGGAGTTCAGCCAAGTCGGTATGAATGAAAGCGAACTTAAGGGGTGCGTACATGCGTGTACTGTGTTCAACACAGCCCCATGAAATGGCCATTTTACACATCAAAAGCGACCTGATATTTATATATGGAGACTCACGAAACAAAGGTTAAATGTGTATTTTCTCATTCTGGGAAATTCGGATACTGTGTTTATGAAAAATAACAGATCTAAGCCATCCATCTCCTGAGTTTACAGCCTTTTTGTTGCTACCAAGCAAGGAGGCTGTTTTTCCCATCAGGCTCCTGATCTTTCTCGATGCTTCCATCTGCTTCCTTCTTAGCAGGATGGAGTGACCACCCAATGGCTTCCACATGTCCAAAGACCTCTGGATTCCAAGCACTGGCCACAGGACTTGTCCCTCCTCAACTTCAAATTATACAAACGAAGAGTGTGATTGGCTATTCCTAGCCAATGAGAGCTTCCCTCCAGGTCACATGTCCTTGCAAGGTCTAATCAGCAGAAGCCAGGAAGGGTTAGCCCCATTGTCCTCACCTAGGTTTTCCCGCCTTTGAGACCCTCACCCAGGCCGGTTCCCCAGCTTCAGCTCTGCCCGGGATCTACAGAGCCGCTCAGTAGCTCCTTTTCAAAGAAGCCCTTCCACATTCCCTCACAGGCTGCTGGGGCCCCCACTGCCCAGACAAAACACCAGGATTCTGTCTTCTGCCTTCGCGTCAAGGGCTGCTGCCTGAAGTCCTCTCACCTACCTGTCCCAGGTCTGTGTGTGCGGGCTGCCCTGGGATGGAGGCCCTGCCGGCAGAGCCCTTGATTCCTCTGTCCATTCCTACCTGCCAGACATGTCAAAAGCACAGCCACTGTGTCATATCAGTGAAAGGTAACTGTTGTAAATTGTGTACTCGTCATTTGTCAAATGCCTGGAGGCCGGGAAAGCATTTGAACAGACCTCCCCAAAAGATACGCAGATGGCGATAGCTATAGGGAAAGAAAGATGTCCAGCATCTCTAGTCCACAGGGAAATGCAAAGTAAGGCCACAGTGAGTGACACACTGTTGCACACCTCTTAGAGTGGATTAAAAACACTTTATTCATTTGTAGGAAAATGGATGCAACTTGAGACCATAATGCTAAGTAAAAAAATCAGACACACAAGCTTAAATACAGAGGGCTTCTTTTATATGAGAAATTCAAAGTATAAACAAAGAGCAAAATAAAAGACAAGCAGGGAGATACATCTTTTTCAAACGGGAGGGGGACCAGAAGATGGAGAGGTGGGGGAAAGAAGCGAAGGAAAAGAGAAGAAAAATGAACTGAGCTGTGTCGTGTACATGACCAGCTCCCTATAAGGAACGCAATCACTAGGTAAAGCAAGCATGTACTAATAAAAGATAAAAACTGGGAAAAAATTTATAAATAGTAACACATAAAATTTGAAAAATTAAAACAAAAAACTGACAACACAGAATGAGAAAAATTTGGAGCAACTAGAGTTCTCTTCCACTGCTGGTGGGAATAAAAAGTGGTATCACCTCTGTGGAAAACAGTTCTACAAACTCCTGTGACGCTAAACATCCAGCCACCCTACCATCCAGCGGCCCTACTACCAGTTATCCAACAGAAATAAAAGCACATCTCCAAACCTGTGCATGGATGCTTATAACAGCTTTATTTGTAATCAACAAAACATGAAAATAAATGTCCCTCAGCAACAAAAAGCTATTTGCTGAAAAAGTATTCCCCTCATATATTCAAGAGCAACTCCCGGAGTCACACACTAAGTACAGGGAGTTTTACTGAATATAAATGGTATTTTCCATTAAAAGATCCTTTGGAGGGCTTTTTCTGTGTTGGTAGATTTCATGATGCCTGTCTGTTCAAAGGTCAAACTGAGGCAGATCTCTCTACTGCCTCCTCTCTGCCCAGTGCCAGGTGCTAGGGCAGGGCGGGCAAGAGCGTCCCAGGTGGAGGAGGCCCCGCACATCTGCATTAAAGAAACTCAGCCCCTGCTTCTTGGGGCCACAGAAGCACGTGGATGGGCCTTGCAAGGCCTCCTGGCACTTGTTGCTAGCCAGGCATGAGGCTAGGCACAAGGGAGCCCCTCACTCACACCCCCCAACAGCCGATTGGGGGGGGCCTCATGGTTCCCGCACTTTGCTGTCCAGAGGACCTGGATACCAAGATTCTCAGCTACTTTGCCAGGAAAACTACTGACCCTGGAGCCCAGCACTGGCCTTGCCACGTTTAGGGGGCCACCACCAGGTACTCCAATTTGTCACATGGACTGAACAGCCCCCCAAATCCACGGGCTCAGGCCTGACATGGCGGAGAAGTATGGAGAGATGGCGTCTTCGAAAGATGATCAGGGTTACATGAGGGTGTGAGGGTGGGGACCTCTGGACGGGATAAGCGGCCTTGGAAGAAGAAGTAAGGGACGTGTTCCTCTCCATGAGTGCCCCAAGGGAAGGCCACGGAGGACATGAGTGGGCATGGACAAGGCAGGAAGAGGGCGTCACTGGATGCAACACAGCTGGAACCTTGACCTTGGACTCTGGCCTCCAGAACCTCAATTGCTCTTTGCTGAGCCACCAGTCCCAGCAGGCCACCAGGCCACCAGGTCACCAGGCCACCGGTCTCCTGTGGGTTCATGAAGGGCCAGGTTCTTCCCTCCAGGCTGCTTCTGTCCACCTCAACCTTCAGCTTTTGCTGACGCTCAGGAGGTTCTGCTAACTCTACTTGCTCTTCTTCGTGACGGGTCACACCCCGAATGTGAGCACGTTATGAGCTCCCTAACCCTGGCACCTCCGGCATTTGGGACTGAAGGAGTCCCTGTCTGGGTCTGTCGTGTGTACTGCAGGGGCCATACAGCTTCTCTGGCCTCAGTCCCCAGATGAGAGGAGAAACCAGCCCCCAAGCTTTGTCAACAGAACCATCTCCAGACATGGACTTCTGTTCCCTGGCGGCAGTGTACCCCGACCTACCACACACCAGATTCTCCACTTCTCAGCGTTTGCTTGCAAAGGGGTTTTCATTTCTTTGCCAAACGGGGAGCTTAGCTCAGAGAGGTCAGCTCTTACTCAAGGTCACAGAGCAACTAAGCGAAGTAATTCAAGTCCCCACCCCTCAGCCTTCCGCGGAGCCTCTGGATGGTGTCTATTCCCCTCTCTCAGGTGGACACCCTGTCACCGAGGCCCTCGCTGTGGCAACTGCAGGTGCTGGGCTTAGCTTTGACACCGAGCGGCTGGGTGGGGCTCAGGAGAACCTCCCTCCCTCCCTCCCTGTCCTCTCATCAGAGGGCAGTGCTGCTGATGACCCCCAGCCTGCGTAAGGGGAGGAGGTGGCGCACATTCCTGCCCTCAGCAGCAGGAGGCTCACGTTCTGGATTTTCTGCAAGTCTTGGCAGGACCCTAAGGATGCCCCCAGAGCTGGGAGAGTGGCCACCATCCATTGTACCCGGCACCCAACTGTCTCTTCCAGGTCCTGGTCTTGCTCCTGGTCTCATCTCCTGGTGGTGTTACTGAAAGTTTCTGTTCATTCATCCCCGCTGCCCTGCTGGGTCCCCTGACGTCCCTCACATCCACCCCACAGGTGCTCGCCGGGTGGCTGTGTGGGCCCTGGCAGCCTCTCCACTAGGACCAGTCACCCCCTGGGAGGCCTGCTCAGAGCACTGGGCCTGGGACAGGCTGTCAGACCTGGGCTGTACAAAGTAGACAGAGATCAGCTCGGACCATAGCAGGCCAGCACAGCCAGTGAGGACAATCTGGCCAGACCCTGACTATACCAGCTGGACACAGACCAGCCGGCATGGCCCAGGCCAAACCAGCTCAAGCCAGAGCACTCCAAGTCCACCTGGGCTAAATCTAGGGCAGGCTCATGCCAGCAGGACAAGAAAGGCTGATGCAGGTCGACTCAAGACCAAGAAGGCCAGCGCAGGTCAAAGCAGCCTTGACCAGCCCACGCAGGTCAACACAAGCCAAAGCAGGCAAAAACCAGATCAAACTCATGCCAGCCAGGGCCGACCCAGGCCAACCAAATCAGCTCACCAGACCGGGCTGTGGCAGCGCGACTGCAGTTCCAGCCTGTCCTGTCCTTGGCCGCCGAGTGCTCCCAGAAGGTGACCTCCCGGCCTGAGTGCCGCCCATCCAAAGGCCTGATAGAAATCTGCTTCCAGGAGCTGCCAAAGCAAAGGCCCCGCCAGGTGCAGCACCAACAGCTCGGCTGCTGGACAGCACACGGTGCGCCAGCAGCCTGACATCGCTTTCAAACCACTGCTTGATTTCAATAATTATAAGGCTTCCTGGCCCCTGACAAACACATGCGAAGCCTTCCCAAGTGCCAGCGGAGCCAGGGCCGGGAACCGAATCAGAGCGGGGCCTCGCCCTCCCGTGTGGTTTCTGTTCTTCCTAATTTGTGTTCGCCCAGAGCGATAGGAAATCCAGAGGCCTGCGGGCTCGTTACTCACTTTCCACCCCCGTCAGTCACAGGGAGGTTTTACATTATTGGATATGAGTTTGGGGTGAATTATGCAGCTTTCAAATTTTGATGAATGAGAGAAAAAATGCCTATACAGAACACGGAATTGTGTGTGTGTGTGTGTGTGTGTGTGTGTGGAAAACACACATCACCATTAGCAATCACACATCTATGTCCTGTGCAGCTTTCTCTGCAAATCACTGCACCTGGCCAGTAGTGAGAGGCTGCAGTGAGAGCCTTGCCTGTCCGCCTCGGTGTCAGGGCCTCCTCAGCAACTGACACAAGGTCAGCTGCCCCGGCTTCTGGAATGATGTTTTCCAAGTGCTCTCAAGTATCACATGGCAGCTATGGGACACTCACGTAGTCACAGAAATGTAGACAGCACTGCACTTCCGGGACACAGGTTCCCAAAATGAGCAAGACCGAAGGGCCTGCAGAGCTCATGAAGCACTCCTGTTGCCCCGGAGCAACCTTGGAGCGCCTTTCCACCTGCCCTGGAAGTACAGAGGTGACTGTGCGGTCATGCTCTGGTGAGAGCTGAGTGTGATCGGCCTGCTTGCTGCCACCTCTGACCCCCAGGGGCTTTGCCTCCCATGGTGGCATCAGGATAAGGGCCTCGCTTTGGGACAGGTGACCTTGGCAAAATCCAGGAGGTATCAGGTTTTCTGAAACACAGTATGGAAGGATGAGTTGTCTCACTGCCTTCCCCTGCCTCCCGGCTTTATTTACTCGCTAATCACGTCACGGGACACTTGCCTTTTCTTCCTGTTTGGATAACCCGACAGGGCGTCAGGTCAACCGGCTGTGCATGGCAGCTGGCAAGAAGCCGCCCACACTTACGGGCTGATCTCCGGTCCCAGGCTTGGCTGGCTTCAGTGGCGTGTGATCACTACAGCTCCTCCACCTCATATTATTAATTTCATTTATAGCAGAACCAATAACTCATACATTCAAGGCAGTTTGTCATGCATACCTGTAAATAGATTGAAAGTTTACTGAAGCATGCTGGGTAAACACGACTCTTGTGTCTGCGCGTCTCCTGGAATCCCGCCAAGTTCTTTAGATTGGGGCGATATTTTTTATAATGCATATGAATTTATGCTACAAAGGCAACCTCGCCACTCCAGCCCCCGCCGCTGTCACCCCTGAAATTCCATTTAGTTTCAATTTTACTGCTCAAGCCCGGCTCTGTTTGAGCTGTACCCTGTGAAGGTGAAATGCCACCGCGTCGTCCCTGTATTGATTTAGAAGAGTCGCCTCAGTGTGCGCCAGCTCCTGCAGCTGCTGCTCAGTGACCCAAGCACAAAATACTTCGCTCTGAACAAGGTGAGGACACAGGGCGGTGTGGCCCGGCCCAGGCAGCAGGCCTGGGAGGGCTGGGAGGGGCAGGGTGAGCACCTCCCGCAGCAGGGCAGGCGGAGTCCCCAGGAAGGGGCATCCCGGCCACATACTCAGGGTGCACATTTAGAGCAAACCTTTCACTTTTCTTTTAAGGTTTCATCTCAAGGAAGGTGATTCGAACTCCTAGGAACAGATAAAGATCTGTGCTCTGACAACAGCGCCATTCCTAAAATATGCCCTAGATGCGTGCACAGAGGCACACATAGGGGCACGGCTCAGACTGAGGGCCCTGACCCCAGGAGGGCCTGGCTCGGTCCTACGCTCTTCAAGGGCAGTGGGTTCCACCTTCCCAGTAGTGCCTCCTTCCTCTGGTACCAGATTCTCAATTCCCACACATGGGTTGGCTCCACCCCAGCCTCTGGCTAAGATCACGTGGCTCAGATCTGGCCAATCAGACATTGAACCATCCCTGCGCAGGACCAGCTCCAGGAAAGCCACACTGATCCAATGAGGCTCCTTTTAGGACTCTTCCTAAAATGATCCAAGAAGCTCAGCTCTGCTACTACAGGACGTGTGTGTCGGGGGAGCGGGTAAGGAGTTGTTGAGCAGGTAGCATAGAAACTTAGGAACCCACTTGCTACTAGAAAACCTCATTGGCAATGAAGGGAATGTTAGCAAATAGAAAAGGAAACCAAACCCACACATCAAGAGAAGTCTATGGAGCACCAAGATCTAGTCATTCCTGAAGCCCATATGGCTCTTGGCTTTTCCATTACTTGAGCCAATATTCTTTAAAAGCAAAAGGAAGTAGAGTTGGGAGGCCCTCTCTTCTGGTTTAAAGAAAAAGTGTTGATGATGCAACCTCGAACTCAAATTCTAAGATTTGGAGCTGAGTCCTGCCAACCTTTCTGACAATTACTGTGCTTTTCTTACAGCTGCAAGTGTCTGATTCTAAATTAGTCGGAGCTTTTGGATTCCTCCAGGTGCGATCCTTTGTAAAACCAATCTCTCCAGTTGTCTAAGTGCAAAGAGACCTGATTGTATAAAGGAAGTGTACCGTTTCGAGTGAGCAGGGAGGCGCATGTTCTGCTTTTCTGCATGGTTTCTCCTTTACACCTGTGTGTCACTTTCTACGCAGCATCTTCAGCCCTCTGCCTGCCTCTTTCCTGACCTGGAGGCACATGCACACTTGCAGCTGGTGAAAGTGTCTTCGTCCCAGCACCCCTACTCCTGACCCTGGATTAGGAGAACAGAGACACGGGAACCGTCTGCCCAGCTGGCAGCCTGGGCTCCTCTCTCCCAGTGACCTTGAGTAATATGCATGTACATACTTGACTTGGCTTGAACTGTGCATTTTACTTTAGTTTATACGCCGGAGTCGGTGGCATTTTGAACACAATGGGAAAATCTATGTAAATGAATACCTGCAATTATGTAAAAGGCTATGCAATGCATGCCCTGGACATGGCTGTGCTGTCACCAAGTGTCCTAATGTGGATGGCCTGCACTCTGACCACTGGACCTCAGCAAAGCAAGGAGACCCTGAAAATAAAAACACAGGCAGGCTTTCCCCTCTCTCTGAGTGGGGACCTGATTTCAGTTGACTGAGCTGCAGGCGAGAACTAGACATTGATTTTACAAAAATATGATTAAATCTTTCTGTCACTCTCTGCCCAAATGCCGTGCTTTTAGCAACTTCCTCCTGCTAACTTTGGACTTGGTTTGATCTTCTTTCTCTAGTGCCTTGAAGTCTGAATTTAAGTTGCTGGTCTGACATCTTCCCAGTGTGGGCTTTACTGCTATCCCATTCCCTCTGGGGACAGCTTTTGCTGCCTTGTTTCCCTGGGAAATTTTGTTCTCAGCTTCATTTGCCTCAAGGTATTTTCTAATTTTCTTTTTGATTTCTCCTTTGACCCTTGGTTGTCCCAAGAGGTTGTCTCTGTAAATTTTCCAGTATTCCTTTCACTGTCGACTTCTAGATTGCTTGGTATAATCTCGGTGTTCTTAAGGTGCAGGCTTGGTTTTGTGGCCAGAGATGTGCTCTCTCCTGGAGAATGTCCTCTATGCCCCCAAGGAGAGTGGTTCTGCTCCCTCAGGTCCACTGCGCCATTATTCCCAGCCACCAAGATGTGGAAACAACCCAAGTATACACCGGTGGTCAAATGGACAAAGAAAAAGTGGTATATAAACACAAAGGAATATTGTTCAGCCTTCACAAAGAAAGAAATCCTCAATGTGGAACAACATGGGTGAACCTGAGGATATTATGCTAAGTGAAATAAGCTGATCACAAGCAGACAAACACTGTATGATTCTTTCATATGAGGGCCTACAGGGCAGAGAGTGGGGAGGACATGCAGGAGTTGCTTGGAAATATAAAGTCTCTGTTAAGCAAGATAAATACATTCCAGGAATCTGCGGCACCCCATAGCACCTTCAGGTAATACAGCATTGTGCATGTAAGTTTCTAAGAAGGCAATCCTGTGTTGAGTGTTCTTATCACAAAATAAATAAACTTTCATTCATTAAAAAACTAAAGATGACTTTAAGAGTAGAACACAAGAAGGTGGAAAAACCAACAAAGGGTGGGTTTGCACTAACCACTGGGCACCTACGTGTTCACGAGCACTGTCTCTGAACCGTGTAAACACACACAGAAGAGGGCTTTCCCTGTTCATTTTCTGGTGTTTTTTTTTTGGTTTTGTTTTGTTTTGTTTTTTTTGCAGTACTGGAGATTGAACTCACGACCTTGCGCTTGCCAGGCAGGTGCTTATGCCGCTGAGCTAAATCCCCAGCCCTCCCTGTTCATTTTCAATGGCACACTTCCTCATGCCCTCTTATCCCTGTGCACTCTGACAACTTGAGAGATTCATTTTACAATGCACAAGAGAGGAGGTGCATAACCACAGACTCCCGCCCTCTGCAGGCAGGTTGCAGTTGCCCCCAGGGATGTATTAGTGCCCCTGACACACACACACACGCACACACACACACACACACCTAAGTCAGGTGATCCTCGATAAAGCATCAAGAGACACTGGCGTGTCCACCCCTGTGCAGAAAGGCCCTCCTAAGCTGCCATCTGAGCCACCCTGCACTGTCCCTCCCCCTTAGGCACAAACAAGTGCCCCCAGCCGGCCAGCACCGTCCTTCGGGAGACCCACGGCTCAGTGCTCACCAGGGACATGCCCTGGCTGGGTGACACTTCAGTGAAGGGCCAGTACTGGGGATGCCACACTCACCTGGCCAGGGCTCTGGCCGTGCCTCCACTGTTCCAGGCCTAGGATTGCAGTCAGCCACCGCCCACCCCAAACATCACGCACAGGGGCTCTGCAGAGTGTGCACGGCTGGCCACAGCCTCCTCCAGGGACAAGCTGCCACTGCAGCGTGTGGGGAGTCCGTCCTTCCCGCTGTGTCTTCCCACCCACCCCCATGTGCCATGTGCATTCTCCGTGGGCAACAGGTGAGCCGGACAGCGAGTGCCAAGGAGGCTGTCCTTCCACGGTAACTCGGGCACCTACATTACTGTGTCCAGCTCCACCTAGGCGTTCAGGATGACAGAAGCGCCTTGCTAGCTTGGTTCCTGCAGATTCCCCCAGAGCCCATTCGCACCTGTTTCCCCAGCGCCTCTGCTGGTAGGACAAGCTGGCTGGCCCGGGCCCGCCTGGTGGCCAGGAGGCGCAGAGTGAAAGGAGGAGCCAGGAAGGAAGATTTCCCTTCCCAGTCTCATCTCCAGCAACCTGCCTCTCCCTAACAAGCCCTACCTCTCAACAGCAAGTCAGCTGTGGTGCCCCTGTCCTCTTCCAAAAGCCCTGTGTCTGAGTGTATGAGGCCCATGGGGGACACCTAGATCTAAACCTAACTACTAAGTTGAGCCCAGGGAAGAGCAGTATCTCCTTCCACCACACCTGTGAAGCATCAAACAGCTGCCTGGGTAGCCTTCAACTCCCCACTGTCTGTGGCTCCATGGAGGGACGATGGGTTTCCTTCCCTCCTCTTGCTCATGAGCGGTAAGCCAGGTGGTTCTTAGGATGGTTCCTGGGGCCTGAGTCAACTCCACCTCTTAAGAAGAACAGTGTTACAGTTAGTTATGTACTGCTGGATAACAAATCCCCCCATCTTTTAGTAGCTTAAACAACACCTGTGTACGCATCTCACAGTTCCACAGGTCAGGAACTCAGACAGGGCTCAGCTGGATGATTCTTCTATAAAGAGAACTCTTCCAGGTCCTCATCAAGGCCCAGAAAGTTTATATTTGTAATTCCATGGAAAAGTTATTAGAATTCTATTGAGTTAATTCCAATCTACCACTTCCAATGCAACCCACAGAGAGAATAAAGACACTAAAGTATATTTGTAGTTATGGGGAGCCAAGGAGTCCTAAGTCCAGCTATGATGATGGCTATCCATAACAAAGGCCTCCACCCAGGGTCGAACCCAGGTTTTATTAATTCATGAAGAAGGGAGTGGCTTGAGGATGAGTGTCTATGAGAATGGCAGGAAGTAGGTGAGTGCTGTGAGCTGGGCTAGGTAGGAGGCCTGAAATCACCTCAGCAGTATGCAGAGAGAAGGATCTGCAAAAAGAGTAATCTGCATAACACAATTGAGATAGTATCTAATGTTTGGGGGTTGGTTCTTCACCCCTGATGTGTAATTTTTCAAGCCCCAGGAAATCACAGCCTCTATCTCGATCTCAGACGTGGAGCACTGGTTCTTCATCTGGTCTCACACAAGGGAACAATGGAGGCCCAGGGAAACACTGCCTGCCATCTTCAAAGATGACCATCAGCACCTTGGCTGGGCCAATATGCATTGCTTAAAGCCAACTGAAGAGATAAGGAAAAGTCCTGGCCAGCTCCCTACATAACAATACATGGAAACAGGGCCAGCTTCAGTCAAAATGGAGACAACTGCTCCTCCTTCAAGCGCCCAGGTGTCGTCCACATTCTGCTCCAAGGGAGGACCACAGTGTCACTGGGTGGTTCTCAGGGAGGGGACGGGCCAGGCTACAGGGCCCGGGAGCCCTTCACTTCCACATTTGGGACCTTTTGTAACGACCACTGGCAGGTGAGCGGCACGTGGCCTGGGAGCTGGCGGTCTCAGAGAGGTTGGACTTCTTACGTGGCAGCGCAGCGTCCCACACTGCATGTCCTGAGTGGCCTGTGGGAGCTGGGAAGCGTCTCATGACGTAGTCTCAGAAGACCTAGCAGTCAGTTGCATCACCAGGTCACCAAGGATAGCTGGGATTCAAGAGTCTCTTCTCCACAGGAAAAGCCCATCACAGGCAAAGCTGCCCCTTCCTGCTGAGCCAAGTGTCCTCTGGTGAAGAGGGGGTAGTACAGGCCCTCTCTGCAGAAGTGGGTGAGAATGAAAGGAGAGGGTCCACTTCAAGGCCTCAGTCTCCGGCCCTTGCATAAGCTCAGAGGTGGCTCAGCTTTTCCTTGATTCAGACTGGATTGGAAACTGCCTTGACCTGAACACCTCAGGAAGCTCAGGCCGCTGTATTCCCTCCCCACTGTACTCTCCCCCACCCTCCCAGGGCGCCCCTCAGAGCATGGAATTTCAGGTGCGCTGGGTCAGAAAGGCCAGATATACCACTAACGATCATCACTGCTGAGGAGCAATGTGTGTGTGCTGAGGCTATGCCTTCCCCAGCAATAATCTACAAACAAAAGGGAGAAAAATCATAATAATCATTGAAATACCAAGGAGAAGGAGACTAATTATCAATGCAAGGTGCTTTATCTTGCCAAGGCCCAAGCTTAAATTCCTAAGTGGGAGAAAAGTGAGAGTAATTTTGTTAATTGTTGTGTAAAATGCCGTGTTGTAAAAGGGGCTCCCCAAGCTCCCTGAGAACAGCAGAGCGACCGCGGGCCCCGGGGCAGCCGGCTTGTCCTGCCAGACTCAGAAGTGGTTCTCCTGAAGGCCGCCGTGGCAGTGACCGGAAGGAGGGGTCCACTGCACCCCCAAGCACAGGGTCACAGCTAAAGGGAGAGCAGTAAGGGGGGGGTCATGAGCATCTTGCCGGTCAGCCTAGGGTTCTTTTGCCTGATTCAGATGGAAATCATGAATCGGCAAACCTCTGCCAGGCATTCCAACGTCACCACGTGGCCCTGGATAACGCTGGATGGCAGCAGGTGACCCAGTCAGCCGCTGGTCACTGCCCTTGACACTGTGGGGCAACTCCACCAGGCGCTGCTCTTTCTTAGCTGCTGGGCTCCTGAGCTCTTCAGTGCTAAGACATCTGAGTGTTTATCGCTTTCTTTTGAAATGACTGCTTTGTCCACACTACCCAGGATAAGAACTGTGAGTAGATTTCCAAGTTGTAACTTCTGTAGCTGGCACTACCAAGAAATGAATGACGAGCAGGTTATGGAGGCACCAGTTCCAGTCTTTATTCTAACAGGGCTTGTGCTGCAGCCCGGGGGCCAGGGCACAGGAGGGCGCCCCCCAGACTGACCGGAGGAGTGTGGGACAGCTGCTTACACAGCAGCTGCAGGCCTGATTTAGGGAGGGGCGGGGCTGGAGCTTGCTGTGCATGTTGGGGGTGTGAGGAGTATCCAATGCCGCCCTTCTGGATCCGAGTCACCCCAGCTGTCTCCTCTCTTCTTCAAAAAGGCAACAGTCCTCTGAGTGGCCTGTCCAGCTGCTCTTCTGTTGGAGAATGGCCATTTGGTAGCCCAGGGTGACACTGAAGCAGTGTCCCAGTCCAACGGGTGGGGGGGGGGGACAAAGGAGAGAGGGCGAGAGGCACACTGACCACCAGCAAGCCACATCCCCCTCCAGCTGCACAGGAAAACAGGGAGTGAGGCCCTTCTCATCTGCCTCAAATAAGAAAAAAGGGCAAAGGCAGTGTGAAATTCACCTAGAAGGAAGGTGAAAAGAAATCCTCCAGTCTTGGGCTGGGGATTTAGTTCAGCGGCACAGCGCCTGCCTGGCAAGCGCAACATCATGAGTTCGATTCCTGGTACCGGAAAAAAACAAAACAAAACACAAAAAAGAAATCCTCCTGTCTTGACTATTTAAAATCCCAAAGGTACTGGAAGCAAGCTGAACCTCAGCCTGAGGAAGGAGTAGATCCACCGTGGTACATCGTATACGGTGGAATAGTAGTCAGTGGTGAAAAATGAGCTCTCAAGCCAGGAAAAGACACGGAGGAAATCCAAACATCTACTCCTAAATGAAAAAAGCCACTCTGTGAAGGCGGTGCGCTGCATGACTCCAATCGCACGACATTCTGGAAAACGCAAGGCTACTGGTGACAGTAAAGAGAACAGAGGTTGTCAGGGCGAGGGGACGGGAGGGATGAGTAGCTGGGGCGCTGAGGATTTCAAGGGCAGTGGAGCTGCTCTGTGCGCTGCTCCAGTGGTGGATACTTTTGTCTAAACTCACAGAATGTTCAACACAAAGAGGATGTCCTCACGTAAAGTCAGACCTCCACGAGTGACAGTGCATGGGACCCCAGTGGTGAACCGGTGGTGGCGCTGGAGCCTGAGCCTGGCTTCCGAGGAGGGCCCCTGTGGCTTGGTCCCAAGGCTGGTGGTGCTCTCCTGTGGGTGCAGGGTGGCAGCACAAACCCCACTGTGGGGGGGTAGCGGGCCCAGGCGGAGATCTCAGGTGCGAACAGGTGGCGATGCCACTACACATGCCCATACCGAGGCCTCCGTCCCACCTGTTTCCCACCAGACAGTGGGGTCCACAGGACAGAGCCCTGTCCCTCCTGTGCCCAGCCACGTCCCTGAAGTACAGCACAGGGCTGTGTATAGTGGCTCTGACTCCACGTGGGGCTGGACCCAGCGCTGTTACTCAGAGCCTGATGTCTGTGCTTCTCCCGTTCATCCACACAGGAGCCCATAGCTGCTGGACGAAGGGCCGCCGGGTGAACCACCGAGGCCTGCCTGGCCTTTGGCCTGGGGTCCTGGGGACACCCCCACAGTCTCCGGGGAACACCTGGATCTGTCCAGAGCAGATTTTGAGGTGCACTCATCCTCCTTAGTTCTAGGAACACCCCAGAGAGAGCCACCTTCTATGTTACATCCGTGGAGCAAATCTGGGCTTTCTGCTGGGGCCTCCGGTGCCTCACTGGGGGGCAGAGAAGAGCTGCCCTGCAGCTGGTGGCTTATCCATGCACGCCCTCTTCACACTGCCCACCTGCGTGGCTGATGCGCCTGTGCTTGGTTCTGAGCACGTTCTACATGAGGGGATCAATTCTACAAGTTCTGCCTTGAGGGTGGGGTGTCTTTTGAGCAGCCTGCTGACCACCCTGTATCACCCCCGGCCTCCCCAGCAGTGTACACTCCCTGGCCTCCTCCTGGCTGCCCGAGAACCCCACCCTCACCCCTCCCAGGCAGGTCTGTCCCAGCCTCTTCTGGGCCAAGCCCACATGTCCTGCACCACATCAGACATCTTCCCGCCCTTCCAGGGAGCTCTGTTCTAGAAAGACGGCTACACTTAGTTCCCAGTGAGGTACTGGAGACAGAAACCTTCCAGAATGCTCGCTTCCCTTAGCCAGAAGATAAAACACTGCCACGCACTCTGAATCCCCCGGAGATGTGACAACAGTGCACTGCTCATGTCTTAACAGTATCCGCCAGGGTCCACTGGCTGGAGCAGGCTCCCTGCATCCAGCGCTATGGCTCAGGCTAGGTGGCCCAGCTGCTGACGAGCCTGCCCGATCCTGAGCAGTGTGTGAGCAGGCCACTTCTCTGACTGTGTGCGTCCTCTCCGTGAGGGCGACAGCAGCAGACTCAGAAGGCATAGGGGCTGGCAGCCAACCCCAGCTGCCTCCCGGGTGGACTGTCCAGCTGTGTGCTCTCCTGAGCAGGTCCATATGTATGTCCACTGGGACAGAAGGGCTTCAGCTGAGCCCCCACGGATCCCCCCACGTCTTGCAGCCTGGGGCTCATGTTTGGAGACAGTGGCGAGCAGCAGCCCCCCAGATTCAGTACTCTACCAGGTAAATGCAACCAGAAAGGACCCAGCTGGCTGGCCCTCTGGGGCTGAGAGCCGCGTCCCCCAGGCCTGCCCAGGGCGGCAGCGGGATACCATTACAGGGCGGCCTCGTAACTCCAAGCAGACATTCTCGCTTGTAAGGCCATTCTCCACTTCCTTTCCATTTGCTCTGTCTCTCTCCTGTTTTACTGCCACTCTGTCTGCTCGTGTTCCCAGCACCTCCCCATCGTCTTCCTCCTTCAAATCTGATATTATCTGCTTTACTGTTTAATCTGATTTCCTGTCCTTGGACATTTGCTTCTATCATCTCATCCGTACTCTCGGCCTTGCCTTTGGAAGCCCACTGCGTTGGCGTTCACGTGGAGCACCCACCCCCAGCCTCCTTCCTCCGCCCCACCCTGGGCAGGTGGAGCGTCCAGGTTAGAACCTTGCTCCTCGGTCCTGGCTGCTCCAGCTCCTCCTGCAGCTCCCGCGTCGTTCATCCTGGTGTTCACTTTCCTGAGTGGCCGGCAACAGCACAACGTGGGAGGATCCGAGGTACCGGGACACCACAGTGCACCGGGCAGGGACGCCTTTCCTGGGGACATTTGAGAAGCTGAAAACCACAGTGACAGGTGCAAGGGGTCTGGCTGTGTGGAGGTGGGGTGGCAGGCTGGCTAGGGGTCCTGCGGGTCTCTGAGACACCCGCAGACTGTGCTGCAGCCGGCCAGGAGGTCCTGGGGCAGAACTTCCAACCCATGGTTTAGTTCATAGATGCTTGTGCAGGACCCATCTCTGGAGGTACAGGAGGGTCACTGGGTAGAGCAGGCACAGCAGGGACAGCTGTAGATGGGGTGAGGACGTGGGCAGGGTCCCACACACAGGGTCTTCTGGGCCATGGAGTGGTCCAGTCCTCAAGGGTCTAAGGACCACTCGGGGCTTCCAGCTGGAAGCGCTGGTGCTCACCTCCAATTTGGGTTACAGTGAGCCCCTTGAGGCCTGGCCTGCGGAGCACTGCAAGGAGGGCAGTGGCAGAGATGTAGGCAACAGATGGTGGGGCTGAAGTTCTGGAAAGAAGAGATAGAACTGGGGGTGTTCTGGGGGAGTCAGCACAAAGGGGGAGACAAAAAATGAAATAAAAAGTGGGTGCTCAGCCCCACCCTGCTGGTCCTGGCATCAGGAGCTGAATGAAGAGAAGCTCGGCTGCCCCGGTGTGAGGTGGTCCCAGGCAGCCCCCATCCCTGGTCTTGGGAATAGAGGATCCCCAGCCCCCTCCTGCTGGGGGGCAACAACTAGGTGTGCCGTGTATCACCCCAAGTGCCCCCGGCTGGTGACTCCCATCCTGGCCTCCTTCTCCGATGTGCTGTGCCACTTCCCTGAGCCAGCAGGTGACAAGGCCGATGCAGCGCCAGGTCACAGGAGAGCTCTGCAGCGGGCATCCCTGTGCCGTGCACCTCTGACCCACCCCCGTGCCTCCCCGCTTTGCTAACAGCACACGGGAAATAAGCCAACAAAGCCACCCGCAGAACAGATAAAAACCCAGGGATTCCGAAAGGGCCCTCCCTGTCTGCTTTCCCCAGCACATCTGGTGGCTTTGATGGCTGCCCCAGGTTAGGCCTGCAGCTGCAAGGTCCTCACTGTCACCATAGTCTTCGCCTTCTGTCCACTGGTGGCCCCACGGCCTCAGACCTGGGCTCCAGGAGCGGTGAGCACACTCTCCCCTCTCTGTGGTTGGTCAGAGTGGACAAGCGACAGACGCTCGGAGAGGACCTCCAGTGTGGAACCCCAGGGCGGCCCAAGGAGATTCTCTGCCCCGGGAGAAAGCACGGTGTAAGACAAAGGAGGCCTTATCTCAGGACGGCAGATGGTGACCAGAGACAGGGACCACAAGGCGGAGGCTAGGAGCCCGTGCACCTGGCTGTGCTAGCCGGTCAGGGCTGACCACAGGCTGGAAAAAGAGAAAGGAAAAGAGGGGCGGCTTGGGAGCAGACATGTGCATCTTCTTCCTGGCATCACCACACGGGAAGAAGCCTGCCAGTCACGCCCAAGGTGAGGGCACACTGCCTTGGCGAGGCCGCACCCCAGCCTGCGGCCCAGGACAGCCTGCCTGCATGTCCGAGGCTGTTTCCTGTCGCTGGAACAAGATGGAACCACCTCCTTCCTATACGACGAAGCTTACACGAGATAATGACCCAGAAGCCTCCTAACCGGCCTGGCTTACCATAAATTTCAGTCCATTCTAAAGGAGAAAGATGGTGCAGGTGAAACTGCAGACTGTAATAGCAGCAGCCCGTCTCTCTTTATTCCCAGTGTGACCTAGCTTGGACAGGCGAGCGCTGCAGAACTGAAGGCAGAGGGCTCAGTGCGCTCTTCTCTCTCCTCCTCCTCCTCCTCTTCCTCCTTCTCCCCGTCCCTCTCCTCCTCTCTCCCTCCCGCCTTCCCTCTCAGTCTCTCACTTGTTTTTCCTTCAAGCCTGTCTCTTTCTGTTCACGGACGGAGGTCTTCTCGAGCTGTTCTCACTCATCTCCACAGCGCCTCAAACATCTTCAACTTTCCCCCAAGACCTGGTTTTATTCCCCAAGCACACCTCTTGCTAACACCCTCCCTGCTTTCCTTACAACACAGCCTTTTGTCTAACAGTGAGGAGTTTGGAAAATAAAAAGGGGTAGCTTAACGGTGGGGAACGCAGGCTTGATAGAAGCACTTGATTTGCTTTAAAGATGCACCCCTTCCCAGACACCCCGACCAGTGGGAGGCAGAGAGCAGGCTGTCAAGCTTAGCAAACATCTGTAGTTCAATTACAGTCAACCGTGTTTACAGGTGTCGAGAGAAAGTCACTCATAACCACCCTCCCAAATGAATTTTCCTAATCTCTCTTGGAAACAAAAGCACACTTCTGTCTAGGGCCCTTTATCCAGGTGCCGGCGTCCCAGCTCCTCGTCCTGGCTGCTGTGTTCTCCCACACTGGCAGAGCAGTGGCAGGCCGGAGCCTCCCTCGCCAGTGACTGTGCCAGTGTCTCTCCTGCAGGGCTCAGCCTCTGCCCCGCGAAGATCCGAGTTCTACAGACCCAGGGCTGAACCCGGGAAGCAGCACTTTTGAGGCTCCTAGGCACTGCTTATGCACTAGGAAGAAATGTCTGTCTCTCAAATGCAGCAGGCGTGGGCATCACCTAGGGAGGGGGCTGAAGGTCTGGGTCCCAGGTCCCACACCCCAAGGTCCCAGGGCCAGAGTCTCGGGTGGGGCTTCGGATCTGACTTTTCACGAGCTGGTTACTCCTTTGTGCAGATGGTCAGCAGTGGGTGTGGCAGAGGAAGCTGGCCCACATGTAGGCGCCCACACGGGGTGGTGGCAGTGGCGAGGTTCTGCACTTTAACACGCTCCTGAGGTTGTGGGCTCTGCTGACCCTGGGACCGCGTCACAAGTGGCGGACGGTGCCCATCCTCGGAGAAGCACCGCTCTGTACTTGCGATCAGCTCGTATTTCCCCCTCTCCGTGCGCCTCCACTGCTTTCTGCAGACGAAGCCTGACAAACCAATGCTCTCTGCTGGACTCGCATGGGTTACTGCAACGCTGCCGACACAATTCCCGAGAACGCAAGCTCCATTCCACGGTAGGCACCGCTAAGCAGCTTGCCTCGAACACATAGGCCGGGGAACACTGCCCACCCTAGGATTCTGGGGACTGGCTTAGATCGCTGGTGTGCAGCTCCCCTTGTGTCTGACTGTATAATGGGGACGTTAATAAACCCACCCCACAGAGGTAGGAGGAGTCCGAGTTAATTTACACAAAGCTCCTGCAGCCAGGCCTGGCACATAATTAGTGCCTAGTAAAGGTTGGCTACTGTCAGGATCTACTCTCCCTGGAAATCACAGTGCTTTTTAGTAGGGTCAAGACACTCACGGGTGGTTGTAGGCAACTAGGAAATGCAGTAAACCCAGCGTTGGGAACTCGGACCCGCCTGCCCCACAAACACATTCTTCTCCCCAAACTGGCGAGCTCACCAGCCCTGAGCAGTCTCCTGGCGCACAGAGCAAACGCTGGGGACCGTGAGAAGGGCTCTGCATCACGCTCAGGCTCCTGAGCACACAGGTGCGGCGCCCGAGGTGGACGCTTCAGGGAACCGTGGAGGACCAGCAGGCTCCGGCAGTCTCCCCTCTCACTGCTCGGGGACGAAGCAGCTGGCGAGGGCGGCAGGGTGACACACATCCTTCAAAAGTTCAGGCCAGGGCTGAGGAATGACTCCTCCAGTGCGGCTTCTGGAAGAGTTTGTTCACAAAACCACACAGGCGACCAGGGACCTCTGAGCCAGCCTGGCAGATTCGGCCATGAGACCTGGTAACCTCTCCCCCGGCAGGCAGGGAATGGGGCAAGGTGGGGCGGGATGACAGACTGGGACAGATCTGGCGTGCTTACTAGTCCCATAGGCACAGGTGGAGAACTCAAACCTAGCCTCCTGTCCTTGCATAAAACGCTCACTCTGCATGTCTTGGGTTCCTTAAAATCTGATTCCCTTAAGTGTAACTCGGTGAAGACCAGCAAGCCACCTTCCTGAGGCCTAGGGCCAGGAGGCCAGGGAAGCACGGGCTTTCTGGTCTGCGCTAGCCCTGCTCTCCTGCCCATGGAGTTCCACTCACTCCTCTCCCGCCTCGCATTCCTTACACCAGCACTAATGTATTCTGGATACCGAGCTCCCCCAAACCAAGACAAAGAAAATCTGAAATAGCTGAGCAAAGGAGCCACTTTTCTTTAAATCTCTGAGCTAAAGGAAACGGGCATAACCTTTACTCACTTTCCAAGCCGCGCACGTTTTCCACTTGACGGTCCCTTAGGGAAGTGTCCCACGGTTTGGAAGTCACCCGGGCAGTGCAAACGGAGCCAGCCTGCCTGTCGGAGCCCATGTCCCGCAAGCCCTCCTGTGGGGAATTTCTTCTTCTCCTGGGGCGCTGACTGCTTTCCTGGATTCTCGGGCCTAACAGTGCGTTCTGATGCATAAACAGAAACCAGACCCGTCCAGATCCTGAGGGTCCACCGGCAGCAGGGCTCTGGAGCCGGGTTGGGGGGTGGCCCAGCGAGCAGGCAGGGCCCTCCCCCCTGTCATCTGCTGGTCTCTCGAGGTGGTGGCCTTCGCTCCCAAGCTGCCGCAGCGGGCTTATGGCTAGGCCTTAGTAGGGGCACTTAGTAAGGAGACGCCTGGAACACTGAGGGTAGCACGCAGGGCCCGCCCCTATCCCGGGCTCTGGAAGGAAGTTGGACGGAGGCCACGGGCACTCCATCCAGAAGGGGTGCCGGGCTTGAGGACAGGGACCCCAGAATCTTCTTCGGTTTTCATACCCTCCTCTCCTTTGGCCTCTGCAGATGGAGCGGCCTTGGCTCTTCGCCCGAACCGGCTCCAGGCGTCCTGCGGGGCCAGGCCGGCGGGAAGCCAGGC
>NW_004955528.1:2510713-2595873 GCF_000276665.1 Chinchilla lanigera | reverse complement strand
GGGGGCCGCGGGAGTTGCAGGAACCCCCTCTCGTGGCCGATCGGCCTCGCTGCCTCCTCGCGAGCCTCGCTGTGGTAACCACGGAAATAAACAAGTGCGGGTGGCCGGAGGCCGGCTCCGGGGCCGCGGGGCGTTCGAGGATGCTCCGGGCACACGGCCCGGGCGAATCGAAACTTTCCGGGACGAGTCCCGCCTCCCCCGGTCTGCGAGTGCCGCTGAAGCTTTGTTCCCGGGAACGAACCGCGGCTCGGAGCGTGTTCCAGGGAAAGCCCCCGCGCCCTCCTTCTCCTCCTCCCCGGTGCTCTCGGATGGAGGAGCTCCCGCACCCCGGGTGGTGTCCGAGCCGGAGCTGGGGCGGGCGGCTGGCCGCGCTGGAGGCTGCCGGAGGCGGTCGGCGGGAGGCGCGTTCTGCCCGAGGAGGCGCGACTGCGGGTGCGGCTGCGCCCCGGGGCTCCCTGCGCTCGCCGGGGAGCAGGGGCACCGCTGTGCTCCCTCTGCCGTAGCAGGGCCGACTGGTGCACGCCGACTCTCCTGCTGCTCCCTGCCCCCGGGGAGGGGTCCTGTCGCCCAGCCTGTCTGACAGAAGCTCTGCACTTCCAGAGCAGCGAGCTGCCCAGGACAGGGAGATTCACTCACACCCTTTCTGGCTGGGCTGGAGCTGGGGTACATGGAGGAACAAGTGTCTGGGAAAAGCGGCAGGCGAGGCCTGGAGGGTGCAAGCCAGCCCTGCCCCCTGCTCCGCCCTGCTTCCCTGCAGCCGGCGGAGCTGGCTTCTCACCTCCAGCCAGAAGGAGTCCTAGAAATTCCCTTTCTTCCCTTCTGCCCTTTCTCCGTCAGCACGCAGCCTGTCTCCAGCTCCTCCCCTCCACCCAGAGCCCTGGCGCCCAAGGGACGCGGCTCTGCACAGAGCTGGCCTCGGCTGGGCTTGGCCTCCCGGGGTCTCCCTGGACTGGCCACACACTGCGCTTGCCTTTTGGACAGCTCTCCTGGCTCCCCTGCCAAGTGCCCATGGGGCCCGCTAGCCCCAGCCGGGCTGACGGTGGGCTTCGCCGCCCGCAGCAGCGTGGCTCTCTGTCCAGTGCTGGGAGAGGTTTCCGAGCCACCTCGAGACCAGAGCGCCCGGAGCGCGGGGCTGTCACCTCTGGGTGGAGACTGTGGTCTACAGCGTTTCCCTCCGCCGGAGACCTGCACACAGCAGGCCCCTGTGCGCGCTGCGTGGGTCACATGTCTGTGAATTTATTTTTGTTTTACCTCTCTGCTTTCTTCCTCAGGCCCATAACGAGGATCTTACCGCCAGAGAGACCTGCAAGGCTGGGTTCTCTGAGGAAGATTACACGGCATTAATCTCCCCCAACATCCTGCAGGGAGAGAAGCTCCTCAAAGGTAGGGCAGGGCCTGCGGAGGAGGGAGGGCTCGCTGTGCACTGTCCACTGGGGGAGGCCTTCAGAAGGACAAGGCCGGGCTGGGCTGGGATGTGCGTGATGCTCTCTGCAAGATGATGGCGGTGAGGTCAGCGAGGTGCAATTTGGAGGACCTCGGAGACATTTGGCATCAAGGTAAATGATTCAGAGTCCCTGTCGTTTTTGAACGAGGTGAATCATTTCCTGGGCAACAAATTGGAATTCGGAAGTAACGTCACCCAAATAATGTGCAGAGAGAGACTTTCTTACCAAGTATTTTTATGTATGAAATTCTGGATTCTTAAATTATCCCTGCTTTGAAATGCATGATAAAGCAGACGATGTTGTTGGAAATGCAGTAAATAAGCCCACAGACGTTCTGTTCACAAATGTGGCATTCATTTTCATTACTGCCCCACTGACAACACGAAAACACACATGCAGGCGGGAGCCACCAATTAGCCTGGTGGTGCTCACGGAGCCGTGGCCACGTTTTCCACGGGCCGTCGGAGGCAGCCCCGGATCTCACACCACCGTAGATCATTCTGCACACCGATGTGTTTCCCTTTCAAGACAAACTAATTAAACTTTGTATTTGCGTAGAGGAAGTAAAGGAGGTCTTGCCTTCCCAGGGTTTCAAGTCCAACCTAGAGCCTTGCCTCATTGCCTCTGAGTTGGTTGTGGAGTGCCGGGAACCCACGTTCAATGTGCTGTGGGAGCTAGATTTCATTGTTCCCTGAAGTCACCCCCGGGCTCTCGGCTTTGTCCCTAGTTTTGTGTTCTGGGAGAAATAGAGACTTTTCCCTCTAGGGCTGATAGCACTTCCTGAGGTGTGTGTGTGATGTGTGTAAGCTCTCTCGCACACCTAGTGAGGGGACTCTCTAGACTCTCAGCCTTCCAGATGGAGCTGGCTGACTTTCTAGCTTGTTCCCTGTTATGTGAATTAGCATTTTTATCTTGCACTGAATCCAACTTTTCTCACTTTTTTTGTTTTGTTTTCTGCATTGTGACGCCATTGACTCTTGGCGATTATGAAAAAGCAGAAACTTTGCAGGCACTTCCCGAGGCACTGTCTCAGCAGCTGCTCCCTCCCCTTCCTGCCTGCCTCACTCCGGAGTGGATGAGGTGGGCGGGGCTTTGGTCTAGGACATCGCTGGGGTCCCAGGGAGCAGAGCCAGGTTGCTCTGGAGCTCCTGTGTTGCTCTGCCCGGTGCTCTGGGATGCGATTCTGTTCTGTTGTTTGTATGTTCTGAACTGTGGTGCTGAAACCAGCCCCTAAGGCCTCTGGGAGCCCAAGACCAAATGTGATCAGACCTCAGAGCACTGGATTTCCCCCGGGACTGAAGGAAACACACCTCTTTAGTCATGGCAAAGACTCACTGTGATCAAACAGGATGGCAGCTCCTCAGACATTCTGTGATGACGTGAGATCCAAACAGGCACCCCTTCTCTGTCACACAGCCCTGTGGGTCCCGCCCAGACTGTGTGCTTGGCTCTTGGTGGGTGTGGTGGGGGCCGGATCACTGGCCTTTGGCCTGGGCCCTGGGTGCACACGGCAGTCACATAGTGAGGGCTTGAAGCTGCGTCATCCTGGGTGAGCCTGGACCAGCGCACAGCGTTGCGAATACACAGGTTTCTGAGCATATGCTTACCCTGAGTTGAGGCTGCACCCGCCCAGGCCTGGCCCGGGGAGGGGTCCAAGGGTCTCCCCGGCATCTGGGATCCGGATCTTCTGTGCCTGTCTGCTGGGTGAGCTGAAGCACACTGTGTCTCCCCGGCCAGCCTACACCACCCTCTCCTTGCTTTCTTCCCTTCGCTCTTCCTAAGGTGCGTGCTCTCAGGAGCAAAGAGATGCTTTTACATCTGAGAAGTAATTTAACACATGCGCGGGCAACAGCTAAAGCTGCGATACACTCAAGCCAGGACATGCAGACAGTTCTTTGTGTGTGCAGAAAACTTTGCAGCTTCAAGAACATATCCAGGGTGCCTGCGTCAAAAATAAATAAGAAGCCCGGTGTTTCCGCTACTCTGGTAGGAATCGAGTTAAATAGATAATGACTCCTTATAATTGACTTACTCCAACGGAGGGAACTTAGCCCTAACTGGACCAGCGGAGCCTCGCCGGCCCGCCTCACTGCGCCTGCGCGAGCTGTTGAGGCCCGCTCTGCGGCTCTCTCTGCCTGAGTCAGCGCGCCAGCGGCCCCGCGACGTACAGATTCCAGCAGGAGCGATTTGTTACGCAGTAATTAACTTGTTTATGACAAATGGATGGAAGAAATGTCGTGGCATTTTGTTTTATGTCTAAATGAAAAGCATTTGCATTCTAAAAATTTCATGCTAATTAGGCTTAAAATAGTTTTCCCCAATAGGGTAACAAATACTACATATTGCAAACCTTTGGAGAAGCGAATCCTCGAAGTGTGGAGACCCAGAGTGCTGGTCTGGCTGACGGTGGCCTTCCCAGGTCCCCGCTGCCCACATTTCCTGCCTGTGGTTACTGGGAGTGTTGGGTGTCACTGCAAAGGCTGTCAGCCATAGTTTAGTTTTTAGAATCACGCACTGACCGCGCTGATCCCTGGTGCACGGTGATACCTAAGCCAGAACGGGTATGCTGCTTTCCTCAGGCTAAAATGGAGCGTTCTCCGAGCCACAGTTTAGCCCTGGCTCACCCGCCCTGGCTGGGCAGGTGTCCCTTTCTCTTCGTTATTAATAATTAACAGTCAACGGCAAGAGGCTCGGGCCACGCTTACCTGCGCTGTTCCCCAGCAGAGGCCTGGGCGAAGCTGGCCAGCCTCACACGGAGACCCAGCTGGGCGGCGCTGCAGGGCTTGGGTGGGGCAGGTCGCAGGCCCAGCGGTTGCCTCTTGTCTGAGAGTAGAGGGTGCCCAGTGGGCAGAGGCAGCGCTCACTAAGGGGCAGGAGGGAGGCTCTGGTCACTGTGGGGAGAACAGGCTCACTCTGGCTTGGGTAGCGCAGGAAGGAGGGCTTGGCTAGCGCAGGAAGGAGGGCTTGGCTTTCACTGACTTGATGAGATTTCCTCAGAGAAGCCTCCTCCCCCACCCCCAGTTAGCTAGGGACCATCTCGGGCACTGTCACAGCCGGCTGTCCTGCCACTCAAACTGCAAGGGTCACAACGGCCGAACTCTGTCTGTCTTTGCGCCTTTTATACCATTCAGGATATTCTTGGTCCATGAGGTAAAACCCAATAAACAAGATCTTGAATACATGGGGTTATTTTTCTCACACTACAGTGAGGGCGAGATATCATCAAGGGCAGAAGCCTCAGGTCGGTGACACTATCACAAACCCTGCATTCTGTGGGATTTGATTTGTCAGCTTATTGCCTCATTGTTGCAAACTAGCTGCTGTGGTTCCACATGTTGCATCTGAGTTCAGAGCAGAAGGAGAGAAGACTAGCACCATCTCCATTTCTTTTCTATATCAGGAAAGCACTTTTTCAGAATCCCTGCAGAAGTTCACATTAGCTAGAACTAGGTCACATGTCACTCCTTGCCGATGGGCTGAGGAGGCAGTGGAAGTAGAGTACTGTGCTGTCTTTTTGGCTTGCACCAATCCTAATCCATCACCTTGATGAGGAGGGCGGATTCTGTTTCAGGAAGGGGGAAGGGATGCCTACTGGACACCCCCCAAGTCTGCTGGGCAGGGGTTTCCCAGCTCCACAGGGAAGCAGAGTAGACAGGCCGTGAAATAGAGTCAGACAGGCTGGGGATCAGGCCGAGGGCTGGAGTCAGTAGCTGGGAACGTGGCCGGATAGGGCCTGAGCGTGGCCGGGAGTCCTCTTGTCAGATGGCCCAGGCTTGCCTTGGTGTGGGCAGGTATTCTCACCTGGGCATAGTGTCCCGGGGGGCCTGCACTGGAATCCCGGGCGTGTGGGCGTGGCTTCTTGTGGGCGGGTGTGGCTTTCGTGGGTGGGCGTGGCTTTCATGGGGTGGGCGTGGCCTAGCTCTCAATAGAGGCAGCCCTGCTGGGAGCTACGGAGAGCCCTGGGTAAGGTCCGCCTGCAGACTCCCACCACCAGGATGGCGAGGGGGCTCTGTACCCAGTGGTCTCTGATTTCTTCTGCTCAGTTCAGCTCCACGGCTGGCCTGCCTTCTTCTCTTAGTCCTGGCTGGAACACAGACATGATGTCTGGGGTTACACAGCCGTTTTGCAGCTCTGAGGAGGGTGGACAGAACCAGTCCTTGAAAAGCTTCGAGCCCTGGACCTGCTGTCTCCTGGGAGGTGAGAAAAACGACGTGGCTCGTTGTGTGTGCAGATAACCCGTGAGACCCCACTGTCCTGTCAGGGACCCCAAGTTATGAACTGAGTCTAGACAGGGGCCAAGACTGTCCTTGTCCTGCGCTGTGAGCTGGACTGGAACTTTTATGAGCCCACAGGAGTTGCCGCTGTCCCAGGGAAAGCTCCTCACCCCCTCTGAGAATTCCTGTGTGTGGGCAGCAGATGGCGGCCAGCCGAAGAGGTCCTTGCCGTTGCCCATCCCGAGGCACTGACCTCCCAGCCCCCTGTCACACGTCACCCGTCGCTGTACCCCTCATGCAGGCAGTTGGGGATCTTGGCCAGGTCCCCCGACTCCAGCAAGTACAGCCCCTGCTCCAAGCCCTCCCACCCAGGTGGCCCTTTGTTCCCTGTGAATTAGAGGCTCCGCTCCCCACGCTGGGCTGCAGAGACCTCCCCGTGGATCCTTTGCAAAGCTTCACTGGATGAAAGGAACCAGCAACCAGTGCTTCGGGCTCTTCTGTGACCTGGGCATGAGCGGGCCCCTAGAGGTGTAAGACCAGGGCCACCTGCCCGGGCAGCAGTGTGCAGGAGCTCCCGGCCAGGCTCTGGGCACGCCCCTGTGGGAAGCTGGGAGATGCCCTGTGGGGTCCGTCCAGCCACGGTGTCCATGGCTGGAGGACGCCATGGCCCCGACAGAAGCAGAGGGAGTCAGGCTGGGCGAGACGCCCGAGGCAGTGCCTCTCGCTCTGGCTGAGCACACAGACTCCTCTGCTTCATACACCATCGCTTAGGGGTTTGAGACGAAGTGTGCAGAGCACAGGGGAACCTGGGGCACCCTCTGGCTGTCTTTGGGGCAGTCCCAGCCCATCACGGGGGTGTGGCCAGCTGGGTTTTCCTGCAGCTCTTCCCCGCTATGGTTTTGCCTGGTCCTGGGGTGAAGGGGCTTGGGAGTGGCTGCTGTGGGACCAAGGGCAAGGTAGGATCAGTGTCAAAGCAGGTGGAGACCTGTGCCAGGCTGGTCCCCAGGCCATGGCCCATACCTCGAGAGGGGCCCAGAAGTCATGATTAAGAACAAAACAGCCCCTTGAGGTGGCACAGCCTGTGTTTCTAGCACTGAGAGAGGCTGAGGCAGGAGGGTCACAAGTTCGAGCCCACCCTGGGCAACTTAGCAGAAACTGTGTCTCAAAATTAAAAAGGCTGGGGATGCAGCTCCTTCGTGGGACACCCCCAGCACCACCCTCTGCACACTGCTGTCATGCGCCTCCTGCCCACAGCCGCCTCTCCTCGCTGTGCCCCGCAGCCCGAGGGGGCGTGCACCCTGGCCATGCCATACAGGAGCACGGCGAGGCTCCTAGAAGTGGCAGCTACCGCCTCGAGTTACTGGTCTTCTGCCACGGGTTAGGATGCCCCCAGCCGTCCTGTCCACGATCCCCAGCACCACGCAGACCAGAGACTGTCCACTTGCTGCTGCCGGTGGGTACCGGAGATTCAGGGTTTGTGTTTTCAGAATGTGTGGTCACTGAGTCTTCAGACGAAGGAGTGTGAGGCTTCGTGTGACTGCAGTGTGATGGTGTTAGAAGTCCCGGCCATTCCTCACACGCAGTATCTCGCTGATCTTCAAAAAGCCCTTCCAGGGAGGTGAACTCCCCACCTTAGGGCCCAGAAACTGACATCAACAAGGCCACAAGATCAGCCTGAAAGCCCGATTTGCTTTCCCCTCACAGTGTGTTCAGAGCGAGCTGGTTACTTCCAGTCGCCCTGTGATGTCAGGGTGGGTGGCATTCAGGGCATAGAGGCTGCCTGCAGTCAGGTGGATGCCTCAGATGCAAGGCATCGGCGACAGCCCAGCGTGCAGACGGCTGCTGTCTCTTGGCCGGGAGGATGCAGCAGAGGCCCGTGGTCAGGAGCTTGGTCACCACTGCTCGCGTCCTGGGGATCCAAGGAAGTGGGTCCGAACTGTGGGCACCATGGGTTTGCAGAGCCAGCTCTGGCACGGAAGAGCCCAGGTTGGTAGCGCGGAGTCCTAGGACAGAGTTCCAGTCCTCCCTCAGACCGCCAGCGCCGGGGGCGGGGGCAGTGTGAGAAGGCACCAGCCGGCTCGGAAAGCTGAGCACATCTGCCCGGAGCTTGTTTGCACTCAGGACCGCAGCCACAGCACGCTGTGACAAGGGCACTAGGATGCTAGCGAGGCCGACCCTGGACGCACAGAGAGGCCCTGCGATTCGGCTGCTGGGTCCTCCCTTGCGAGGACGTCGGGGAGAGATGATCCCTGGCGTCCATGTGTGGCCTTTTCTCCTGGGCCGGGTCTGGGTCCTGGGCTCCGGAGGGAGGTGCTGAGAGAGCCTCAGAGCAGAACCGGCAAGCGCCCGGGGTCCCACCACGCTCTGTCGCTGGGGAGCCCTCACCTCCGCGGGTGACCTTCTGAAGCACAGGGTCTCCTCCACTCTGCGACTGAGCGGCGCTTGGATTTCTGTATCGGCTGCCAAGACCTACAAGTTCTTTGTTTCAGAAATAGTGATTTTCTAATTCTACCCTGCAGGGTTTTTTTTTTTTCCTTTCAAATCACAATGAAATTCATACTACAGTTTAAATAACGCGTATTTGGTACGAGGTGAGCCCTAGTATTTGCTTCATGATATTAATTTCCAAATTAGAAATTTTGTAAATTCTCTTAGGGGGCAGATGGATGTAGGTTAAAATTACGGAAAGATCCCCCTTCCTTCCCGCTGTTCCTTCTCCCCTCTTCTTTTCTCCCTTCCCTCCCTCCTTCCCGTTTTAGCCTGAAAGTATGGTAAAGTAAATGCCAGGACTAATCGCGAGCTGAGAGAGCGAGCAAGCACACATTCATCTCTTCAAAGAATGTGCCTATTATTTTGACTTCTTGAAAGAGCAATTTTTCCTCTGAGTGAATTCCACTATGAAAAAAACACCGTAAGCCGAGTGAAGTTTCTCTCCACCAAGGGCAACGACGTCCTCCCAAGTGTGTTCGCGTAAAACCGCGTGGCAGTTGCTGCTCCTTTAAACCCCAGAGCGGCACAGTGATGCGCTGCAAACCCAACGCTAAAACTGTTTGCTTTTTGTCAAAAGGATCACGGTTTTGGTGCCTTTCTTTTTTTTTTTTTTTTTTGCCCGGGCTCTGGGCTGCCCTCTCCTGGCAGCCTCCGGTACTGCCTTAGGCTGGTTCCTCTCCATCCTCTGGGCCCTTCTCTGGTTCTTTATCAACGAAACACAAGGCCCCACTTGGTTGCCCGTGTCAGGGTCCAGGAGATGGAAAGCGGCCGGGGCCGGGGACTCACCACACGCTGCTGTGTGCCTTTGATGCTTGTGCTGCATCTACAGTGTTAGAGCATCTGGACAGCATGCCCAGGGCCGGGCTCACACGCAGGCTTACTCCATACACCTCTGTCTCCCCCGCCTTCGCCTGGGAGGGACTAGCGCAACTTACAGATTGTGTCAGTCACCACAAACGGAGTGGCTTCCCACAGATCTGTTACTGCACCGTTCTGGATGACGAGAACCGCAGTTTGGCCTCGCTGGGCTGAAATCAGGTTGCTGTGCAGCAGGGCTGGTTCCTTCCAGAGACTCCAGGAGAGACTCTGTTTCCTGCCCGTTCCAGCTCCCAGAGGCCACCTGCAGCCCTTGGCTCAGGGCCCCTTCCTCCCTCTTCGGAGCTGGCGGTGCCTCATCACTCTTCCCTTCTCCCTAGCGCTCTCCCACTCCTCCTCTGTCTGTGTCTTCTGCTTTCCTGTGCCACTCTTAAGAGTACTTGTGACAGTGCTGGGCCTGCCAGGATAATCCAGGGAGTCGCCCCTCTCCAGGTCCCGCATTTAGTACATCTGCAGAGACCCTCTGCCACTGGAAGCAATGCGTTCCTCGCACCTGGGGTTGGGCATGGTCCTCCTTGGGAGCCGTTGCTCTGCTGACCACTTGCGGGTCTGATGGTGGAGGGCATGTGTCTCGGGAACAGGGATTCTCTAATTCTACCCTACCTTTCTGTGGCTGGGACACAGTACCCGACATGCACAGCAGCTTCAGAGGTTTCTATCCATGGTCTGCTGGCTTCAAGGTAAAAATCACAGCAGAAGGGATGCGCAGGAGAAGGCTCATCAGCTCCACAGTGATCCAGGAACCTCTGCACGCCCACAGCTTTGAGTTCCCACCTGGGGGACCACACCCTGAATGAGTCTTTGGGGTTCGCTTCATATTTAGAGCACAACGGCACAGCTGTTTCTCGTTGGCTACCATTTGCAGAGGACTTGTGCACCCCGCGAGTGCGTTGTGGTTTGAGATTCCAGTGGAGCTCTCGGCCCTCTGAACGGAGAGCGCAGTGCTTCCACACAGAGCTCCCGCCGCTGTGCGGTCACCTGCTCCCTCCAGTCCACAGTAAGACTTCGGTGGGCAGTGGCCTCCTGGGGCCTGGGGGTGGTGTCCCGGTGGGCACTGGAAAGTGAGCTGCGCTGCAGCTCCCAGCCTGGCTGCTTTCAACTTTGCCTTCTTTGGATTCACTGTGCTTTCTTGCCGATACTGCATGAGGACTGGGGAGGGACTAGGGTAAGCCTTCAGAGACAGGTGCACCCCCGCAGAGCTGAGGGTGCACCCTGTGCCAGCTCAAGGGCAGGTGTCCTCGTGGTGGGTGTGGGTCCTCCCCTGCCAGCCAGTGTGCCGTTCCCTACAGGTGCAGAGAGTTGAACTGAGTGGGGCACTCTCCGTTCGGAACATGGTCTAGTTAACTTCCGGTTCTGGGTCTGGGTTTTCAGATGTCATGTCTGCCCGGCAAGGGGACCTGGCTCTTTTTGGCTCTTTGCATTTGGAAAGGGAGGACTTGGCCTCCAAGTTATTTCAGGGGTTTGCACATATGTCTGTGCGTCCAAGTTGGGAAAGTGTCAGAGTTTTGCTTTCCCATTGTTTTAGCTGCCCGAATAGAAGTTGGGATGCTACCTCTACCGATCTGCTTCGAAAACCCAGAGGGAACCCTGGTGCACAAGCTTGCCGGGAGTGAAGGAATGGCCTCTGCCTTCACAAGGGCCAGAGCCGAGGCCCACCTCAGCGAGGCTGGGGAGAGCACTGGCTGGGAAGAGGTGGCTCTCCTGAGTGCTCTCCCTTCCCGGGCCTTCGTCTCCTTAGCTGCAAACAAAGGGGTAGGTGCCTGACTCCGGCTCCGGAACTGCCTGCTGGGGGACCCATGCTTAATGTGCTGAGCTCCTAGATCCTGTCCTACCTTGACTACAGTGAGACCAAGGGGCCCCCAAAAGAATACCTCTACCCCAAACCTCTGTATGTGACATAATTTAGAGAAAGAGTCTTTGCAGATGAGTCAGGAATCTCAAGGTGAGACTTTGTTAACTAAGGGGCAGGGGGTGTCCTAAATCAGTGAAAACTTTCCTTACAAGTCAGAAGGGGAGACCATGGGAAGGTGAAGGTAGAGACCTGGCTGATGAAGGTAGAGACCTGGCTGACGTGGCCACAAGCCAAGGAACACTTAGAGCCCCAGGATGCCGGGAGAGGCAGAAAGAGTTCTCTGCTAAAGACTGAAGGCAGCATAGCCCTGTGACACTTTGACTGCAAATTTCTGTCTACAGAACTGCAATAGAGTAAACTTGTGTTATCTTACTCTGCCGGGTTCCTGGTCACTTGTTATAGCAGCCGTGGGGAACTAATCCACCCACTGAGTCGGAAGTTTTGTGGATGTGGCCTGGGAAGCTTCCTGTTAATCTGTCTCCTGGGAAGCCTAGTATTCATGACTGCCCAAGGGCTTCCGGCCTCGGGAGGTTTCACTCTAGATTTCCAAGGGTCGGCGCCTTGGGCAGCCGGGTCATCCAGGAAGGGGGCTGCAGGGTAGCCGGCATGCTGATGTGCAGCACAGGGGAGTGGCTGAGACGGTGCCCCGTGCTCGATCTTGCTGGAACATAAATGGGGCACTTTAGCGTCATAATACAGTATTTTACATTATGAAGTGTGGCGCAGAACAGTTTCGTTGGAATTAAAACGTATGTGGAGCCTTTGTCCTCCCCCCATTATCCCTCGCTCTCAGATGGAACCTTAACAAGGACGATGGCTCGGATGGTGCCGTGTGGATGCATTGACGACGTTTGGTTAACCTCAGGACTGCCATTGGGAGTGGGTCGTTCAGCAGTGGCGGGGGGATGGCACACTCCCTCTGCCGATGCATGTGGAGCACGTGGGAGGAAGCAGTTATAGAAATGCCTCTTCGCTCCTCAAAACCACTTTCCTGTGGAAATGCAAAAGGCATCCTTTCTGGCTGCAAGTATCGCGTTTCTTGTGTTTCAGGCTGCCGCACTTTTGCCGCCCAGCCGCTCTGCTCCCACCGAGGCGGAAGGGTGGCCCTGTGACTCGGGAAGCAGCTGCTGCCCCGGATTCCGAGGGCTTCATTCCCATCGCTGTCCCTGCCTGGGCTGCAGTGGAGGCAGCTCTGCACTACACCGGGTCCGTGGTGGACAGGGGAGCCGTAGGTGGCTGTGACACAGCCCCAGGTCCTGCCCGGGTGCGGGTGGCAGAGCTCATGCAGCCTGGTTCTCCCATCCATCTGGGTTGCTGTGAACATCCCAAGAGTTGGTGCTGATTGGCATGGGCCGGTCCGTGCAGAGAATGACAGCTGGCGCTGGACGCCAGGATGTCTCAGGCCCGTTGCTTCTCTGTCTTAGAGCCCAAGCGGAGGTTCTGAGGTTATGAAAGAAGAAACAACCTGGCCACAGGTGACATTTTCCTGCTGGTGTCTTCAGGCGGCTCAACCAGAACCTCGGGCCAAAGCTGGGCAGTGGGGTGGAGCAGGAAAGGCCTGCTGGGAGAGCCGGAGAGCTGGACGGGCTGGCCAGTTGTTTCAGGCCTTTTCCTGGCGCCTCGCTGGGCACACGTCAGCCAGACGTGAAGGGGGAACCCTCCTTTTCTCTCCCTTTTCCTTCGGTGGGTATTTACGGAGGTGCGGGCGACTCGTTGTCGGGGACACCCATCAGTGTTCGGCTGATGAGGACTAAGTGTGATCTGCTGCGTCCTGGGACACCTTTGGTGAGCATCAGCCTCCCGCCCTTGGGCGCCTGTCACTGTCGCGTGCACAGCCGCACCGTAAGAGTGGACAGCGCGGTTGTTCTGTCATTCAGGTCTGTGCAGCCAGGGGTCCCTGCGTGGGGCACCGGGGCAGGCTCTCCCCTGTACCATCCGGGTAATCTGCACAGTCACCAGGGGTGGGAGGTACATTTAACAAGGCGAGGGATGCTGACCTGTGCCGATGTGGGCTGCCCGCTCCAGTTCCTGCTGCAGGCCCTGTGGGAGCCCGGGTTGAGGTGCCCTCCGCCGGGATCCCAGCCTCTGCTCCTGCGGGTACCCTGCACCACCACAGAACCAGACTCTCCCTGGAGACTGGCCAGCGTGCGACCAGCCCTGGGGATCTGGTCCTCAGTCACCCGCTGCGTGGCACTAGGCACATCTTGCTTTGTGGCCTGTGCTCCCTTTTGTAGGATGAGGTCCTGATGTCTGCTCCAATTGGGGTTTGAGGATCTGATGAGATGATCCGGTTCTGTGGGAGGGACAGGGCCCACAGCAAAACAGAGCTTTGCTGGCTTACTCTGTCCCTGGGTGTATTAGTGGAAATACATCAGCCGAATGTGAGCCCAGCCAGGAGAGCCCCTCTGCCATCCTCCTCTGAGTCCTGTGGGGTCAGCCAGCCCCTCTCCTTACCTGAAACTTGGGGACAGAGAAGCCCCCACCCCCTTTAGTCTTCAGAGCAGCTGGCAGGAAGCAGGTTCTGAGAGCTCACTGCATTCCTGAATTCCCAATTGATTCCCACATTCCTGGAGAATTTACCCCTTTCCCAGAGCAGGGTGGGATACCACGGAGGAGTCTGCATTTCCTTTCCCTGCTGCTTCATTGTCCATGGAAGGCGACACCACCCTCCCCCAGCAGCCCTGCTCTGCAAAGGGTCCTGAAAGGTGGGGGATGAGCTAACCTTTGAGGCAGTAATTTTTCCTGTAGATGGTGGCTTCGTTCAATGCGTTTTTATGGTTCTGTTTGGGGACTTTCCCCTTATTGGCCTTTACATTCTGATGGGCGGCCAGAGACCTTTTGGCAAAAGGCATGTTTTTAAAATTGAATAAATAAATTATAGAGTGACTTATTTAAAGCTCCAGAGACTCATGGGAGAGGAGAGAGCGCATGAACATAAGTTACTCACTGTCGTTACTTATTAATAGGGTATTGGTATGATTGGATTATGTCATCTCGCATTTAATGCCTGAGTGCCAATGAACCAATAGAGTAGGAAGCAAGTTATTCCAAAGATAGCCCCACTGCATGCCGAGTGTAGAGAGGCATTTTTTTCTTAAGCTATCTTATTCTTTCCCATCTCCCCTCAGATACAAAGAAGGGATTATACAACTTGTCTTATCTAGTTCTTATATTTTAAGAGAAAAACAGAATTCCAGGGCAGGGCTGAAGGCTATAAAATTGTGATCAAAAGTCTGTAAAATTATAGAACTTACATTTTGGTGATGAGAAAGAGGTGGCTTCACCATGATGTTTTTCCTTAAAGGAGCCGGACAGCTTAAGGATTGATTCCCAGGGAAGTATAAGATATACTTTCATGTGAGGAAAAAAATAGAGTTACATGCTTGAAAGGTTAATGGCTGGTAAACGTCAATTTGCTACAATCCTCGGCTAATAAAAATAGCTTATAAGACATAAAATGTCATGCTGCCAAAATTATGGGGCCTTTGAAATCCATTTTGAAGTCTTGTATCCTTTGAAAATGGTGTGTGGGGGGGTGGAAGGCCGAGCGTCTTTTCTGGGGTTGAGGGATGACGGGGGCGGGGGTGCTATCCAAAGTGGTGAGGGTATTTCTCCAGAGTATTTTTGATTTAAACACTTAACAAGTTCTCTGGACCTGTGTTCCTGAAAACTGCAGGTGCGTCTTACTGTGGTGGATCTGGTCGCCTTGATAAACTCGGGCTGTCCCTATGAATCTATGCTGTGGCCTTACAGGAAAGCCGCTATTAAATACCGTGAGCATAATATTCCCTAAATGTGCCAGGCGTTAAAGAGGATGGCAGTGACCTAGTCTGGTTGCAGCCTGTGCATGAGAGTGAGATTATCTTCACTTTTTATGTTGGAATTCCTACGCGGAGTCTCCGGAATGTTCTGGGGTTTTAGAGGGAGAATTGGCAGGTGGAGGTGTAAGGACACGCTCATCTCAGCGGCTCTCCTTTCCCATCCCACGTTCTTCCTTGCTTTGCCTGGGATGCAGGCTGGAGTGGGAAGAGCAGAGGCCTGAGCAGCTGTGGGACACACGGGAAGCCTGGCTTAAAGAAACAGTTGCTGTCCAAGTGCTAATTTCCCCACACTCTGGGTCCGGCATCTTGCTTGTATTAGACTGAGCCTGTTGACAAGGAAGCGCCTTCTCCCTACGTGATAAAGAAAGGCTTTCTGCATCCAGCCTGCTGACTCAGCACAACCCAGGGGCCAGTGGGCTGTCTTTGTAATTTCTTTGCGAGCAGGACTCAATTGCCCCGCAGGCTGGCAGGGAGCCACAGGCTGTGGTCTGCTGTCTTGGTACATGAGGATCTAGCTTGGAAGTCCACCTCGCTGCGTTTAAACTCTGACAGTCTCCCCTGCTCACCAGTTGCTGCATCTGTGGCCTTCACTCACCATCCTCACTGAGCCTGAGGCCACGGGGAGGCAAGAGAAGAATTTGATTTCTCAGCACTATCCACCCGAGGTTGTACCTTCTCCCTGGAACACGAGAAAAGGTGCCACTAATGAGGCGGTTCTGTCACAGCGCGAGAGAATCTTGATTCTGCCTTTTCACCATTGAAACATAAGAACGAAGTGCGGATCAGTTCTCCCCTCATCATGCAAAGGTTTCTTTCCGAAGCAGGGGAGACGACGGGTCTGGTTCACTCAGGTCTGCATGTGCCGTGTTGTAACAAGACAGCTCACTTGGGCCGGCGGCCTGGAGCTGAAGGCCAGGGGAGCTGGCTGGTGGGCAGTGCCCTGCGAGAGCGGCAGTCTGGCAGTGTGATGCTGTTCTCATACTTGGTGGCTTTTTTCTTTCACTTAAAATTGTGACATTGATGGATTTTCCTCTTTGCACAAAAGAAGTCCCCCCAAAATTGTCCTTTTTACAGTGGGCCTTGGTCTTCTCCATAGCCCCTAGGCTCCAGCCTGCTGGTGCTGGGACTGTCGGAGACAGGCGCCATTGTTCAGTTCCCAAAAAAGGTTTCTGGACTGCTATCATTTTCTGACATGCACATCCAAAGTCCCCCAGCAGCTTTCTAAGGTTTGACTTCAAGGAGGCACTAATTAATCACTTCCTGCAGTCCCTGGGGAGCTGAGGGGCTGCTCCTGAGATAAGGAGGCCACAGACCATCTTCCCTCTATTGCACCTCCCTGCCAAGCAGAAAATCACATTGTTTTCTCACTTTGAAAGGTGCTCATCCTATCAGAAAAACGTCCCCTCCCTGTGGTTATCTAGGATCCTCTTATTGCATTTCTCCCTTATCGGGTTTACCTAATATTATTTTCTTCTGCGTAAATGCCATGCAGGTCAAACTTTTGTTGTTAGAAAATGGCATCTTCTATGAGTGCATTGTTTATTGCAGATGTCCCCAGTTACCCTCGGGGATGGTAAATACCAGTGGTAAGACGGTACACAATTCAGGACCCTTGTCTGTGCATTTCTGAAGGAGTCCTCCTTCTGAGCACCAGTCAGATTGGAAGCAAATGCTTATCTATTTATTTCCTAACGGTGTTCTGTTAATCTCAACTTGCCGTCTCCAGTGGAACTGCTCTTGGTGAGACTGTGGCCTCACTCTGGGAAGTTATTTGATTTTTGATGTAAGGAAAAGGATTAGTGCGGTTGGATTTTGATAAGGCTGGCCGTCTGGCGTGGTACAGACATTCTCATCCCTCCTGTATCACTGACAGTCGGTTCGTTATGCTGGAACACTGCAGAGCGGCGATATGGGACGTGCAGAGATAATTGTAGTTTTGCTATTTAAAAAATAAGTGTAGTGCTTTACAATGTTAAAATGATAACCTGTTTAGGGAAACTCACAGTGCCCGTCTTTTGGCAAAGAAAAACCTCTTCGAGCAGCTTGACTGGGATCTTATTAATCTATTTTTATTTTCCCAGCATAAATTAAAGTCTCCTTTCTGTTTGAACACTTAAACACTAGAATCCGCCTCCGTGCCTGCACTTGAGGACTTCACATGTCTGCAGGGGTTTTGTTCCTTAGCTTTCTGGCAGTCTTCAGCTTTGCACTGAGATGGGTTTGGTTTGACTTGGGGTTGGGAGCTTGATCTGTGGTGGGTACTTTTCTCTTATCAAAACATTAACCATGGTGGCCACCTGGGTTTGGAGGAAGAGGAAATTAGGGGCCTGACTTGAGCAGTGAATAAAGGCTGCCCCCTTTTCCTGCAACCCCTTGTCCTGCCAGGAAAAGTGTAGGACTGTGCTCAGTAACCTCACGCACTCTGGAACTGGTGTTCTGTGACTCTGTCGCTGCATTGCTGTTTGCTTTGTGGCCAAGTCAGCTGTCCTGGTGTGACAGACATCAGTGGGGGCCCAGGAGGTCCTAGGCTGTAGAGAAGAGGCCCGTTGTTTTATCATAGCAGCTCTAAGACAGCCAGAGGTCAGAGAATATTGTGTGTGAGGGTGTGAAGCCAGCAGGATGCCACACCTTCATTAGTAAGTCACGTTGTTCATTTTGCTATTGTTATTTCTATTTGCTTTATAGATGCCGTGCATCTTGGGATTCTTAGAGATTGAGGAGCCATAGCCATCACTGACCCATCCATCTGGGAACCGTGGGAAGTCTTAGACTGTGTAACACCAGCAAAGGTCCCCGCGTCCCACAGATTAAAGGCAAAGCGTGCCATCTTAGTTCCTCCGCAGTGGTCCCTGTGTGCGCCCTTCCCTTCCTCCTCTGCCACACCACTCCCTTCTCAGCACCAGGGTCAAACTACCTGCTGAGGCAGCTGGAACTTGCTAGCTCTGCCCTGCTGTTACGGTTTTAACTCCAACCCCCGCCCCGAAATTCTCCTGTGATTAGAGGCTGGGCTTCCGAAAGTGATTGGATTATGAGAATTCTAAGGGATTGGAGATCATAATGTATTGGCATTACTGGGAGGTGATGGAAACAGGAAGTGGGGACTCAGTCGTGGGCGCGGGACCTGGAGGTCTGTATCTTATTCCCAGCACCTTAACCTGAAGCATCCTCTCTCCCTTCCCCTTCCCCTCCCTGCTTCCTCTCTCTCCTTCCTGGCTGCCATGAAGTAAGTGCCGTTTTTTACACCACACCCTTCTCTCATGCTGCTTCTGCCTCCCCAAAAGCCCCAGGCAGTAGAACAAGCTGACCATTGGCTGAAAACATGAACCAAAGTAAGTCTTTCCTCCTCTAGGTTGTCAGATATTTGGTCGTAGCAGAAGCACACTAACATGCCTGTTCTGTTCTTTCGTTTTGGTTATCCCCTCTGCCTGTCACTATCGTCCAGGGCCTTTTAATTGAAGTGCCATTTCTCATTGAGCTCTCTCTTGCTGTCTTCTCTTTTCTCTCCTGCCTGAGCTAAGTCACATTAATTATTTCTACCTCTATTGTCTCATGTTATTAAAATGTGTAATGATAGAATGTTTTGTATGTTCTCCTCAATGTCTGCCCAAATTACGGCCTCATTATGACTTTGCATGTGTGTGTGCATGTGTGTGCATGTCAGATTACAACTAGAGGTATCGGAGAAGGTGCATAGCACGGAGCGGAAGAGTGACAGATGCCTGGGTGCACCCACACTGAAACCTCCTTCCCGGGAAGCGAGGGGAGAGGCTTTCATTCCCTGCTAGGAGCAGAGAGAGGCTGAACTGATGAGCAAAGAAATATGTACACAGGATAATTGAAGAAAGATGTGTATAAATAGAAAAGCCAAGCGTACTTCTCCTTGTGTGTTTGTGTCTTAGGGCTTACTCAGTTTATTTATTAGGCCATTGCGAGAGTAAAGTAAGACAAGTGTGGTTTAGTCTAATGGAATTGCCCCTCTGTGGGTTGTGTTAGCTTCAGGTATCCAGAACGTAATTGGATAACAATGACAATTAGTGTACCAGGGTTTTCATGCTGGACAGCCTCTCCCTTTGTGCTTTCCTCATAGCACAGCTCGTGAGAATTCTGACGAAGCAGGGAGAGGGCCAACTTTTCCGGCTGCAGTCACATCTTGGAACTGCAGGCTGGGTGCTGCCAAACCTACTAGGGCCCTCACGTGTCTACGCCTGAGTTATAACCTGGAGCCGGCAGGTCTGCTGCTATTTGGTGAAATATTTCACTCTGCCTGTTTGGCTTTTCCTGGCGTACGCAAGCTAGGCAGGCGCTCATCTGGGTGTCGGGGGCCAAGGGAATCCGCTCTTGCCTTCTGCTTCACTGTTAAGATGTTTAACTTACTAATCCTTTCTTCTCCCTCGCCCTTCCCCAGGTCATGCTGTCTGCCAGTTTTGTTTCACTGCTGAGAACTGGGCACCTCTATAAAATTATATTGACCTGTAGGAGCTGAGATCCGCAAGTGCCTGTGTGCTTAAATGTGGAGGAATCAAACTGCTAGGTTGATAACATTTTATTGATTCATCCTCTTGCTCTGCTTCACTGAGCCAGAGATCCTCAGCAGAGCAGTGCTGTTTTGGTGTTGACCACGGCATAGAAATCCTCACTCTAGGTATTGCAGTGATGTATTCGTGGGCGGAGGATGGGGGCTGCTGTCATGTCTGGAGTGACATTAGGTGCAGCCCATCCAGCTAGTTGTCTTGGGGAATCTTCCGCTTTGAGAACCAGATGTTTTCCTTGACCTGGTAGCTGCCCTATTGAGGAGCTCAGCTTCTCCTTGGAGTCTTCTTGAAGTGTCTACAATAATTGTTGTAATGAGAACGTTCAAAATGCAAGATAAAAGAGAAGGGTGCACACAGCATTCCCGCGAGCATGGGTTGACGGTGTAGTTATGTCAAAAGGAATTGGCTTGACAAGCTTCATTTCTTAAGTAGGGGCTGGCTTTTGAGTCCTGTGGCAAGGACCCTTTCATTTGGGTAGATCTGAGATGAATTTTTGGTGCTGCTGCCATGGCAGGTTTCAGTGCCAGCAGCTCCAGGTAGCTGTGGTGTGCTGGGGTCCAAAATAGAGTGAGCTTGCTAAGTCAGGGCTGAGTTCAGCCTGAGCTGGCTGTGGTTCCCACCTGCATTACTCTGAGGCTTTGTACCTTCTTTAGTTTCTAGGGCGGAGAAGCCCTGTGCTTCATGACTGCTGTTCCTGATAGCTGCCCCGTCGTGTCTCCGCTGCAGCCTCTCGTTAAAGCATGTTATTAAGTGACAGTCTGGGAACATGGGCATGCTGGGCAAGGCCTGGGAGTAGGAGGGACATAGTGAAGGTGTTGCCCTCCCAGCATGGCTATGGCCAAGGCTCCCACACAGGCCACCCTTCTTTCAAATCCACCCTTCACAGAAATGCTGTAATAAGCTTTTTAAGCAAAACCCAAGCAGGTCCCAGTGCTGGCTTCTGCCAGTGAGCCATGCATGTTCCTGCCCTTTGCAAGCTCCTAGCCTAACAATGTGCGCTGTGTTTTGTTCTGTTACTTGTACTTATCCTGGACTTCTGCTAGAGTCATGCCCTCAGCTCAGAAGCCTTTGCCTCCGGTCTAGGCTGTCCTGGGGTGGGATGGAGTCTTTTGCTGCTGGGATGGAGCTGCGGTGAAGCCCTCTGTAAACACATCCTGCAGCACATCTTTCGTTATTCCTTCATGGTGAGCAGTATTCAGAGTTTCAAAGCTCTGTTTGTTTCTTGGCCCTGGATCCATACATCCAAAGGATCCTTCAGAAAGGTGGAATCAGCTTACTTCCCGGTGAGAATGTCGGTGGTGTGCGCATCCCCACCACTTGCTGGCGGGGAGCTCTGCCCCATGGTCGCTCTGTTAGGCATGCCTTCCCATCACACCGCTACGACACGGCACCCCTTCATCTGGCATGGTTAGTGGTGAGGTGCAACATTTTAGAAAGCCTCCTTGGCTCTCCCCTTCTCTTCCTTTGAGAATTGTATGTTCTTCTTTGTCAGCTTTTCTGCTGGGGTTATTGGAATGACCTTATCCACATGTGGGTTCATTCAGAAGTCTGACATCTGTCTCCACCTACATGTGCTAGCTCAGCATCTGTGCAGCCCGGTCGTTACTTACCTCCGTAGGGATGCTTTGTACCTCCATGTATCCTGGTGTCTTTTAAAGAATCTCTTGTTAAATGGTTAGCATGTGTCTCCCATGTGTTTCCATGTACTCAGGATGCAGGTGCCGGTGATGTTTATGGCAGATGAAATCGGTTTTATCCAAGGGTCATTTGTTTATATTTATAAATAAGCCAAACCCATCCAAACTGGCAGAAGCCCCCAACAGAGATTTTTTTTTTAAGAAATACAGTTTCTGGAGCTTGGAACCAAGGATTGAAATGGCTATCAGGTTTAGACAGCCACCTTCTAAAGCAGGGGTTGGCGAGAGTTTTCGTCAAGGTCCAGATAGTAATTGTTTTAGTCTTGGCAGGCTAGAGGGGCCAGACAGCCAGACTTAGTCAGTTCGATGTTTAGCTCCAAAGGTGCTGGAGATAATACGTGAATGCAATGAATGGCTGGGACTGTGTGCTAATAAAACTTTATTTATAAAAGCAGGTGGCATCAGATTTGACCCTTGGGTCATCATTTGTATCTTCCTGGTCTATCTGGACGTAGAGCTCCTGGTTTTTGCTTCTTTATTTTTCTCCTGTTTTTGCTTCCTCTCAGCCCAGCCCCTCAGGTTTTCTGTGCCTCTGGAGGAGAAGGGCCCTAAGGAAGAACCTTGCTCAGCACTCACTGTCCCTTGGCCCTCATCAGAGCCTTGGGTTGTGTGATACCTGTGAGAGATAAGGAAGCTGAGAACAGCAAGCATGGGTGACACCAGGGCCGTGGTCCTGCTAAGGACAGAGCTGGGTGTTGGACCCATGGCTGCCAGACAGCAGTGTCTGGTGGTAGGAACCATTTAGAGTGGGACCAAGAATGGGGGCCGAAGGCTGTGGTGCACATCAGTGAATCACAGGCCTGTAGGTGCTGATCAGCCTCAAGAGATGGAAAGGAAGCGAGGGCACAGAGAACAGCAGGAAGGGCTGGCCGGGCCGCCTGTCTGAGCCCTGCCACGGTGCACTTTCTGCAGGGCAGATAATAATGGTGACACCATGACGATGGCTACAGTAATGAGAGATAAAGGAAATGAAACATTACTAACCGTTGATGGATAGCGTCTTCGGTTCTCAATTTAATGATCTGCAACTGCAAATCTATAGTTAAGAATAAACCAATTTCTCACTTCCTTTTTGCTCTGCTCGTCCCAGATAAGGAAATGAAAGGATTACTCGGCAGACATGGAATCCAAATGTCAGTGTTCTGCCTCATTAGAGGGACAGGTGCAGACTCCCCTGCAAACCCCGTGTGGTTCTGGTGAGGTCCCTGGTGACCAGGCTGGCTGGGGACATGGCGGGAGCTCAGCACACCTGTGAGTCTGAGCAGGCAGGGAAGGCAGCTTAGGGCCGTCACCGGGCTCAGAGCAGGTGTCGCATGGTGGATTCTGTCCTCCTTCCTTCCGTGAGTGCATGGTGCGCTTCCCACTAATGCAGCTGGGCTCTGGGCCCATGCAGCTGTAGGCAGGCGCAGGGAGGAGATTCCAGGCGGGCAGTGCTGCCCTCCAGAAGTGCCAGCTCATCTCAGTGAGGAGGACGAGGTCAGAGGAGATTAAGTGTGCAAACCAGCGGGCCAGTTAGACGTGGGCCTCCCCTTTCCATGCCCTGTGGGGGGTGCGAACCATTCAGATTTCCAGATCCGGCCCCTGTCCCTGCTTGGTTGCACCGACGCACTGACGAGCACATGGCATCCTGGGTGCCTTCCGTGCCTTCCAGAGCCAGGCCCACCTCCAGGAGATGGTGTGTGTGCAGAGACTGGGGGCCGGGGCTGAAGGCAGCTCTCGATGTGGGGCCCCGTTGGCTCTGTGAAGCCGGCCAGTGCAGCCATCCACACGTCTGGCTCCAGGGAACCTTCCAGGCTGAGCGAGGCAAGTGCTGTGAGGGCGCAGAGCAGGCTGTTGCTGCCAGACAGCGTGGCGGTTTGTGTGCTGGGGACAGCGCAGGGGCTAAGAGCAGCGGCCAGCAGCTTTCTACCCCAGAACAGGACACACACGCACACATGCTGCTGCCTGGAACTCCGGGAGGACAAACACATGACAGTGTAAGAGCTTGTAGCAGCTCGGCCTAGGGGTCTGGTTCACAAGACATTGCAAACCGAAAATAAACAATGAGAAAGGGCATGTGTGCCGGCTTGCAGGAACAGTCCCTGAATAGCGGGTGGGTTCATTCTTGCTTGTTTGTGGGCAAATTTTCGAGTTGCATCTGTTACTTCTTTGTGAGCACCCAGACATCCTCTGAGGTTGTTTTTGGGGGGGTTGTTTTGTTTTGGTTTGTGTTTGTTTTTGGACTCTAAGGCTGACGTTTACCCAAGGTTTAATGTCAAGTGCACCAGTTGGAAGAAAGAAAATGTTAGCTCCAGGAAAACCAATCAGTACCACTGAAACATATCTGAGGTGAGGTTTCTCCATGGTGCTTCTTGAAACTTTTGGTTTGTGGGAGAGCCGTCACAGGCAAGATGCAGGTCCCAGAGGTATGGCTGGATCAGTGTGCCACGGACTCGGTCTCCTCTGCTGAGAGCCTCAGTCTCTTCATCTCTGTATTGAGGATTAGGGTCCAGTGGCCTCGTACTGCCCCCAAGGGTGAGGGGAGCTCATGCCCTGGGGCTCCGGGTGCTGATGGATGGTCGTCACTTGAACCGTGCTGGCTGCGTGCTAGCAGTGAGGGGGCACCCAGGGTGACGTGAGCCTTCTAGCCCTCTTCACTGCCCACAGTGGGGCTGTGCCCCGTGACCTCCCATGCTCTCCCCGGGCCTACAGGTGGGGTCAGAGCCAGCAGTCAGTTGGAGCCTTATCAGCTTGATTCTAAGCACCTGCAGAGCCAGCCTTGCCTGTGCAGACTTGGACCTCCAGTGGCCCCCGGCCAGCTGCTGGGATGGGCGTTCAGAGCCAGGAGTGACAGTCGGTCCCAGGGCTTGATCCTTGCCTGCCAGCTGCTCCCTGGACAGGTGAGTCTGACACAGAGCCTCCCTCCTGGGAAGAGTGCACCTGCTGTGGCTGCTGGCCTCCTGAGGTCACTGTGAAAGATGACATGGAAGCTGGGACACCAGGCAGGTGTCCCAGCAGAAGCCCTGGCACCAAGCTGCATCTGCTAGGAAACATTTGCTCGGTTGCACCTCTGAGGACAGTGAGAATCCATTTGGGGATGGTATTTTTTCAACACAGTCTGACTTTTTTCAAAATGAAGCAGCTAATAGGACTTAGAAGGAGAATTGTCGGCATTTATAAAGCATTACATTGCCCAAATCCATTTGGTGAAGGAAGGCTCCAGCATGTTCGTGTGCCATGATTTTGTTTTTACCAAGTACAATGCATCCCTCTGTAGAGTTCTTTGGTCATAGGATCCTGTTACATTTTCCCAGGAAAAATCCCTTTTCATGGGATTGGTCCTATTTTCCGGTTAATCTGCAAACATAGGGATTTCTCAGTCTTCCTGTCAGCCCCTGAAGTTGAACTGTGAAACCTGCTTTAGCTGAAAAACTCGCGTTGTCGCTCTTGGCTGACACCGTCATGCACTTGACCACCAGTGTCTGGGGCTGTGGTCACAGGCTGCAGGGTCTGGCTGCTGCCTGGGTCTGGGGCCGATGGATGGTCGGGCAGGCAGGCAGGCAGGCAGGGACTCGGCTGATGGATTGCATTGTCCGTTCAGTGGTGCCAGGAGCACAGGAGCAAGGGGCGTGGACGCTGGGCAGCTCCTAATTAACGAGGCTGCTTGTCCATGAGGCACCTGCTGCCCGTGGGACCGAGGCTGGCTGGCTGGAGCTGTGGTTACCATGGGCCCGGGCGACCAGTGTGCTACAGGGGGCAGGGCCAGCACTGTGGGAGACGCAGCTTCTCCAGGCTGTGGCGGCCACCCCAGACCACGCAGCAGACGGGGGCACTGGCACCTAAAGCACACGCGCCCTGCACAGATGCTGTGGGCTGCTTTGAACGATAGGAATATAAGCAGTTTCTGTTTTTATCTGCCGGGAGCTTCAAGGGTATTCATCATCCTGGATGATCACACCGTCATGTTCTAAGGTAGAAGTCGCAGGCGCTCGCTCCTGGGAAGCAGACTGGGGCCGAAAAGGAAGGTGGCCTTAGAGATCCCGTTCGAAAGGACAGGACATACTGTTTGCAGCTAGAATTCGTTCTTCTTCTCAATTTGATCACAACGGAGAGTGGTTTGTGAACACTGCTTGAGAGGGTGGAAGTTGTTTCTTCTCTAAGGCAGAATGGAGAGTTCATAGACACTTCGAGTGAGCTTGTGGGGTGGTGGGGAGCAGCGAGGAGAAGGGGTGTCCCGCTACCCCCGGCTGTGTCCCTGCTTGGTCTGCACTCTGGCAGTGAGGGGCATGGGGCGGGCCCCGCAGGCATCGGTGAGGACACCAGAGCTTGCAGACGGAATGACCGGCCCCAGTTGCATGCAGGGAGAGCTGGGAGCTGACCAGACTGCGAGACCCCAGGCTAAACCTCCTGTCCCTGAAGTCCTCTCTCTTCCCCTGAGGCTGCTTCTGAAGTCCCCTGCCCCCTTTGCCAGTCATGTATCCCAGCAGAAAGGGGCATGAGAGTCTGGGAGGGGAGCCGTCTTGTGGACTGGCTGTGTTTCTCGGGTTGGGGGGCAGGGGCTGCCGGGGAGCGTGGCCGCCGGCCAACAGCTCTCCCTGCCTTTGAGCAAGCATTTGAGCCTGTGTGCTGACGCTGGAAACAGGACACGACACAGAAATGTCCCCACATCCAGCAGGACTCTGGGTTTAGCAACACAGAAAGCCAGCGCAAGGAAATTGCTGGCGTGATTCCTTGGTCACACAGGGTGGCGGGGCGCCCAGGGGTTTCCGGGAGGACTGGCATGCTGCCCAGGCTCGCTCTCCTCTGTCCTCCTGAAAGATGGCAGTGTCGTGAGGGAGAGGCAGCAGACTCCTCGAGTCACTGAAGGGAGGAGACCCAGCAATCCATCGCTGGCTGTGCCAGGGGGAGAGAGAAACTGCTCATCCAGCCTCTGAGACTTAGGGGTTGTCAGAGACAGGAGCAGTAGTAGTAGCAACCTCAACCAAGAAAAGTGTCTTGCACCCGAAAAGTCTAGGGTCTGGTGTCACCTTCAGGTAGGGTCAAATCGAAGGGCCAAGCTTTGTTACCAGGAGGTTGTGTCTGTTTGTCTCCTGGTATGGCCGTTCTTGGAGGAGGATCTTGTTGTTACTGATTTTGTTCATGTTGACCTCACTTTCCAGCTACAGCTTCCCGCACGGACCTGTGTGTCCCGAACCCCACCACACACTGCGTTCGGTTTTTGGTGCTTTCTTACCTGCAAGCACAGACTGAGACCATCTCTTTCCCCTTCACCCCACCGAAGTCCTGCGGTTGAGTGCTCCGTGCTGAGAGGTGGCCCCCAACAGACACTTACCCAGACTCTGCCAATGTGACCTTACTGGGAAAAGAGATATTCGCAGTTGTGATTAGATGGATGCTTGTGAAGTAGGGGCGCCCCGGCAGACCCCATGTCCACCAGCGACAAGGGAAGGCCACGTGAAGACTTGTTGAAAGGAGGCTGCGGACACACAGTGGTTCACCTGCCCCTGTGACAGTTTGGTCCCACTTCTCACAAAGTTCAGCGAGCTAAGAGACCTGAACAGGCTACTCAGTTCCTGCACTTCCTCCTCCTTCACGGGGAGTGGAGCTGTCCTCGTACCCACCCGACAGGGTTTCTGCGAGATGAAAGGGCTAAAAACGCAGAGCTGGGCCAGCAGCACCGATTACCAGGCAGTGCCTAATGACCTTATCCCCTAAGGCAGAGGCCGGGGCGATCAGGTGGGCTCCTGTGCCAGACACCAGGCCTTGTGGTTCCAGTGCAGCACGGGCCCCCATGTAAGTTAGCTGCACCTCCGCCATGCATTTCCGCTGCGTGAGTGGGACGGTGATTGATGCCCTCAGGTCTTTGGGGTGCCCTGAGATCTCGAAGGCACAAGTCACTCTTTCTGTGGATTCTGGCCCACTCCAACCTCTATACTGGACGGGTGGTGCAGCCTTGGCCCCAGGGACATGAGCACATCTGATGACACCTTCATTGTCATGCTAGGGTGGGGTGCTCCCAACAGGCAGTGCGCAGGGGCCAGGGAGGCTGCTGATGTCACGAGTGCACAGGTCAGCCCCATAGCGGGTCCTCCCGCCCAGCTGCCCGAAGCACCCGGCCCAAGCTCCCCGACTCCATCCATCTTTCTGACGGCCCCAGGGAGCAGTGTTCACATTCCTGTCACCTCCGCCCTACATCCTTCTACAGATGGGGAACCTGCAGGCCCAGTCTTAGGAGAACCACAGAGCCCAGGCTTGGGGAGGGCCCCGCATCTCCCTGGGCTGTCAGACATGGCCCCCGTCACATGTCCCAGTGGCTAGAGCCTGTGGGACAAGAAGCTGGGACTGCACTGGGGAAGCTGAGCTTCTGAGGACAGGGCCAAGAGCTGGACCCATGAAGCTGAGGACAGGAGCCAGGCTTGGACAGAGGACCTGGTGCGTGCAGGGTCACCGGCTCTCCCAGGCCTGTCCTTTGTCCCGCTGATGTGGCTTTGTAGCTGTCCAGGGAAAGAGAGTGAGCCAGATTGTCCACTTGGAGTGGAGAGAACAAGCCACCATGCACCACTGACCCTGTGGTGTGAGACAGCCTCTCGGGTGACTCTGGCCAGAGAGGGTTAGGGAGCAGTGAGGGGCAGGCACACTTGCACGCATTGATTATTTGAGGAGTCAGGCTATTACATGAGAATGGGGGAGGGTACTTTGCTTTTAAAATGCAACTGAAGCTCTTTCCTTGCTTCCTGGAGGAGGTTCTAACTTGGCGCAGTACCCGACAGGGGGTGTGGAGGGCTGGTGCCCCCGCCCCAGGGACACACTGAGTGGCATGTGACCTCAGAGAGCAGCAGCTCTATTCTGCAGGAGCTCTATCCCTGTCACCCCAGAGGGCTGTTGGGGTGACAGATGCTATTGGAGATGCAGTGGTACTTTGAGAACCCCGCCTCCTCCTGTGACTATTACAGAGGCGAGTTCGCCATGCAGTCCAGACAGCCCTTCGGCTTCGCTGTCTGACCCTGCAGCTCTCCAGCCTGTCCGGTCCCAGGAGGTCGTGGGCTTGGAGATGGGCGTGGACCCTGCCCCGTAGTTCTTTGATTTCTCAGTGAGGAAACAGAGGTCACAGCACCACCAAGTGCAAGGACCAGAGTGGGGTGCAGCCAGCAGAGTGGGGTGCAGCCCGCAGAGCGGCCACAGGAACCTGGAACTATCTGCGACTGTGGGGAGAGGAGGAGGAGGAGGAGGAGGAGGAGGAGGAGGAGGCCTGGTCTGGCAGCTATTCCTCCTCACCCTGGTGCCCGCCGGTGGCCACCTGCCCCATGTTCATGCACCTGCACTGCAGAGCCCGGGGGGCGCGGCTTGGGCGCAGGCTGGTGGGGACAGGACTCCTTTCTCCTCAGCTTCAGGTACCAGTCACCTGGGGCAGGGATGTCACATGGTCTCTTCAGAGGAGCTAGCAGAGCAGAGGCCACTGCCAGAGTGTGGGACAGGGGCGGTGGTGAACAGGGCACAGGCAGAGGGGCAGGAGGTGAGGGAATAATGCTAAGTAGGGACAGGACACAAGGAGCAGTGCCCTGGGGAAGGACAGGCCTCTAAGCAGGGTTATCTACACCACCGTCCAGGTGAGGCGAGCTGGGGCCCTTACCTGCAGTCACGTGTGCACCTGTGTGTGGTGTGTGTGCAACCTACTACCAGGGACATTATTGCACCAGAGGTGACAAGGTGCCAAGGTTCCTGCTCACAGGACGGCAATAATCAGACAGGGCAGGTCCTACCCAGGGCTGGTTCTCAGAATCTTTTGATCATGACTCAGAAAAGATTCCTTTTAGTTGTAAGCCAGTGAAAAGCCCTACCCACACAAACATACCCACATACAAATAGAAATAAGTGTTTCATGGATCATATTTACTTCCCCAGCACATGCAACATAATTAAAATGGATATTTCTGCCTTGTTCTATTCCTTTTCATTTTAAACTGTTCATTACCACCTACTGAGTTGGTGCCCACAGTGTGAAAAGCATGTTCTAGAAGGCCAGGTGCTGGGTGCGCATTTAAGCAGTGACCTGGAAAGGGCAGGTGAGAAAGTTTCATGAAGCTGCCTGAGCTGCAGGCTTCGTACCAAGCCAGATGGAAACATGTGTGGATGGAAGGAGTAGGGAGCAGATGGGGGTGGATGAGGGTGGATGGGTGGAGGGATGGAGGGATGGAGGGTGGGTAGATGGAGAGATAGATGGAGGGTGGGTGGATGAGGGTGGATAGGTGGAGGGATGGAGGGTGGGTGGAAGGAGAGATAGATGGAGGGTGGGTGGATGAGGGTGGATGGATGGAGGGATGGAGGTAGATGGGTGGTTTGAGGGTGGGTGGGCAGATGAAAGGTAAGCGGGTAGATGGAGAGTGAATAGATGGAGGCTGGGTGGCAAGGTGGATGGGTACAGGGGTCAGGGGAGAATGGGTAGGTGGAGGGAAGGATAAGTTCGTTTAATCTCTTCAGAATGTTAGCAGCAGATTTTCTGGATTTATGGGGTATGGTTAGCAGAACTTGGGGGACAAAGTAAGTGATCAGGGCCCTGGGACCCCTGATCTTCAAGTAGAGCAGTCATCTTTTTGACTGTAGTACATTCTAACATTCTTCATAAGAATTGTTTGTTTTGAAATGGAGTCTTTTTGTGCTGCCCAGGCTGGCTTTGATTTCCCGGGCTCAAACAGTTCTCTTGCTCCAGGCTTCCAGTAACTGGGGGCACCAGGTGCTGCCACCACTCCTAGTTGGATTATTAAAATTTTTTTAAAAAAACAGGGGAGCTGGATGCAGTGGCACACATTTGTAATCCCAACTCTTTCTCAGGAAGCTGAGGCAGGAGGATCACAAGCTGGAGGCCAACCCTGGGCAACTTAGTAAGGCTCTGTCTCAAAAATAAACAAAGGATTATGTTAAGAAATGTGAAAAGCCCTGGCCTGGTAGTATGAGGGACACTTTCCACTTGGTGTAAACTAGACAGGATGAGCAGTTAAAGGTTTTGCTCCCAGGAAAGCGTGAGCATGCACAGGGGCCTGAGTGAGTGCCATCCAGCCCTGGGCGTGGGTGCGTGCCCTGCTGCCGGCCTGGCTCCCTGAGGGCCGTGTCTGCCCGCCTCGTCAGCTGCTCTTCCGAGTTCCAAGCACAGGGCGTGGGGCTTAGGCAGGGCTTGGTGAGCCACTGCTGATGGAGCCAGGAAATGGACCTGCCCTCCCGGGAGGGTGATAGAGACATTAGTGTGTGTCAGGCTTCCACGGGCTCCTCTTGTTTCAGCACTCTCCTTTAATCTGGTGAGTATGCGCCCTTGGCTGAACTTTTCAGGAGTGCGTGGGGACCGCAGTGCCTGCCTTAGGTGTGTGGTTGGAATGACAGCCTCGAGGTGTGCCTCTGAGGCTAGGGGGCGTGTTTGCCGCTGCGCAGTGCTGCTCCCCGCTTCCTCTGGATTTGGGGTTTCAGATCCATGCAGGGCCCTCATTATCTCACCTCAGGGACGCCCACGCAGGCACTGAGAGAAAACGTTGGGGAATCACGCGGTGGCTTTTGTGCAGGCGATTCTGGCAACCTGTATGGCACCTGCTGGTGCTTAGCCCCAGGCCGACTGCGGCGGGCTGCGGTTTCAGAGGCGCCTGGTCGCGGACTCCAGCGCAGGGACTCAGTGCTGGTGTGCAGCCTGCTGGCTCCGGCTGGCGGGAGGTCAGTGGGCAGAGTGTGTGTGCGTGAGATCAGGTGGACAGACGCGGCTTTGTGCAGGGCGCGTCCTACATGGTCAGCGTCCCCTCTGAGAACCAAGGACCTGGCGCTCAGAGGGTCTGGCTCACTTCCTGCATGATGTCCCCACTTTCCTTTCTCCTGGATTTGATTTCTGGAAGGTCTCCAAGGGCATGTCCCCTTCAGTCCTGCAGGACAGGCTGGCTGTCTGCAGCTTCCTCCGGGCCTCCAACGCCCCTCTGCAGGGTTCAGGGTGAGCCCTGCTCCTCCTCTTCCTCTGAGAAGTAGCGTGTTTCCGATGGGCGCTGAAACGTCCATACCCACGGCATCTTCCAAATTTACTGTAATCATCGCCCTTTTCTCTTTCTAAAAAAAAAGTTAGGAACACAACCTGAAGAGAACACAAACCGAGGAGACTCTTCTCCAAGTCAAGCTGCAGAGGGATCTGAAACGAGGAGCTGGTGAGAATCCGCTCCTTCGTGTTGAGGAGAAAGCAGGCGCGGTGTGTCGCCATGTGTCTGTGTTTGAGAAGCGGCATGGTTTGCTGAAGTCTGGGAACTGAAGGTGCCCGGGGAAGATGGGCTTGGTTTCTGGAAACAGCAAAGTCGGAGCTCTGGCGGCAGCGTTTTTCTCATTGGAATGTTAGAGTGTCACAGGTGGAGTGCGGCTCCCACAGGCTTGGTCCAAGTGCTGCCTCCAGTGCCTGGGAATGCGACCTTCAGAGTCTGCGCTGGGTCGGGCGGGCCCTCCGGCCAGCGCCAAGGTCCTTGTGAGAAAGGAAGAGAAGACCCTGTTGGGGCAGCCTGAGCCCCCAGCGCAAAGGTGGCACAATGCTAGAGGCAGAGGTAGGAGCGACAGGACAGACCAGGACCCACGCGTGGCCTCTAAGGGAGTGGCAGGAAGGACCCTCCCAGAGCATGTGCAGTGCCTGGATTTGCATCCGGCCTCTAGAGCCGTGTGACAATTATTTCCTGTTGTTTTAAGCTCTCTAGGCTCTGGGACTTGGTGATGGCAGCCCTGGGAGATGCCCCTTGAGTGGGCGGGCAGCTCGACAAGTCAAGAAGAAACCGCTGACTCCAATGTTCCCTGGTAGCTTCTTAGTACCACCCAGTGGGGACACTTCCAGGAGTTCCCTCCCTTGATGGCCATGTGTCCCGTGATCCAGTGCCTCGCTCGGATGCAGGCTTCGCGATGGAACTTCTGCATCTCAGCAGTGTGTGCCTCATCCTGAGGGCCACTCTACACACTTGCGCCCTTGTCTCTGTCTTGCCAGAGGTCCGGAAATACCCATCTATGTGCAGATAATGATGAGGACAGGAGGACATGGTCACGGTTGGTGCCATGTTCCCATGGGGCAGGAACCTGCAGCAGGCGTGCATGCCTGGGTGTGTATCCACAGAGAGCATCTGACATGAAGATTTAAAGGGGTTACCAGGCCTGAAATGCTTTCATACAACCGGATGTTAGGGGAAATGACTTTCCAGAGGCATGGGTGTATTTATTCACTCAGCAAACATGTAGGCTGTTCTGGGTACTGAAGAGTGATTGCTACATAAACAGAGAAGTTGCTGGCCTGCTCAGAGTCAAGGGTGAAGGGCGGATGGATGATGGAGAGCTGGGGAGGGGTGTGTTTAGGACACACAGGTCGGAGGCCGGAGTGCCTGTCTGCCCAGCACTGCCAGAGGCAGGGGCCGCCCGGTGAGGAAGAGTGCCGCTTGCTCCCAAGAGCAGGCGAGCTGAGGGAGCAGAGTGCACAAAGGCCAAGAGTGCTGGCTGGGTGTGGATGGTCTGGTGGGTGTCTTTGCTTTGACCCATGCCTGGCTTGGCAGGGGTACCCCTCTTACCTGGCACAAGGCTCCCCTGGCCTCAGCCTAAGCCACCTGAGTCACCTGCCGTCTCCACTCTGACCCCGACCTCCTTTGCTGCTGTCTTCCATCCCGTCTGGCTGTCCCGTCCATTTGGGTCTGTCTCCCAGTCACATCCCCTCCCCCATGCTGCCCTGCAGGACACCCGGCCCCGCCCTGTGCATCCGCACACCCTCAGGCTCCTGGAGCTCGAGGATCATCTGTGGGGGGCAAGGCAGGCTCTCCCTAACACTCAGGACACCATTTCATTTGGGTGGCAAAACTCAGGTCTCCAGCAGGGCCGCCTCAGGAGGCAGGTTCCCAGGAAACAAGCCCACATCCTGCACCCTTCCTTCTAGAACGTTCCAAGCCTTGGCAAAGCCAAGGAGTGGTAGCCGTGGTGGCCACACAATGCACCTTTCCCCAACTCAGAAGAGCCACAGGGAAGCCACAGACTCTCCTCACGCTTACTCCCAGTGTCCTGCTTGCGAGGCAAGGGCACGGTGCAGCTCCGCATTGTTGCCCGACAGTGGAGGGACGGACCTGTGCCCGGTGGGCCTGAGGACTCTTTAGGGTCCCTCTGTCATGCAGGGGTCCAGGGGCACAGTCACCCTGGCCTTCACATGTTTTCATGGGCTCCAGCGTCAACACAGACCAGCCACTTGGGAACGCATCCTGGGAAGAAGTGCCCCTTTCATGTCAGCAAGGCTGCCCGCCGTGCTTGCTGTCTGAGCTGGGTGCAGTTCGGGCAAACCCTGTCTGCTGACATCCTGCATGGCCACAGTGCCCCTGGTCTTGGGCACAGAACCTCCAGAGAGCTGGCTCCTTTTTAAGTTGATTTTCTGGCAATAAAACTCATCTCTAAAAATAGGTCACATAAGGGCCTCGACTTTTCTCCTAATTAGTGTGAGGACTTACTGAATATACATCATATGTATAGATCATAATATTATTAAAATTACTATTAAGACTTGACTCATCAAAATATTTCCGGCAGTGGTGAAACAAAGCCTGATGGTCCCTGGGAATCATATCTGCATTAGCAAGATAAAGGACAATTTAGGACGATTACAAAACCGATGATTTAGAGTACAACATAAAACTCTGCTGAGAACTAATTCGTAATGCCAGCTGCTGCTAAGCTTCTTAATCTTTATCTAGTTCAATTAAAATCAGAATGTTTGGGATTTCATTAACAACTAGGGGCTTGGAAATTACATGTGCTCTTACACCGTACTCCACGGCTGACTTACAATATCTGAAGTTCACAACACATCTTCAGGTAGACTTAGATACTGTTAAAACGTAAGTACTTAAGGGATCGTGCAAAGGCAAAAGTAGATTATTTTAATTTTCCGGGGAGATCCGAAAGATAAAATAAGCAGAGCTCAACTAACGCAGTGGCCTTTTGGGAAAGTGGCACTAAGGGGCCTCAGCCTGAGGGACCTGCAGGGACGGGCGGGAACCCCCAGCATGGGTCAGGGGCGTTCAGTTTGAGGACAGGGAGCCGCCCTGGGGTCTCACCTGCTGGGCACCTTGCTGCGGCTCTGCACAAGCAGTTCGTGGCCAGTGTGCCCTTCAGGGCAGATGCATTTGCTTCCTATCATTACACATTTTCAGGTCTTTGCAAGCAAACCTTTCTAAAATTAAAACAGCCAAAGTCGTGAAGCAGCTTAATGGGTGACTGCGGGTTCGCAGCCAAAGCAGGAGGGATGTTTCCTGTTTGTTTTCCCTTGACCTGGGCATCAGCGTCCATCTCCTGACACTTTATTTCTCACCCAAGGATGGAAGAGGTCCTCCGTCTTCCCCAGAGGTTCTAGTTGGAGTCCAGGTGTTTGGGTCATCTGCAGACTGGAGTCACGAGCTCCACACTCTGAGCCCATGTGAGCTCACTTGCTTCCTGGACTCTCACTGGTCCTCTGTGAGTGGTGTGAATGCTGACCCCCAAAGTTGTCCACCTCCTCATCTGCCCACCTATGACTGTGTCACCCTGCAAAGAAGGGATTTGGCAGAGAGGATCAGTTTAACCAGGCCAAGGTGCTGGTTAGTGCAAGATCACCCAAGGTCCCTCCGAAAGAAAAGACAGGCAGGAGTTTCTGGTGCATAAGTGTCATTCGAGACACAGTAGTGGAAGTGGAGTTCAGGGTAATGTGAGGATAAGGCCACAACCGAACAGTGCAGGTGCCTCCAGGGGTGGACTCTGCCCTGAAGCCTTCAGGAGACCAGCCTCGCCCACCTTGGTCTTGTCCGGTGAGATGCACCAGCCTCGTGACTTCCAGGACTGCGCACCCTGGGCCGTGTGTGTGGTTCTGCACTGTAGAATCATGGTAATTTGTTCAGCCCTGATTGGGCAGGGGTGCACCGAGAGCAGGTTACTTTCTGGCCCACGCTTGGTCTTCTCATCTGTGCAGCAAGGCTGGCTGTATATGTATCTTGGGGGAGCTCCTGCAAGGATCAGGGAGATGATGCATATGAGGCCAAGCCTGGTGCAGAGTTAGGGTGCAGCTCATGTGGGTCAGGCATGCGTGTGGACCAGGAAGGACAAGCCGGGATGTGCCTGAGCCACTGTGCCCTGCGCTCCTCCACCAGTGTCCTCTGCTGCTGCCCCTGCAGGTTCCCAAGGGCAGTTATAGTCAGCCGTCAGATGGGCCCCCAGCTGTTGCCCATGACTGGGGTGCCTCCCTCTTCCCATCTCTCTGGGCAGCTGTGGATGGCAGGGCCAATGCTGGGAGATGTGAGCTCTTGGAAAACCCTCGTCTTCTGCCTGCATCCCCTCCACCGCTCCTCCTTCCAGGTGTAGAGCTCCCCGTGGCTGCAGGGACTGAGCTGAGGTCCCACGAGCATTGCTGCCTCCCGGAACACACTCATGGCCACAGAGACTGCAGGAAGGAATATTCATGTACTGCACACATGTACACACTACACACAGGATACACATACACCACACATATACACATACCACACGACACACACATACTCACATGCATACTGCATAGTACATGCTTGCACAGTTGTCACACCCATGCACATACAACATGCATACATACTTATACCACACCTTTATATGTAGGTGCCCACTCACATCGTACCTGCACACAGGCACCCATGCTGTATGTATGTGTGTCTACATGTGCACAGATGTCCCTCCAGCCAAAATGCCATGACATGGGAGTGTGCCGGCAAGTGGCCCACGTTAGGGTAGAGAGGTGAGGCTCTGGGACACTAACAGCTGTCAGTCTAGGCTGCATGTCCAACTGTCCAGCTGGGCTCTGTGCTGGAGGGGGACTGGCTGGCCCCGGCTGTTGCTGTCGAACAGACTCATTCCCGAACCCAGGCTTGGGCACAGGGGAGGCCTGTGTTGCCTGTGGGGAGCGTCCTGCACACCCATTGCTCTGATTTTCACTTTTTTAGGATTGACTAGAACTTGAATCACAGAGTCAAAGCACATCACCATTTCCCTGGCTCGTGGCATGTGTTTTCCAGTTATTTTCTGTTTCCACTTAACATTGCATGGTGCCATGCATCAATGCCAACCCCACGGATCTCAGCCAGCACTGAGCAAATCATCTGAAAGGAATGTGCGGGCACACACACACTCGCACACACACACACATGCACACACATACACAGCCTCACTGGTAAGACCTCGAGATGAGCGCCATTCCCGCTCACTTCCTTGGTTGCTAGTGCGGCTGGAGGTGTCTTTCTGTGCTTAGTGAACGTCTGCACTTGCCATTCTGCACCTTTTCTGTTAAGCTCGGGCCACTTGGTTCATTTGCACTCTTGCTCATCTCTGTTACTTTTATCCATTTAGTGGTGAGAAAGTCTTCCTCGCTCGTAGCAATTATTTTTCCCAAACTGTTTGCCTTCTAACATGAAAACCTTTCCCCTTTTATCAAATGTTTAACGGAAGACTCTTTAGTGAGGCCCGGCCATCGTTCCTGTCCCGTGTCGCCTTCTGTCCTGTCCAGCGAGGCTGCCCTGCTCCCCCCGTCGGGGTGCAGACCCTCAGCCCGGGGGCAGGGGAGCTGCTCCTGCTTGTGCACAGGTGTGTTCCGGGGAAGACTTCGCAGTTAGAGTTCCACTAACCAATCATTCCACCCAGAACGTGCGGCCCTGCGGTCACTTAGCTGGGCATGTCTGGTGAACACAAGAAGAGGAAGCAGAGCACCCTGGCCCAGCTCGGACGTGGGGAGTCCCTCCATGCTGGGGTGGGGACACCCTGTGAAGTAGTATGGCTGGCCTGTGTCGCCTCGTAAGCCCCAGAACGTGGCAGTACTTGGAGGGAGGTGTGGAAGGAGGTGCATAACCTAAGACGCGGTCAGAGGTGCCCTCATCTAACATGACTGTGCCCTGGCAAGAGGTCTGCATGCAGAGCGCGGGAATGTGATCTGCAGAGGACACGGGGAGCATCCAGCTGTCTTGGTTACTTTTCCCCCAATGCTGGGACAAAATACCTGACACCCGAAGTGAATGGGGGAGAGGTTTATTTAGCTCACAGTTAGTGGAGGTTTTAGTCCACAGTCAGCTGGCTCCAAGGCAGGGTGGCATGGCCGAGGGGCAACCGTTCATGGTGGCAGAAGACAGGAAAAGCAACAAGAGCAAAAAGGGGAAGACAGGCCTCTTTCTGCCCCTTTTATCTAGAAGTGCTGGGATTAGGGCAGTGGCGTTCGAATCAGTGGACTGATCCAGCACTCACCCAGCGTTAGTCCCAGCACACTTAATCCCAGCATCGCCCTATGAATCAGCCACAAACTCTAGAATCAGCCTCCTCCAATAAAGCGTACCCCTCCTGACTGCATGAGGCTTTGGGGGGACATCCAGACACAAACTGTAACAGTGGCCATCAGCATGCCAAGGAGAGAAGCCTCAGAGAGCCCAGCCCTGTGACACCTTTGCCCCAGACTTCCACCTCCAGAACTGAAGGGAAGGTGGGGTTTAAGCCTCCCTGTCTCTGACTCTTTGTTCAGGAGACCTGAGCTGAGTGCTGCCCCCTTTCTTTCCCTCCTCCACCTTCACTCCACCAGTGAGCTGCAGTGGCAGAAAGGAACTGCGTACCCTGTTGCCCTGGCTCCCGAAACTCCAGACTGGCCTGTCCTGCAGCCTGCTTTCCCCTGGGCCCAGGGACGGCGGACAGGCTGCTGGCCCGGCCACTCCAACACACAGAAGCTTTGGGATCTGTGTGGGTCCGCCCATTTCCGTGACCAAGACAGCTGCCCTGGAAACAGTCACGTTGAGGGCGAGCAGGCCTGAGCGAGACCGAGAGGGAGCCCTGCCTCCCAGCTCACCTGGCCAGCCCCCTGCTGAACTGAGGTCACGTGCATCAGTCCTGCCTTCTTCTTTCCTGTGGGTTTAAACACTGGCTTGGAGTCAGCCAGTCCAACCCACAGGTCTCCACGCAATGTGCTCAACATGACCCAGTTTTTCCAGCTGCCCTGGACTCTGCCTTCTTTGCTGCTGGGGCTGGGGCCCGGCACTTAGCATGCATGTGTGCAAGAAACGGTGGTGGAGTGGTTGAGCAAGGCGTCCGTGCGTCGCTCCTCAGACTGCACCAACCCACAGGCTCTGTAATTATGTCTCGGTCTTCCTTCACCCAGCAGCACAGAGGGAAGTGGCCACCCTGGGGAAGGGTTCCAGTGTTCCATGTCTATGAACCATTTCTCTTCCTTTCTGCTTAAAGTGTTTATTCCTCCTTCCTTTTACTCTGCTTCCAAATCACTTTCTCGTTCACCACAGTCCCCTGGAAAACCCTCCAGTGAACGTCCACGGTGGGGTGAGCAAGGCAGCCCCTGCGCAGCTGCACAGGGAAGAAGCTCCATGCCGCGTGGCTCCGCAGTCGTCCCCAGCCATCCCCACGTGCATCCCCTCAGCGAGGTTCTGCGCAGTCTCCTGCCCGGCCCGGGTGTGCAGCATGGCTCCTGAGCTCAGCTTCCCCGCGCAGGCTGCCCTGTCTGCAGCCCCAGTGCTCAGCCTGGGGGCCTCAGGACGCAGCTCTGAAGAGATCATGGGGTCTTCTGGGCACCAGTTCACCCCTGGGCAGGGCTGGCCTCGGGTGTGATTCCCACAGCCATGTGGGCCTTGTGTTTAGCAGGAGCCTGTGCGTGGCTCTGTGCCATGCTACTGCCACCTTGAAGCTCACTGATTTCCTTTAATGAGTTCTGTGCATTCACTGTGCTCCGAGCCTGTGTGTTGGCGGCCGGTCCTGCTCTGATCAGGGCCTGCCAGGAAGGGCGAGGCCTGGGAGCCCAGCTCCTGCAGGGTTTCCCTCCCACCCAGAGGAATCAATTCTCCTGCAAACTACAGGCTGCCAGCCCTGTTTCCCAGGGTCCAGCCCTCTGCTTAGGTCCTGAGTAACTTTGGATGCAAAGGAAGGGGGGATATTTAAGGAATAAACAGGCTGCTAGAAGCAAAGCCCAACCCCCAGAAATCCCCATGCCCAGCCTCACCTGCTTGTGCACTCATCAAACTCACGTTTCCTGGGCTGCCTGGGGCAGGTGCCTGGGCAGGCTCACATCCACAAATAAAGTTGCACGCTGGCTAATGGGGCCTGCTAGATGTCTTGTCTGTATCATGCCAGGTGGGAAGCCTCTGCTCTTACTGTCATTGCCTACCACCCTGGGCCCAGGAAATTATGCCAGTGAACAAAGCAGCAGCCGCTTCCGCAGAAACATCCCAGACACAGCTAGCGGGTCTGACTTTTGCCAGAGTTTGCAGGTGGAGGAAGAGTAAGCTTCCCGGTGCAGTGCCATGAGGAGGGGCTCTCTGTGACTTCACGGTTCCTTGCCCTTCTGCCTTTCGTGTCCTACAAGGGACGCAAATGCAAGTCTGCCCACCCAGTCTCAGCTCGTGGCAGTTACACAACAGATTGGGTGAGGTCTGCACTCGCGCAGTATTTAATATAAAGAGCTCATAGACCCCTTGAAAATTGCACCACCTCTGGCATGATATAAATGTGTGGCAAGGTGCTGTGTACACTCAAAACCAAGAGGCTCACATGCAGCCCTGTAAGAGGCACGAATACTTGCATCTTGCCCCAGGCAACGAAGCTTATCCCTGACACACTCCATGGTCTCCATCTTTCCTTGTACTCTCAGAATTCTGCTCAGCACATTTCCACAAGGAGAGCTGTGCTTCCAACTGCCACTACTGAAGCTGGGCAGGTGGCCATGGAATGGGCGGGCACCACGTATGGGGGCATCCAGAGCAACATCAGGAGGAGCACCGAGGGTCGGCAGTGAGCAGAGTGGATGAACTCAGCATAGCGCACTCCCAGCAAGGAATGCTCTGCAGCAGCAAGAAGACAGTGGCATAGCCACCTGCCACAGACAGTGCCAGCCAAGGGATGCCAGATGCAGATGCATCAAACTTGAAAATAGACAAAACCAGTCTGCGATAGGGATAGGCCAGGAGGAATGGCCACGCCCTGCTTCTTTCTCTTAGCAGTGCTGAGGCTCTAGCCCACAGCCTGGTGCATGCTCACCAGTGTTCTGCGACCAAGCTCCCTGCCCCAGCCCGAACTTGTTTTGTGGCTCTTTGGTGCTGCGAATCAAACCCAGGGCCTCACTTCTGCTAAGCACATGCTCACCCCCTCCTCCTGTGCCTGCTCTTTGATCTGGTTGAGTTGATGCCAAGGGAGGTTCAGTTTAAGACAGCTCACCACCTGGATGTCCACAGTGCATGCGCTTCTTTGGTATGTAGCTACAGATCAGTGCAAAGTTCTTAATATCTTAATGGCAGTATTCATATAGCAAATCAGCTACCTCCTGAAAATGGTGTTTTTAAAGGAACCTAGAATACTTTCTGTAATATCCTAAGATAATCTGTTAAGTCAAGATTCACGATTATCTCTGAGAGACTCCTAAAATCAACAGATGAAAACCAAAGCCTAAGCAGTGGTGGCAAGCCTGTGCAGACTCTGTACGATTGATAGCTCTGAGGGCTCACCATCCCTGGCCTAAGAAATGAAGAAGAAGAGAAGGAGGGAAATGCTCAAGAGGGTGCAGCACGCAGCCCACTCCTGTCTTGGATGCTGAACTGGATTTGAGTGCCTCGCCTTGTCATAAAATATTCAGAGGACTGAAGAAAGCGAGGGAAGAAAGGGTGCCATTAGAAAAAGGCTTACAATTCAAGGGTAATCATAGACAACACATATTTGTTGCCCATTTTGGGTCAATCCATGGCCGAGGTTTCGCATCAGAGGCCAAGTGCACAGACACATATGTGCAGTTATCATCAGCTCCAAAGTCCCACACGTCCTCCTGCCGAGGCATCCGTTGTGTCCATTGTGATGTGGAAGGATCCCTCATTTACTTATTCTGTCTTCTGCTTTTCATGTGAAAATGACAAGCACCACATCATGGTAGCCGTCATGGTCTTGAAGTTAACCCAACCTTCCTAGGGGCACACGAGCCATGAGCGAGATGCCATTCCCTGCATGGGCAAGGACATGTCCATTGCAGCTCTGGAAAGTACAGACTAAGGGGTGAGAAGGGAGGACAGTGGGCTGAGAGTTGAAAGGACACAGGGGCTTTTTGTTTATAATAGCTCTGGAAGGGCACAGGGTCTTGAATCACCATCCAGACCTCAGGCCCCCTAAGGTGGAATCTTCAGTCCAGTAGCATCGCTGGGATCTTGCAGACAAACAGACTCTCGGGCCCTATCCTGGCCCTTTTACTGCAAATCAGCATTTTACAGTCCTTCCACACGCCGCTGCACACACTGAATCTGAGAAGTCCTACTGAGTCTGTGGTCTGAGACACAGCGGGTGCACTCTTGTCCGCATCTCGCAAGCATGCTGGGCATGCTGGAGGGACAGAGACACACAGAAATCCTGTGATGAAAAGACAAGTTCATGGACCTACAAAATCCATGCTCCCAAATTGTCAGCCTCCATGTGAGGTGATGCCAGGACACACACGTGGAGGCACACAGCACACCACATGTAACACACACATACACATAATACACACACAACACACTTGCTGGGGCAGGCCTCTTGGCCTCCCAGTGCCCAGAGTTCAGAGAGAAGCTACCTGCAGGCAGTCATGACCCAGGAAGACGTGACTCTGTAAGTGTCAGACACGCAATCCATGTTCAGAATGACTCACCTTAGTGCCTTCTGTGCAGTGGCGGTGATCACCAGGGGACTTACTTGTGAGAAAACAACTGGGCCTTCTGCCCACTGTGTTCCTGCTAAGAGCTGACTCTGAGGAACTGAACTCAGAGCATTATGGGGAAGAAGATGGAAAAGGATATGGGCCTTCAGGAAACCTGTGGCTGGGGACACCATTCCTTCATCTGTGGCTGGGAAGGGAGGCCCGGCCTTCCACTTTTGATGCCACAGGGGTGTAAGACGGGTGCGCCTTCCCCTCACTGGGGGGCTGTTTCTGGATCTGACCCCGCAGCTGCACCCGTGTGCTTGGTTCTCAGTGCAGACGAGCCCCGTCGGGAGGCCCCAGTCACTTCTCACAGTGTGCGCCCCTCTGGGTAAGGGTGTTTCCGGAACCGAGAGGAGAGAGTGTTTACTTCCGGCCCAGGTCAAGGCGGCGCTGCTGCAGCCTGCGTGAGAGGAACAAGCGCCGCTGGCCCCGGGAACATCGCAGGGGGAGCCTCTTTCCAGCTTGCACAGCCTCAGCTTCACGGAGCTACAACTAGCAAGTGAAATTCTGCGTGTGGACAGTGTACAGCCTGGTGACTAGCTGGGCATGGATAGTATGAGACGATGGCCATAGTCCAGTTAGGTGACCTTCTTGTCACCCCGCCCACTCCCCTTATCTGTGTAAGAGATGAGAATATTTAAGCTCTTCCCCATGAGCAAACTTCAAGTGCAAAATACAGTATTGCCAGCTGCAGTTGCACGCTGTGCACTATATCCCCACATGTCTGGGGATCCCCTGGCAACCGAGCTCGGAGTCCTGTGACCGTCACCTCCCGTTCCCCATGCTGGCCCCAGCGACCACCATTCTCCTCTTGCCTCTGTGAAATGGACTTATTTATATTCCACGTGCGTGTGAGATCATGCAGTGAACCACTTAATACAACGTCCTCTGGCTTCATTCATGCCACTGCAATGGCAGAATTTCTTTTTTAGGGGCTGAATAATATTCCACTGTAACATATATTACAGCTCTTCATTCATTTATCTTTCAGTGGATCTTTGGTTAATTCCACTTCTTGTCTGTTGTGAATGCCTCAGTGAATACAGGAGTGCAGATAATCTCTTTGAGATCCTGGTTGAATTTCTTTGCATATATGGTCAGCAATAGGATTGATGGTTTCATGATAGTTCTTTCTCTTTAGGAACTTCCACACTGTTTTCCAGTTTTGGTCCATATACTGCCAAAGCGAGCACATGCACAGTTTCTGTTACAGCTGTACTGATTTACTTCCCACCCACGGTGTACAGGGTTCTTCTTTCTCCCCACCCTCACCAGCATTTTTCTCCTATTGTTTTGATGATGGCCACCCTAACCGGCATGAGATGCTGTATCTGTGTGCTTTTCATTTGTACTTCCCAGTTACTTAGTGACGCTGAGCACTTTTTCATGAACCTATTGGCCATTTATACGTCTGCTTTGGGGAAATGTCTATTTCCATTCTTTGCCCATTTCTTAACAGGGTATGTGTTCTCTTGCTATTGACTAGTTGTATTCCTTATATATTTTGGATACTAACTCCTTTATGTTCAACCTGACTGGGCGTCTGTAAGCCAGCACGATGTTTGGGGTGAAGCTGGCTGCACCTCAGTATCTAGGACAAGGCCACTGCTTCTCAAGAGCTTGGCAGGGCTCTATGAGAAGTGTGCAGTGCTCAGAGAGCTGACACACACACAGTGTCTTGACCTTTGCCTGATAGTATAGACTATTCCCCTCTTGTTCCCTGTGAAACCACCAAGGCAGTTCTGCCGAAGGTTAGATGTTCTTCCTGTCCCAGATCCTCCCTTCCCCTTAAACTCTCTGTGGACTTATTCCACAGAGATTGTATAAGTAAACGCACTGCAGTGATTGGGCAGTCCTTTCTCCTGTCAGGAGCGGGCTCCACCTGGCCTCAGCTGTCCGCATCTTGACTTATCTTCATTTCATCCTCCCACCATCCTCCCTCCAGGGCTTGAGGAGCTGCACTGGTGCACTAAACATGGACATCTCCACTCACAGCTGAGCGCTCCACACCGGGGGCTCCCCTCAGACCAGGGTTCTCACGGGACCAAGGGATCCCCTCCTCCTCCATCTGCTCTCATTCCTGGGGCCACAGTGATGGAGCATGGAGATTCAGACAGAACCGGTGAGACGCTCAGTTTTCTGGATTCCTGGGGCATAAACCTTTCTCATCCGGCAGGAAGATGGCAGAGAAGTCCCTGAAAGCCCATCAGTCCTGCTGTGGTGTCAGCTCACTGGGCTGAGGTTTTCCTCTTCAGCTACAGACAGGGGAGCAGCAGGTAGCAAGGTGTGAGCAACGCCTGGTATCAAGGTGTACCCAGGCTGGCAGCAGAGGGCAGGGAGGAGGGAGTGGCATGCTGGGGTCATGCGTCCTGGGCTGCTCCCACCCTGGGGTAGGCAGGAGAGATCCCAGGAAGGGCTTTCCCAAGGGGCCTTGGAAGAAGGTGGTGCTGGTGTGGAGCTAGGAAGACTCCACTGCTCCCCATGAGGATGCCATACTCTGTCTAGGACTCACCTCCCCTCCACCCTTCTCCTCCCTCTGTGGCAGTGTGTGTAGCTCAGTAGGGTCATCAGGGGCAGGTTTCCGAGAACCTCACTCCCCAAGTGCTAGGGTGGTGTCAGACAGGCTTTGTGATGAATCTGTATTTTTTTCAAACTCCATTCCATCGGAAGAAGTTAGGAAAAGGAAAATGCAATTTTCAGGAACATCGGAGGCGGGAGAGGTGTTGCTTCACACAGATAGAGACCGCACCTAACCCAGTTTGTGATTTGAAGGCTCTGACAAGTTTGAGAGTGTCCACTCGTCCCCCTAAATCAGGTCCAGCCGGCAGAACAAATGTGTTGTTCCAACGGAGATGGAATAAACCTTTGACTGGGAGGAAGAGTAAAGCTATCAGTTCCCTCTTAGCTTGTTTCTTTCCCTGTCCTTGCCCATCCACCATCTGCCAGGTCTTTGGTTAAAGGGAAAGTGGTTGTTTTTCAGCACAATTAATTTAGTAGGCCACCAGTGTTGCTGACTGACGGGAGTTAGGGCTGATCAAACAGATTGGTTAATTGGCAGTGAGGAAGTGTTGACCATGCAAAATGGGATGAAAGTGAGCTTGGACTCCACTGTCACGAGACTGGCCCCCTTCCACTTTTCAGGGGCCGCAGGGAGGGGCTCTCTCTCAATTCTCACCCAGAGCGGGATCTTTTAGGCCTCTGTGCACTGTGACAGAGCTGAGATGCTGGCCAGGTAGGAGGCCCTGCAAGTGAGTCCTTGGTGTCCTCAGATGGGCATCCGGCTTCCCACCCATGGCTGGAGAAGCTTTTGAAGAACATCGTTGTGGGGGTGGCTGTAGCCTCCACATACTGAGCCTCTCATGTGCTAAAGACGCGAAGCAGCCACGAACCAGGCACCGGTGCTGCATATTCTGGCAGCTCGCGTTTGAATCCGGGTTGATGAGAAAGCCCCAGCCACATGCGCTGATGAAACGGGAGCCCTGCCGTGCGGTGCATTCCGCCCGGCACGTGGCCGGCCAGAGCCTGTCACCGCCTGTGCTCTGAGCCTGCCTTCCCAGCTTCAGCGCGCTGGTGTGTTGGGGCTGGGTGCTTCTCTGTGCAGGAGCTGCCCCATGGCCGCCCCCCACCCTCTGGATGTAGCAGCCCCTCCCCCTTCACAACAACCACACATGGCCCCAGCTGCAGCCTGAGGTCTCTGGGAGCAGAATCCCCTAGATAAAAGGCAGGGCAGGGGGCTTCCATTTGGGGTCTACCTAAGGGTCTTTCCCGCCAGACAGGGGTGAATTTGGTTGGGTCTTTGGGGAACGTGTCATAAAACAGGGTTTGCAAGAAAGAGACCATCCAGTAGCTCCTACCAGGGCAGTGTTGGGAGCACTTCCGGGGAATAAAAATAGGTCTTTCGTGTTTTGTTTGTTACTGTCAAATCCAAGGGGGACCCAGAAGCCTGGAGCTGCACTGGGGGAGGAGTCCTGCCTTCTACGCTGGCTGTGGAGTTCTAACTAAAGCTTATGGTAGGCAGGGCAGCTGTCCCCTGCACTGTTGTGATCCAAGAACACAGGAGAGGAGAACCTGTGCCCGCAAGCGGCTTAGAAAGCCAGTTTGCACAGTGTGCAGGCAGTGTCTGCCGCAGATCCCTGTGAAGACACCAGCCCAGGAGCACAGGGCGTAACCCACAGCACAGACACCCTGGAACACGGCCTTGTGGGTGCTGGATTTCTGTCCAAGATTCACTGCTTTGAATTATAAAAAGCTTAAGCATGTGAACATGATGTGGACCAACACCCGTTCCCCTGTACCCTTTTGCCTGTTGGTTTATCTCTTAAGATGAACTGACTCTCTCGTAAGGAAATCTGATCACTCTATGGTTTATTGCAAGGTCACGAATCAGTGAGGGGTGCATGATGGCTGTGGCATGGGCACTTTGCGTAGGGACAGTGGCATAGAAAGCACGGCTCCTGCCCACCAGGAGTCCGGGGCCGGTTGTGTTAAGTCAGGGTGCTCACACAGGGCACAGCAACTGCCTAGAAAATCATAAGTGCTGTGAGGTCAGAAAGTCAGCAAACTTCGCTAGCTTTTTCTGATCAATTACTGGCACTTAGTTGCCATAGAGAAGGTATCATTGGAAGTCGCTGATTGATGTAAATGCATGGCATGCTCCTGATTCTGCCTGTACTGTGTATTTCTTTTTATTTATTCTTTCAGCAAATGCCTGGTCATCCTGGCTATATTTGCCGATGCCGAGGCACAGGGTACAGCTGAGCAGAAGACCTCTCCGCACCCTCTGCCTTTGTCACACAGGTGCCACACGAGGTGTGACCGTGAGCAGGTTGGAGGGTCCGCCAAGCTTCCCAAGGCTCCCCAGGTTGGAGAGTTTCTCTGTGCAAGATTTCCTTCCACCCGGAAGGCAGAAGGCTTCCTTCTACCAGGGAGTAGACCCAGATTACTTCTCAAAGAGCACATAAAAAACAAAAGTACATGAAAAAGTGCTCGGTATCTTTGGCTTTTAGAGAAATGCAAATCAAAAGAACACTGAAATTCCATCTTACTCCTAAAAGAATCACCATCATCAAGAACTCAGAAAACGACAAATGCTGGTGAGGTTGTAGGGAAAACGGAACTCATATAACTACTATGGAAATCAGCAGGGAGAGTCCTCAAAAAACCAAAAATAGAAATCCCATTTGATGCAGCTGTACCTCTTGCATATCTTCCCAGAAGAGCTTTCTACAGCAATACGTGCATGTACCTGTGTTGGTAGCAGCACAACTCTAAACAGTTAAATCTTGGAAGTGACCTGTTCATCCATCAGCAGGTGGGTGGATAAAGAAAAAGCGGTGTTCACACACAGTGGGATACTACTTCCCCATAAAGGATAAATTTGCGTCATTTGTAGAAAAATGGATCCATCTTGAGACCATAATGCTGAGTGAACTAAACCAGACGCAGGAGGTTAAATATAATAAGGTTTAGTACAAATAATTTAAAGAGTCAGGTAAAAGGTACATGATAGGAAACAGGGAGATAGACTTTGTGGACCAAGAAGGAATTCTAGGGATAGGGAGACCGGAGGAATCGGGAGAAGAGGCCGTGAAAAGGACCCAGGTGCAATGTGAGCATGGACCAGTTCTCCACAATGAGTGTATTCATTATGCATTGCAAACGTACGCTAATGAAAAGGGGGGAAGTGAAGGGCGCGCCCTGTGTGCATGCGCAGGCTGGTCACTCCCCTCACTCTCTGGTCCTGGTGGACGTCTCACGGGCTTGCGCCTCTCGGCTGCTGTGAACTGGGAGTGCAGGTTCTCAGGGGTCTCTTTCTGATGCTGCTTTTGATTCTCTGGGACGTCCACCCGGCAATGGGATTGCTGCACCAGGTGCTGGCTGCCCAGGGCTGGGGTGGGGGGAGGCAGGGCTGAGCTGCCACTCGCTGGTCTGTGCAGAATGCCTCGTGTGGCGGCAGCCCCTGCAGCCTGCTGGCTGTCTCCTCCCTCCTCTTCAAGGCTCCTGTGCTTGTCCTGAGCACCCGCCCGCCCCTGTGCCAGCACCGGGAGCGTCTCCCATCTCAGGGGCTGCCGGGCACTGGCAGTGCATCGGAGGTCTCTGTCTTCGGGCCAGGCAGGAGGCCACAGGCGAAGCCTGAGTGTAGTCAGGCCCGCTCCGTGTGGGAAGTTGGTGGAGGCAGTGGGCGTAGCCACGCCATGGGACATGTCCCTGGAACCAGTGGTTCTGGACTGGGCAGTTCCAGCCCCTGGGGAACACCGGGCAGGGGCCAGAGCCATTTGTGCTTGGCTCAACTGACAAAGGGGCTGTGGCTCACACCCAGGGATATGGCCCAAGGAAGCCCCATGGCAGAGGAGGACCCAGCCCCCAGTGCCCGTGGTGCCAAGGCTTAGAAAGCCTGGCTTCAGCCAAATCTGAATGACGCATAGGACCAACCAGATGAAAGGGGAAGGCAGTGATCCAGGCAGAGAGCAGCTGGTGCAAAGGGCCTGTGGTGTAAGGGAGCCTGTAGAAACAGACAGCTGGGAAGTGGCCAGGGTTGGGGAGACGGAGCTGCATTGTGGTCCCTGGGGGCTGGGGGTGGCACAGGGCCTCACTGCCCAGGCAGCGTCTCTCCGCCCCGCTCTGGGAAGGCGTCTGTCGGGGACCTTGTGACTGCCCTGTAGGCAGCCTCCTTGGGCCCTAGCTGTCCTCCAGGGTCCTCCGGTGCTCCGGTCCTCGGAGGGGCAGCTGTGAGCCACCTGCCTTCCCTTTACTTGGTCAGCCACAGGGTGGGTTTACAGAGAGAGCGAGGAGCCCAGTGCTCTCATTAGCAGTTGATGGAGGTCATAGAGCCCGGCGTTTCTTTAACTGCACAAATTAGACCAGCCAGTTTCCTGGGAAATGCACGCAGCCTCCTCACGGACCCGCAGGACCCCTGCACGCTCACCTCAGGAGCACAGGGGAGCCCAGGCAGCCTCCGCTGCCTCCCAGGGTGTTCCCCCGCATCGGGACAGCGGAGCCTCCATCAGCTTTGCTTTTTTCCTTGTTTTCTTCCACTATTTTTTTTTCATTTTGTGATATCTTCAACAGTGTGGGCTTTGGAATGCTAAGGCTGTTAAATTTCTCTTGAAAAAAATAAATATTGCCTGTAGAAAGACTACAGTCATAGAAAGACTACAGTCCCCAGACCTGCAGGCCCCACCCGCCTCCACCCCCGACCCCCACCCTGCCCCACAGGTGCGGCACCCTGGGAGGAGTCTGCAGCCAGCCAGGGACTCAGCTTCTCTGTCCAGCCACGCTCCAGCTCAGTGGGAGAGCCCAGCCTGGAGGACCCCTGGGGATGGCCATGGGAGGTGCTGTTCTGCAGGTGTCCCGGGGGCCCAGGAGTCCCTGCTGGGGACCTGCACTGGTGACAGCTCTTGAGGACTGGCAGATGGCTCACCCTGGGTTACTCGGCCCATGCTTTCTGCGAGCTAAGATGCACCGGACACCTAATGGGATACACAGAGCATCACCTTTATGTGTGTTATGTACACACTATACACAGCAGCTATATCATTTTATGGATGATTGCTATTATTTTTGTGGTGCTGGGGATGGAATCCAGGGCCTGGCACATGCTCGAAGTTCACTACCGAGCTGCATCTCTTGCCCTAAGCAGCTATGTTACCCCATTTTACAGATGGTGAACTCAAGGAAGAGAGAGGTTGAATTGTATTCTTAGTCTTGTGCCACCTGTGGGATGCTCACGTAGTCATCCGACTCACATGGAGTTGGCATCATCTGTGTGCTCTGACCCTTCTGCTCATATGGTTTGGAGCTAATGCTTCCCATCCTACACACAAACAGGAGAGCGGAGGACCACACTGCTCACCTCACAGCCGCAGGGTTGCCGTGTGCGCGGAGCCCAGCCTTTCTGAGAGCTCTGGAAGGTGCAGGCACGGTCTCCTGAGCCTAAGCCTGATGCTGAGTGGAGGCCTGCAGGGAGCCGCTTCTCCCACCCTTTCCTGCCCGGATTTGCATGGAGGGAGACAAGTCCGGGGTTCTCCCTCTTTGCTTATGCTTACCATGCAGGAGCTGGGGTGTGCGTGTGCGTGTGTGTGTGCGTGTGCGTGTGTGCACACGTGTACGTCAAGTCTGTCCTCCATGCCTGAGTCCCCTCCTGTGTCCCTGTTGCGCAGAGCCTGTCACCGTGGCAGCTGGCGTGCTGGCGTGTGCTGAGGCAGCAGGAAGCCGTGCAGGTGGCTGCTCTGCCCCAGAGCCCCTCCCAGGCGTGGCTGCGTGCCTGCTGCACAGTACGCCCCCTCCATCCAGTGCTGAGAAGCAGCCACCGGCGTGGGTTCCAGGATGTGTCGTGGCGGGGAGTGGAGAGCTCCCCGCTGGAGAAAGCATGACAGCGTGGGGGGAGGTCTCCCGGCTGAGCCCCGCTGGACATGTGGGGTGACGTGTGGTCACAGCAGTACACTTGCTATGCTTGTTTGGGGGCCCTGTACCCAGCATTGTGAGCCACGTTCCACCTGCATCATCCTGGGGTGACCCGGCAACGCCTGCATCTTACGGATAGAGAAACTGAGTTTGCTGTCATGGCACAGCAGCGGGGTTGAGGGTCCAGGCGAGGCTTTCGGGGCCTGAGCTCATCTGCCCACCTGCACTGAGACGCACCTGTGCCCTGAAGAATGAGCGAAGTGTCCCTTGTGACCATGGCTCATCTGAGAATCAGCTCGTTCCCCGCGTCTTGTTCATTCAGAGCACTTCCGTTAGCATGACTGCTCCCTGCTTAGAGACCTGAGTGACAGCATGGTCACCCTGTCGCGGCCTTGGCCTCCGATCACTCTTCGCGTATCTGTTCTCCCATCTACTGGTGTAGGTCTGGGAGCTCTGCACAGAGCAAAACCTTCACTTCCCCGAACTTCTGTGGCTCTTAGGTTTGATTGCAAAGTTCTGTCCAGTGGGCTGTGTCCACACCAGAAAGGATGACACATCAGACACACAATGATTTGCAGCTCAGAGGCTATCTAAAGTCAGAGCTAGGGGCTTGGCCTCTGCCACCATTTTGTCATGTTACCCGGGGCCTATGACACCCAGCCCAGTGTCCCCGCATGGTGATATTTTGCTGAGATAGTCACTGATGTAAATGGCTTTAGCCACCAGCTTCAGCGGGCACTCTGAGCTCCTCTGGGACTCTTGGGGTGACCTTGGGGCACTTTGAACTCAGCTGGATAGGGTCGAGTGACTGACGGAGGCTCCCAGGGACAGGGACTCTGGTCACCATACGGGATCCTGAGTGCCTGCAGAAGCACTTGTAGGAATTTGGACCATCTCTGAGAAGCTTATTGCCCTGCAATGCCTGCCTTTCTGTTGGGGCAAAGGGAGCTTGAGGTTCTATGGATTGACAGTGGAAGAGAGGAGTGTGTGGATCAGCTCACCCAGAGATGGAGCCTCTGTCCTGAAATGCTGGAAAGATGAGCTCTGGTGCCAGTGCAAGGGGAGGGGGCAGTCCACAAAGATGATTGCCAGCCAGCTAGAGCTTTGCCTGACAGTGCCCCTCCTCCTTCACATAGCAGTTCAGCCGTCTGTCCTCCTTGTTGCGGCGGGTCCCTGAGACTGCGTAGGTGTGGTCCCGGCCTCAGCGTGCAGTGAGTACCTGGCCCTGGAGCACTAGACTGGAGGGCTTTCCTGCATACTGAGCACAGAGTGACAGCGGCAGAGGGGCCCTGAGCGCTGGGAGCCGGGCCGTGCTCCCTCCGGAGCTCTAGGGGGCGTCCTCCCTGCTTCTTCCAGCCCTTGGGAGCTGGCTGTCTCTGTGAGCTCACTGGGGGTCTCACGCTTCCTGGTGTCTGCCCCCATCACCACATGGCCCGTCCCCTCCTGTCTGAGTCTCCTGTGTCCAAATTTCTCTCCTTTGTAAGGGCAGCTGTGGTTCCCAGATCCACCTTAATTTCTGTAGGATGCTTTGAGACTTGATTCTGTAAACAGAGACCCTGCTTCCCAGTGCAGGGGGCACACTGTACGTCTCCAGGTGGGCCTGAGTATCGGAGGATGCTGCCCAATCCATGACCAGTGCTAAGTATGAGAGAGGCGAGGGAGAGGAGCAGAGAGGTCAGAGCCTCAACGTGCCCGTCGAGTTGCGTGTCTCCTCGTTTACAGGCCCCGCAGTGGCCCATACCAGCTGAATGCCCTGGGAGACAACCTGATTGGGAAATGCGGGAGCAACTAGATCATCATCAGCCTTGCTCCTGAACTTGAAGTGTCTGCCATCATGCCTGGATGACCTCTCTCCTGTGGGCCTGAGCAAGTCCATGAAACTGCCAGAGCCCGGGCCCCCAAGCCATGGGTCCACCTTCCCCAAGGGTTCTGGGTGGTGTTCAAATCACGCACATCAGGTGCTGGGGCAGTGCCTGGCCCACAATGGGCCACCAGGAACGATTGGGTTGTGTTTGCACTGGTTTCAGTAGCATTGCCCTTCGTAGCCTTGTTGAGTCATAAATGTGGGATCACTGGGGGAGAAACGGCCCTTGCTTTTACACTCTTTCAGGTAGAAAATTTCTCAAAGAGGTTTCAAGGAACCCAACATCTCCAAATTCCGCTCATGTAGCCATGAGGCAGATTGAAGGTGTCCTTCCCTGTCTGGTATGAAGTCTCTGCCTTAACTTTGGTTAACGTTCCCTGACCTACAGAGCGCAGGGTCTGTCAATTCTCATTTTCCTGACCTCAGACAAAGAGAACCAAGATTTGTCTTTTTCTTGAGAGATGCCCGAGTGGGAGGCGTGTCTGGGAGCGAGGGGAAGGTTCAGGCCAACGGCCCTTGACACCACTGGGGGCTTCGCAGCCCACGGAGGAGGAGCACCCATCTGCCGGGGGAGAAGCACTGCCCCGCCCACACAGCGGCATCGGCGTGAGCGGTGCTGATGGGCCGTGCTGATGGACCTGCAGCTCCCTTCCTGTTTCCAGACCCCAGCCTTAGGCAACAAGCAGCATAAGGGAGGGAGGAGTCTCTCTCCTGGAAACTTTACTTAGGCAGGTAATTAATACGCTACGTCCACAGCCGTCTCTCCTCGCAGGTTTGTGTGCGGAGGGCTTAGCCCAGTGTTGAGCCAGTCCTCAATTCCCATGGATGTATTGAATGAGAAAATGATTGAGTGACATTTCTCAGAGTCTGTGGACTCACAGACACAAAGTAGCACGCAGAACAGGCGACTGGCTTAGGAAAAAACGTATTATTCTTGTGAACTCTATGACAGCCTCAGATATGCTGGGTGGCTTGAAGATCTCTTGGAAACCCACAGGTAGCCGTTGTCAGGCCAGATTGTGGGGATGAAAGTTTGGCTCATCACACTGGTGGAGGAATGACCCTGCATACATCACCAGAGAGAACGTTGTTCTCCACTTTTTAAATTTGCAGTATCAAAAAGTAGAACTTGCGATAAGATTACCCCGTATGGAATTCGATTCCTCCTTCATCCAGAAAGCACACAGGCATTCTGGGAGACCCACCGCATCTGGGAGCCTGCCCACTGCTCGTGGCTGTGGAGGTAAAGCTGCCCAAGAGCGCTGGTGGTACGACTGACGCCACAGGGCAAAGTGTGTGCTGCGTTAGGTCACACTGCTGTGGGTTGGTAGTAAAAGTGAGTTGTTTTCATTTCCTTGAAAAAAATGTATTAGGTCTTAGGTAGGGAGAAGGCACGGGTGAAGTGCAAGGCGTGCTACTTCTCATGACTTCCCATCTTGGTGCTGTTAGCATCGGAAGGGCCCAGCTAGGGCGGCCATGACATGTACTGAGATACACAGAATCACCACGCCTAGGATGGCCTCCCCCTATGTCATTTCCAAATCACTTGTTTGGCAGGTACCTGTTTGCTGGCTGTATGTTTAGAGATTTACCTCCACCAGGCACCAGGATTGCAGGCTGCTCCATCCTTTTCTTCCTGAGCAATTCTGCAGCGTGGGGGGCGGGGCTGGGATTCTGGAGACATCGCCTGAAGAGGTCTGCCTGAAACAAATGATTGCTTTGAAGCCTCATATTTTACCTGAAAAATTCATGTGCCCTGAAGCCATAGAGGAAGAGACAGACATGTTTGACTCTATAAAAATTAAAGTTCCTGACTATCAGAGAACATACCATTTAAATTTTACAGAACAAAAATAGAAGCCTAGGGAAAATTATACAGTCTGTTGGACAGTTCTCCCTAATAAGTAAAGAGCTCTTTAAAATCAATGAAAACAACCAACATTTCAGAGTGGAGAGGGTAGAGTGTTGAAGAGACAGTGGTTACGTGATAGGAACCAGCAGGTAAAGAAAGGAGGATTTTTGATGGTTGGAAAACATGAAAAATCCTCAGATTCACTTACATGCAACATAAAACTCTGGTCTACTATTTCATTAATTAGACTGGCCAAGATTAAAAAGTTAGCACTCATCAGGGTTTGGAGGCTGAGGGAGATCCATGCTTATACAAGCGGTTGGTGGGAGAACAAACTGGGTGATGCGGCTGTTTGGCTAGGTTGATGCATACACCCTTTGCCCCGAGGATTCCAGTTAGGGCTTTATTCCATTGATAAGTCTGTATTGCTCAGTAGAACTTTATTCTATAGAGACACTCCCAGGTGCTCAGGGTCCACACCGAAGAACTGTTCATTATAGGAAGCGGAAGCCAAGCAGATCTCCATTGGCTGAGAGCTACAGAACATCCACAGACCGAGAAACCAGACAACTTTTGTTAAGGATGAGGCGTAATTCCATGAAGGGCTGTGAAACTTTGATCAATAACTAATGCCATGTGGACAAAAAGAAATGGGTAAGACAGTATAAGCTCTGACCCCGTTTGTGGGACGTAGAGGACTCTGGTCATAGCATGCTTCTCTGTGTTTGTGGAACACTTAAAAAGGTTGTGCAGCTCCTCCAGTCCTGGGTCAAGAGAGTTGGGGAGACTGAGGCTTTCTTCTTACTCTGGACTATGTGTGACGGGCTTGAATTACTCTGACAAAATTGCCAATTCCAAACAGTGAGAAGTTCCTATCTATACCCTACAAGTAATAAAGCACATTCACAGGCATTTTGGTGCTTACCTCACTTCCTCCACGCCTGTTCCCAGAATGCCCTGCGTTAGGGTGGAGCTCAGGAAGTGGGCGCTGGAGGGGGTGCCCAGCGCCCTGGCCTCTGGCAGCTCCATGTGGCCCGCGGGTAGGTGCGCAGGTGTGTGTACCGGAGGGGGAGGACACCTGCCTGTTTCCCTCCCTGTCTCCTGCTTTGTACTTTTTGTAGTTTCACCCACCCTTTATTTTTATTTTTTTGCAGTACTGGGGATTGGACCCAGGGTCTTTGCCCTGAGCAGCTCTTTTTAGATTTTTTTAATAGGGCCTCTCTAAGTCATTAAATTCTCCAGAGCGATCTCCAACTTGCAATCCTCCCGCCTCAGCTTCCCAGAGTGCTGGAATTACAGACACGTGCCACCACGCCTGGCTCCCACTCTGGGCTTTAACGGCAGTACTTGCAAAGACATTGGAAGGCTAAGAGTTACTCTTCCTTGGCACCTGGCTACCCAGGTTCTGCAGACCCTCGTTGTCACTTCCGACTACCACTGAAGCAGCCCATGCTTTGGCCGACTGAGTCAGGTTGTGGTGGACAGTCCCCTTCAAGAATGCAGCGCCTGCATGCCCAGCCACAGCCACGCCTTCTGGACAGCCAGCACTGGGGCCCGCTGCTGGGCCCACGTGGCTGCCCTGGGGGGTGCAGACCCTGGGTGTGGCTGCTACTGCTTTGACAAGTCCACGTGTTTGAGGTGCAGACACACCCTGGCAAGCCACTCCACTGTTCCCGCAGCGGGTCGCACCACGCGTGTCATCCTACAGACTTGCTTTTTCCCAGGAGGTTAGTTATTGAAGCGACTTTCACATGAGATCGATATCAAAGTCCCGTGGCCTCTTGAACACTGCTGGTTCACTGTGCTCAGCAGCTGCCTGCTGGTTTCCTGCTCTGTGGATGCTCCATGCTTGGCTGACACCATTCCCAAGGGACAGAGATCTGAGTGTTTCAGTTTTCTCTAATAAACAGTCCTCCACTCAGTTTCATGTTCCTGGGAGCATTTCTCAGCAGAGCTCCTGGTGATGAATCTATGGGTCGAAGGGTGCATCTGCTTCTCCGTTTGGCGGTCACTGTCAAACGAATCTCTGTAGCATTGTGGGGTTCTACTCCCAGGACACTGAGGGGTCACTGTCCAGCCTCCCAGTCTCGCCGTGGGAAGCACTCTTCTCCGTCAGGACCGCCCACCCCCACCTCCGGGGGAGTCTCTAGGAGGGGCCAGCTGGACACCCTTTCACCGTCTTCTCTTCGCCGTCGCTCGCCACTGCCCGCCCTCCCTCCCTCCGTGCCTCTTTGCTTCTCCCAGTGTTGTGGGTCCATTCTGCAGGACAGTCAGAAGGCATAGAGGTGACCTGGACATTGATGTCATGGTCTCCATGGTTACACACTCAGAGCCAGCTGGGCTAGAATCCAGGAAAACGCCAGGGTGCTGGTCCAGGGAACAGTGTCCCCAGCCACAGGGATGCTACTCCTTTCTTGGACACATGGCAGAATTCACTGTGACCCCAGATTGCCCGCAGGAGGGTCAGACATGCCTTGGACTCCCGTCCACCCAGAGTAGGTGGCCTCCCTCCCTTTCCTGTCGGGGGTCAGGGTGTTCAAGGTCCAGCCCGTGGGCCTCCCTGTGCTCTCCCTGCTCCTCTGGGGCAGCAGGCCCCTCCAGCTGGTTCTTTTCATTTCCCATGGGCTCCAGGCCTGGGCTACTGCAGGCTTCTGACTGCTTCCACCCTCAGCTGGGGTGAGGGCATCCTTGTTTTTACTCAGCATCTTGCGGTAGGTAAGTCACCCTCTTGGTGTGGCGTCACTGTCCCTGGCCCTGCCCCAGGTGTGGCTCCCGACCTCCTCCAGCCTCCCCAAGCTATTTCAGGCAGGCGAAGGCTGTGATCACAGAGCTGCCTCCACCCCCTCTCTGCTCAGCCTGGGCGCCCCATGCTCCTGCCCTTCCCAAACCATGGGATCCTCCCACTGCGGCGCCCTCCGCAGCTCCATGCCCCCTGCCCTGGCCGCCACGAGCCTTTGTTTTTGGCCCATGCCACTCTTCCTTGTTTGCTTGGGCCGGTGCTGCTCAGCTCAGAAGAAACCACCCAGCCGGCTTTGGTCTTTGGAAGCAGAGAATTATTTTTAGAGGCATTTAGCAACTCTAATAAAGGAAATAAAAGTATGCACACTATGACTTGTAATCTCACACATGCGCACACATGCTCACTCACTTGCACACACCTGGCCTGAGGCACAAGCCAGAGTCTCTTTTCTTGAGCACTGGCAAAATTCAGGTCGCAAAACCATCAGTTTGGAGTAGATGCTGCAGGGTGTGGCCGTGAGCTTGGCTTGTGAGGCTCTCGCCTGACGAACCCCTCGCGGTGCCGTCCTAGTGCAAAGGGCCCAGAGGACGCAGCTGTCGCAGCTCTGGTCTACGAGGAGGTGTGTGCAGCCAGATTCTGCACCTGCAGCACCCTGTGGCCGCTCTGTGTGGCCATGTGCTGACAAGAAGGTACGGTCAGCCAGAGTTAAACTCCAGGTGTCTGGGAGGCCTGCTGAGAAACCATAACCCATGCGTCTCTGGGGGCCCCGTCAGCATAGGGTGGCTCTGCACCCTGCCAGGTTTTCGTTATGGGGCCCAGTGGGAGGGGGCCACTGGGAGGGGAGCAGATGGGAGGGGCGCCCAGGGAAGTAAGGACAGGATTAGGGGAGCAAGTTTGACCCTCCAGAGATGGGGAGGTGCATTCTCTCACCCAGCCAGGGGGTGTCCCCTAATCCAGCCAGCGGGGCATCCTGTCCTTGTCCAGCCAGGGGACACCCCCGTCTGGCCTGCAAGGCTGTCCTGCCCACCTTCGCCCCTGCAGGGCCCAGGTCTGCTGCCCTGCTGGGACTCGGCCCGGGCTAGCTTGCCTTATGGGCCTTGCCCCGCTCCTGATCCTTGCGTTGGTCAGGGCCCACAGCGTGAGGCCTGGAGGACTGCGGAGGACAGGCCGCTCTTTCGTCTCTTGTCCTCTCTGATGTCAGAAGCCCACTGTTCCTCCTGGAACTCCCTTACAGCCCCCACCGGCTGGCTTTTCCTGATGCTGCACCCCCAGGCGGGGCTCCTGTCGTCCCTGAGCACTGGTCTGTCGTGGTGACTTTTGTCCTCTGAGGTCCCACCCCTCCCGTGGGAGTTCCAGGGCAAGCTGTTCCCACAGCTCTGCCATGGTGGAGTTAGTGGTGTCTGGCTAAGTGTGGGTGTCCCCAAGGAGGGTGAGGGCCAGGGTCAGAGCAACGACAGGTGGGTTAGGGGAGGTCAGCTGGCGCTGGCAGAGCTGTGTCACCCCATGGGTGCCTGGACACTGAGCTAGCAGGACCCCGAGCCAGCGGGACCCCAGCCAGCACTGTGGGCAGTACCCTTGAGGCTCCTCAGAGCCGTCCTCCTGTCACCCTGTGTGCCTCCTTTGCTATCTCTTTCTGAAACAGGGTCCCCTTTGCGGTCTGCCCCATTTCGCCTAACAGTGAGGCTTGCAGGGTACCTCCCATGTCAGACGCACAGCCCCAGGCTGGCCTTGCTGGCCTGTGACAGGACAGCCAGTGTTTCCTCTTTCCAGGTGTGGATCAGGCTCAGAGAGGTAAGGTCAGCACCTCAGGTCACCCAGCTTTGGGTGGCAAATGAGGTCTGAGCTGTCTCAGTCTGTCTGAGACTTTTCGGGTGGGTGGCTTATCGAAACAGGAGCTTCTTGCTTGCTGTTCTGGAGGCTGGCAAGGCCCTGGTCAAGGGGCGGGCAGGTCCATGGTCTGAGGAGGACCGGCCCTCTGCCCTGTGAGGGCTATGAGTGAGCAGCGCCCTCGGGCCCCCCTCACAGCGGCACTGGTCCATCCTGAGGCCCCACCTTCAGCACCAGGGCAGGGGGTCCAGTTGCACTGTCACTTTGGCCACACAAGCGGAGCGGAGTGACTTGTGTGGCCCATGGCCTATGTGGCACGTAGTCTCCTCCACGCTGCCTGCGAGCAGTGATCGCCTCAGTTCCCAGAAACTCCTTCCGCCTGAGGTGCCCCTGGATTGGCAGAAAACGCTGCCTCCTCTCCCTCTTTTGCCGGAAACACGGACCTGAGTCTTGGCGCTGCAGGCCTCTCCGCATCCTCCCGACTGCCGGTGTCCCGTGCTAGTGCCTCATCCTGGGCTGCCCTTCAGGCCTCCCTGAGCGGGTGTCCTCCCTGGTCAGGTAGATGGCCTCCTCTCTTCGTGTACAGCTGTAAGATGTGAGCCCGGTCCCTGCCCCACATCCTGAGCACGAGGTCCTTCTACAGCACAGGTGGTCCCCAGCACCCTGTGAAACAGGCCTCTGTGAGCCGGGCATCTGGTTCCCCCCTTGAGAAAGGAGACAGCATCTGTCTGCTGTCTCCGTGCTCCGAGCCTGGCACACAGTAGGTGTCAGATCTGTGCTGAGTCCACAGCTGCTGACCGAGTCACGGTTCCCTGTCCTGCCTCATCTGGTCCTGTCCTGGTGTCCGAAGCTCGGGATGGCGACACACATGCTGTGCGCACGGGGGTTTGTATGTGCAGAACGGGAAGGAGGCCAGGATGAGAGACCTGGCGACACGGAGGTCATCCCAGAATGGAGAGGAGGCCTCTCCTCTCTTCCACCTGCTCACGGGAGCCCCACAGGCACCCCACGGGAGCCACAGCCCTGTGGAAGCAAATGGGGGGCTGAGCCTTCACTTCCTGTTAACTGCTCAGAGCGCTCCCCAGCTGGAAGAGGCGTCTGTGTCCTATTAAGCAGGATGGCCGAGATAATGCTGCTACAGGAAACTGATGAGATGAAACATCTGACAGCTCTCACTAATGCCGTGGCTCGCTGCTGTCCCACACCAACACTTCCACAGAGTCGGCGAGGAGAGGCTGCGGGCCCTGGCAAATGTCAGCGTGTGGATATTGATTCCTTCCTTCCTTCCTTAATGCCTCAGCAAGTTCAATGTGTGTGTGGGGTGGGGGGCGAGTAGGTGGTCAGCAACTGGATCATCAGGGAAATTGAAGGAAATTATGTTCCCTCTGTCCCAAAATTTATCAGTAAAGCTTTTAAAGGAATTCGAAATTTTAAAAAACAACCTTCTTTGTGAGCATCCGGCCGACCCTCAGAAGGGAGTGTGTGAGGTCACCTGCATGTTCCTCAGCCAGGTGCCCGAGGTCCGGCCTCGTTGGTGGCAGCTCCCCAGGTGTCAGTGACAAGGGCGTGGGCCCCCACCTGCCTGTGGCCACGGCTGACCTGCAGTGTGGACAGTGGCTTTGCTCAGAGCTAGCTGGGTCTACCCACCCATGACTCCTCACCGCTCTGATCTGAGCAGAGTTGCTGAGGTCGCAGCAGTGCCCTCTGTTTTGTCTGTCTCATGGTGGAGACAGGCATGTCCTCCACCCTGGTCACCTCTTAGATCGCCAGCGTGCCCTAGAGGAGTGCTGGCCTCTTCTCATGCAGCCACCTGTGGATGGGCGGGGAAGAGTTGCAGACGTGACTGCCAGGTGAGTCTTCCGGCCTCCCTGCTGGGACCTGTCTGTCCCCCAGAGTGGCTGGGAGCTCCAGGGGAGCCCACTGGCTCTCCAGCCTCGTTTGCTTACCTACCTCACAGCTTGTGCTGAGAATCGAATGTATGTAAAACACAGCCGTGCCAGGCACATAGGAAGCCCTTTCTCCCCTTCTTCTTCCTCTGCCATCGATATTACTGTCATTAAATGTGAGTGGTCTGTTAATTTTTCCTGATGGTGCCGTTGCCGCTGCTGCCACCCTGCCCCTCTGTGTCCCATTGTCTCCTAGACCCTTTGCCCAGCATAACCCATGATCTTTTTCCAAGTCCTTGTCTGTCCTCTCTTGGAAGGCCTTTTGCGGCCCCCTGTTGGTCTCTGGTCAGTGTCAAACCTGTGTGCATAGTAGGTCCTTATTCTATATTTGATGGAGGGGTCCAGTGCCTCCCATGGCCAGCCATCTGTAGACCCGAGGCTAGCTTTTCTCATGAGCAAAACTATGAGGGTGTCTGTCGGTGTCGGATCTCATTAGAGGGAGCAGGTTGCCCAAGAGTCCTCGAGGTCCTGGCGCCAGTGTGTCTGTCCTGTTCTCTGAACCCATAAGGTAACCCACATCTTATGCTGAACCCATAAGATGTGGTTTTCAGCCTCTCTGTTGTGGCAACAGCCCCTTCCCCATAGAGCCCATCCAGGGCTCACCCTGGGCAGAGCAGCAGTGTGGAGAAGAGGAAGTCTGTGTGCCTAGCAGTTTGATTTTGGCCTCAGTCTGCCTGATGAGGCCAGATGTGCAACCTTGGACTATCGTACTCCTCTGGGCTCAGTTCCCTCTTGCTATGACCTCCATAAACAGATCGCCAGCGCTGAAAGAGGTAGGCCTGGACTGGGATCCTGACCCAACTGTTCTTAGATGAGATGGCCCCAGGCAAGATCCACTGACCTCTGAGTGTGTTTCCCTGAGTGACCAGTGCTTCACTATAAAGTGGGGATGGTCCAGGCAGTGACATTCAAGATTCCTGCTACCCAGCTAGTTCTTTGAGCGTGGCTTGGAGAATGCTCTGTTAGGCAGTGTTGATGGTGAGGAGGGAGATGATGGTGGTGGTGATGCTGCTGCTGCTGCTGTGAAGATGATGATGATGATGACTAGGAGGAAGAGGGGTGTCTTGGTTACTTTTCTCTTGTTGCTAAGACAAAATACCTGATGCCTAGAATTAAGGAAGGACAGGTTTATTTAGCTTACTGTTTGTGGAAGTTTCAGTCCACACTCAGCTGGCTCCAAGGCAGGGTGGCACATGGCGGAGGGCAACCGTTTATGGCAGCGGAAGGAAGCAAAAGTGACAAGAGAGGAGAGAGGGTAGACATCTTTCTGTCCCTTATACTGTATGCAGCATACCCACCCTAGAGCGGGTGTAGCACTCATACCCTTAATCCCAGCATTAGACTATGAATCAATCACAAACTCTAGATTCAGTGGCCTCTGAAAAGCCTGCCCCCTATGGTCCTATGAGGCTGTGGGGGGACATCCAGACACAAACCATTGCACCCTGTTTATTCCTTATCCCCAGCTACAGTGTCTCTTATTTGTTTTAAAATAATTTAAAATTGTCTAAAATCTTCTCTATTTAATTCTGGTCCTTCTGGAATTTTAGAAGGTACACTTATATCTAATTCCTGCTTCAAGATTTATCAATTTGTAGATTGATTTCTTGATGAAAAACTAGGGTTTTGATACTAATTTAAATTTTATATTGATAACCTTGTAATTGAAGAATATTTAAACTTCTATTAGTGCCTGTGCCCTTTGTCCTACCTTCCCTTCTCTCCTATTCTGGCTAATATCCTACTTTATGTTTGTATCAGTCAAGGTTTACCAGAGAAACTGATATAACACAAGATATACAAATGTATAAGAAATTACAAGTTTGGCTTACAGTGGTTATCCACAGAGTTGGATGAGGAAGCGTGCAGAGGGTGTGTGCATGCTGGAGATTGAAGAGCCCAGCCCAAGACCTGGAGCTCACTGCAGTGTCTGTGCAAGTCCGTATCAGGAGGCTGATGGGTCTGGAAGGGAATGCGGAAGAATCTACATGAAAGGCCAGAGAACCTACACCAGAAGGCTGAGGAGTCCTAGGTGGAAACCGAACACCCTGCACCTGAAGCCAGGAGACAACCAAGCTGAAGGCGAAGACCGGAGCTCCTCCCAAGAACCAGCAGCCAGTCCATCCTTAATTCCCTTTTTTTTATCCAGCCTACCTGCCTTGGGGGCGTTGGGGGTGGTCCTCTGCACCCACACCCTTTGCATGCCCTTCTCTTGCAGAGGCTCAGGATGAATACAAAGTAAGCAGCACCCTGGCTCCCTGCTGAGTCTCATAGTTAACCTCAAATTGACACAATGAGCAGCATCCCAGAAGGGTAAGCGTGCCCTTTTCACCCCAAGATGCAGAACTGCTGAGTCTCTTAGCCAAGCCTCTAGACTCCCCAAGTTGACACAATGTATCCACCATAACAAGGGGGATGGTGTCCTAATGAAGATACGGTGATGATAGCAGTTCTGATGGCGGTGACGATGATATGTGCATTTCTCCTGGGTGTAATTCTGCAATTTCTTCAGTATTTACATCCACGAGTCTAGCGATACCCACCTCATGCTGTCACACCTCACTGAGTGCCTGCTTGGGAAGCTGTCCCTCCTGTGACCTTCATCAGCCTGAAGATTTCCTTTTCTCTTGAGCTGTGCTTTCTCCTCGCTGCGTATGCTGTTACCTGCTCCCCTCTCAGCCTGAGCTTGCCCCAGTGCTGAGCTCTGCTGGGAAGGCGGAAGTGCCTGCTTCTTTCCTCTGGTAATTTTGATATGTGTGAGATTCAGCCCTGGAGTTTTTCGTTTCCTCAAACTGCAGGAGGTTAATTAGTTTGGTTACTTCACAATAGCTTTTACAGTTTTCTTATTAACTGGACGATGCCCAAGGACTCCTCCTCTGCATCTGGACCTTTTGGGAAGGGCGAGGGACCAGGCTGGTAGGAGGACTCGCCGAGAAGCTAGGGACAAGGGGAGAGCTGGGTTGCTGGACCCGGCGCTGGCTGTCCCCAGGCAAGTCCCTGAGCTCCGTGTGCCTCTTGGGCTTGGCCAGGGAGAGAAATAGCAGGCACGACCCAGTTGTTCAACTGTTCATTTTTTACAGACTTGGCTTTACAGCACTTTCAAAAGCACAAGTCATCTTGATCCTTTAAGAAAGCAGATTGGGAAAAGATTAAAGAGAAGAAAATCATGGGTTTAAAACTAGCAGAAAGGTGTTCTCCCGCACTGCATACCTCAAGGGAGAACGTTTTTTTCTTGGCGTGATTGAGTAGTTGCAAATCAGACTCAGCAAAAAAGGAAGGGAGAACAGGCGGGGTTTGTTTACCGTGAGGTATGGAAACCAGAGAATGGGCCAGACACCCTGGACCCCAGCATTTATCTGTTGCCCTTTCACCTGCTGAAACAGTTGTCCTTTTGCACTTCACCCAGTTCCCTGACCTGGACTTGACTGTCCTTTGTGTGTGTGTGTGGAGTCCTCCCCGACCCTTCAGACTAAGTTGCTTCCTGACCATTACTGTTTAGTTTATTTTTGATAATATCATCAAGCACGTGCCCAGTGTCAAGGTTTGACTTGGAATTGAAAAGACTCTTCGTAGTTGTACTAATGGTTCCCCAGAAAGTGTTTATTTTGTAAATGTTCAGCTGTCCTTAGGACCAAGAGAACATTGCAGTACAGAATCATAGAGAAAGCCCCACTATTCATCTGTGAGCTGGAAGTGCTGCAGCGAATTTGTTGTTTGTGGACCAGCCCTTGGAGATGCTCTGGAACGTGCCCCAAGGAGGAGGCCCAGGAACTCACGGCAGCATCCTTCAGAATGGCACAGACAAGGAAGCCAAAGCCAGCCCAAGCACCGTGCACTGTGGTGTATTCCCACAGTGCAGTTGTGACAGACTGTACACACACGTATCCTCAGGGACGATGTAATGGAGAGGCAGATGAAACCTGCAGAATGAGAGTGTCAGAATAGCACCATTTGTATGACATATAAATTTGTATGACGGTTAAAACCATCTTCACATGCTGGGTCTTCTTGTTCATGTTTATAAGGAATAGAGGCACGCACAGAAACAGAGAAAACAAGCAGATGAACCTCCAGGTTGTGGTGCTGCCGTGGGTGGAGGGGCCAGGGTGCAGATGTTGGGGAAACGGGCTTCCAGCCCAGGTACAGCACCTCCTGAGGATCCAAAGCAGAGGTACAGAGGAGCAGGATGTCCTCACCTGCTGGATGTAGGTGGAGCTGGGGGGAAGTGTTTCTGCAGGTTTAAAACATGTCATAGCATCGGTCTGGCTGTACCCTTGCACAGATGGATACCATCTGTTTTAAAGCCTCACAGTCTCTTATAAGAGATGCAGTTCTTGGATTTAGATAAACTGGGCCAGGTCCAGGGCTGAGTGAGGAGGACAGAACAGACCAGAAGAGGTGCACTGTCTGCGTCCTGTCTTTCTCCAGACCAAGGATGTAGGCACTACAGCAGCTCTTTCCTACAGCATTCCCTGAGACACATGCACACGCACACGGACACCTAGGGATTGTTATCTCCTGCAGAACTGAGAAGGGGCCTCCCCTTGGGGTCAGAGCAGTGAGCTCAGGAAACACTGGAAGAGGCAAAGTCCCCGATTGCTTCCCACCTCTCTGAGTTATCTGCTTGCTGATCTGAAATGCTGCCTTGTTGCTCCTGAGTTCCTTTTATGAATAGAAAGGGTATTACCTCGTTTAGGATGAGTTAATTAACGAATTATAATTCCCAGAAAGCCTCTTTGACATAATTTAAAAACCCAGGTAGGTATAATCCCATTTAAAACCTAAAATTAAATGGGAGACTAGAAAATACTATTCTGACTGTACAAGCAATCCCAGCTGGAAAACCTGGGCAGCGGGCAGCAGAACTAGCAAAAGAGAGGCTGTCAGACACTTGGGAGACAGGGAAAGGACATGCAGGAGGACTCTTCTGGTCCTGAGGTCACAGCATGTGCAAGGGGCTGCGGGAGATGGTCTGAGAGGAACATCTGGATGAGTCCCTGACAACCTGCAAAGTGGGCACTGTGCCTGCTCGTGGGTGCCCAGCGAGTACATAACGACACCCGGTCTTGAGTGACTGGACAAAGGCCATTTCCATCGTTGCTACAGGGGTTTCTCCAGCATGTGCTTCGTGGGCCCTCCAAACATGAGTCTACAGTGAGTTGTGTTGAAGTTATTCATCATAACGTAATCGCTGGCCCAGGTTCTAGAGTGTGCCATGAAAGAAGCAATAGTTTCTGAGCCCTTTGGGCTGATACTCGATTCTATTTACTTCTAAACCCCTGATTGCTGGAGTACAAAGAAATTAAATGGAATGTTTGGCCCGATGAGGGCTACGCTTGCCAGAGCTGCACGAACGACTGCAGTTTAGAATGCGGACTGTGCTTCCTGACGTCTCCCAAGGCACAGGGCGTGGTGTCTGCGTGGACAACAGTGGCTGCACCTTCCCAGTGGAGACTATGGGAGAGACCCTGACCTGTACCCCATCCTTCTCCTGGACCACAGTCCCCACCTGGCTTTCACAAGCCACTTGGCTTTCTCCCTGACTGAAATGAGGAGAAGCACTCATTGTAGCAGCATTACAAGGAGTGACAGTTGTTGCGGTTTGCTCCGTGAATTTCTCTGGATTTTCCAGGAAGAAGCGGCTGTGGTTGAAGATGTTGCACTTGGTGGCAAACTCCGGTGGAAGTGAAATAAGTGCTTAGTGCAAAATGCAGCGCAGAGCTTGATCTCAATAAATGTTAGTCATTGTTATTACTTTTATTGAACTTCCAGTTCAGCTATGTAAACCCAGGGGAGAAATAAATGACTCCAGTGACAAAGAAAACAACTTTATGTCTTAATATTGACCAAATCTGAGAGTTGTGAAGTAGGCAAAAAATTGCAATACCTTTGTTTGACCAAGCTGTCAGCAAAAGACAAGTTGGCTTTATGGGCTATGTATTGTTTTAAGATAAACGAGGGTGGAAGAAGCAGTTTGAGGTTGCAATTTTTCCAAGATGGAAAGCTGGCAAATGAGAAGATTGGTGAATAACATTATTTCACAGCGCAGGCTCTGTCTTCTCGGATGATAAACACCTTTGTTGATGAACCGCAGTGTGCTATTAATAGGAAGCCGAGTAATTGGAGTGATTGGCGGATGATGAGGCAGGCCCATCTGCTTATTGCATTTTCATGGCCGTTGTCGGTGCCGGGCGTGCGTAAGGGGAGCTGCAGAGGCCTGGACCATGGGCCTTTGGGATGCTGTCCCCACAGGGAGAACCTGGGATCGAACTAACCTTCCCCAGGGCTGACATCTGTGGTTGCCAGCCGTGACACCAGTGGGTGGCCCCGTGCACATGGATGCCTAGTTTAATCCAGGGATCAGAAGATCTTGGGACTCTTCAGAAGCATAGACCAGACCATGTGGGGTGCAGATGCAGGGCTGTGGATGACTGCAGGAGGGTTTGCAGCCTGAGGGATGTTGAACTAAGCTCCTGGGAGGGCCCTGGACATGGAGATCAGACTGCACCATGGCGTTCATCTTGTTACAGCAGGAAGGGAAGACAGCACACAGACCCCTTCCCTCGCCTCCTCCTGACACCACAGGCTGGAGCCCTGTGAGGGTGATGATGGATTCATGTTGGAGAGTCCATTCTGAAGGTCACACAGCAGTGGTGGCCAGGTGTGAAATGGCTCCTCAAGTGAAAACAGGGCTTTCGTTTCATAGCCAGAAGAACACATGAAGTTGAAGACTCCCACCGCATATGGACAGCTTTGACGTCATCCAGCTACGGTCCAATGCTGTGGACCTGGATTTCCCCTGCCCCTCACAGATGGCCTCAGAGACCCTGCGGGAACGGGAGCCTGTGGGGGCTGCTCCCCCTTCCCCGGGCACCTTTCTCTGTGAGAGGGCGGGGTCCCAAGTGTCCCACGGGAGGCTTCAAACCTGCCCTGTAGGCGGGCAGTGCTCACTCACGCTGTGGCCAGGAAGTGTGTGCAGATGGATAGTGGATGTGTTCTATTCCTGAAGAGTTTCCTTGCTGAGCCCGTGTAATGTGGATAAGCAGATGAATAGCCATTCCGGGCCAAAACATGAGACACAAAATGATTATGAATTAAGGTAAAAGAAACTTCAGGTTAGTAGTCCTTGCCAAAAAAATAATTTTCATTCAGATTACTTCAAGAGATTGGCTGGGAGCCAAGAACATAGAAAGTACAATGTTGAACTGGAACTCTCGAGTGGGCATGTGAGACTGTGTGTGTGTGTGCGTGCTGTGTTTCAGTGTTGGAACCCAGACAGGTCTCAGCCAGCGGGGGTAACACATCCAGGAAAGCAGCGTGTGTGCACCACCCCAGAGCAGCAGCTCCAGCACTAAGTCTCCACTCCGGCTCCAGCCACCCCATTTGCACAACACTCTTCAGCAGGTAGCAGAAACCCAGGGCCCCAAAGCTTCGGTGCGTAAGCAGGCCGTGTCTTGCTCACAGACACTGCTGTAGGGAGCGTGGTGACCTGGGCGTTGCAGAGTCCTGGCTGTAGGTGCTGGCTGCTTCTTGGTTCCTGCTGCCTTGCCTTCCTTCAGAGGGCACGTCACAGTTCATATCAAACATGCTTTGACGATTGTGAGGCCCTGAGCTCGAGGAAGGGATGGGGTCCTTGTGCCAAGCTTGTGAACCACATCAGCTGAGAGAATGGCGTCCCTCACGCTACAGGGGCTGAGATGAAAATAAACAGGGAGAGGGTCTGGAGAGGCAAACCTGCCTTCGGTGGGAAGCATGCAGCTTGAGCATGCACAGTCCAGGAAGAACAGTTGAGCAAGGACTGAGGTGATACCCTTAGGCCCTGCCAGGGGCACTCAGTTATCCGCGAAGGTGCATCATGAGGCAGCAGGGGGTGAGAAAGAGGACAGGAGGGCTATGCCCGGCCTCCAGGGCCAGCAGGATGGCCATAGGGCTCCCCGAAGGGGACCTGACACCCTCTGGTGTGTCTGTGTTTCTGCCCTGCTCAGAGCGGTCAGCCTGTGGCTCCTCCAGGGTAACACAAGGTGGTGCATGTTTGGCCGGACACCCCGTCTACACGGACTACTTCAGGGTCTGTCTGGTTTGCTAGGGGCACAGGGCTACTCCGGGACTTCCGTATCTGTTCCCTTGCAATTCTTCAGTCCGTGGTCAAAAAGGACTTCAGGCAGCTGACAATAAAATACAGACCTACGCTGAAAGTGTTACCCTGAACAATGAGAGAGAAGACTTGTTGACAGGTTATCTCTAACCTTTTTTTATGAATATCTCCAAACATTTTTGTGTTCTGCATATGTCAGTTTTCCTGGAGACAAGGTAGCCAAGGGCCAAACTACTCATTCATGAGAAAGTAAAAGGTAGATTTTTTTTTTCTCAATTTATAAAGTTTTGTACATTGTGCCAGTTTTTATACTAATGTTTCTTCATAATTTTTGGCTGAGTTCTTCCCCATGTCTTGCATCCAACTTTAATATCTTCATATTCTGGTGACATGTATAGCGCTAATACAAACTCATAGTTGCTCAAAAAATGTAATATTGATAATGTGACATTACCCCAAAAAGGGCTGTAAGCAGAATCACATAACGCCTAATCATTGGGTTCCAAGGTATAGGAGATACCTCTCCCTTGAAACAAAGTAGTTTCACCCTCGAGCCACTATCTGTAAAGCAGGGCATACCATGAGATTGCTTAGTTCTATGGTCCCGTGGTAACAGTCTAGGGTGAACTGTGTGCGCACAGGCGGTATTAGGGATGGAAATGTTCTTTGCCTGGTTTGACTCCTAGCTTTCTCTTTTGGTGAATGACCACATTCTTCCAAGAGTCCTCACTCTGCTGTTCGTGAGAACTCGAAGTAGATTTTATGTGTACCTTCTGCGTTGGTTCTGATTGATTCCCTCGGCTGTTGACATGTTTGTAGACACATTTATCTAACATTCATCTGTAGAAGTGATATTTCAACCTCAATGAAATAAAGATGGACTTGCATTGTTTTCTTCTCTGATTTCTCACCTGGAGTACTTTAAAACCTCAAGCAATACCACACTGATTATTAGTATAATGAAATTCAGAACCCCTCATTTTTTTTTATTTTAAAGAGAGAAAAAAAAAAACAATAAAAACAGTGCAGAATTTGAAAACAAGATGATAGGAAATTAACAATGGTTATTATACTGCATATTGTTATCTTCAAAGTACTTGCTCAGATTACCAGATACAGGCATACAAAATTGATCAAACAATATAAGCACTAACTGTTCCTTTCAATGAACTCATAGAAATTAGTAGAACAATTATCTTAGCTATCTTGTGCATATACATATGTCTTTTTTTTCCCTTCCTTCTTTTCTCTTTTCCCTGATCCTAGTTGTTCTTTCCTTTTGAGCAGTTTCTTTCCCTTTCACTATATCCATTGTACCTTTTGGATCTTATTTACTCCTTCAGTTTCTTAAACTAGGGAAATAATACAATGTTTATACATGTGAGTCTTGTTTATTTCACTTATGAGGATGGTCTCTAGTTGCATCCATTTACCTGTAAAGGCCTTGAGTTTATCTTTCTTTATAGCTGAGTAGTACTCTATTGTGTAGAAATACCACATCTTTTTTATCTGTTCCTCAGTTGATGGACTTTTGGGTTGTTTCCAAGATTTACTATTACAAATTGTGCTGCTATAAACATGGGTGCACAAATATCACTGTGATATGATGTTTTCATTTCTTCTGGGGAAATACCCAGAAGGGGAATAGCTGGGTTGAATGGGACCTCTAATCCTAGTTTACTGAGGAATCTCCACACTGATTTCCACAGTGGTTGCACCAGTCTGCACTCCCACCAATAATGAAGAAGGTGTCCTTTTTCCAAACAAGCCCGCCAGCATTTGTTATTGGTTGATCTCTTGATGATAACCATTCTTTCCGGAGTGAGATGGAATTACAGTGTTGTTTTAATTTGCATTTCTTGAATGACCAGTGATGTTGAACATCTTTTCATATATTTATTTGCCATTTGTATTTCTTCCTCTGAAAAGTGTGTGTTCATCTCAGATGTCCACTTTTGAATTGGGTCTTTGAATTTTGGAGACCTGATTTTTAAAAACTCTTTATATGTTCTAGACAGAAGTCCTTTGTCTAAGGGACAATTGGCTAAAATTTTTTCCCAATTTGTGAGTTTTATTTTTGCTCTGTTGGTGATTTGTTTTGACGTGCAAAAACTTTTTTAATAAGATGAGATCCCAGATGTTGATTCTTTGAAGTATTTTCTGTGCAGTTTGGTTTTTGTTCATGAACTCTCTGCCTACCCCCATGTCTTCAAGACTTCTACTTACTTTCTCTTCCAGTAGATTTAGTGTTTCTGTTTTATTTATTTATTTATTTATTTTTGGTTTTTCTCTGGCACCGGGAACTGAACTCACGACCCTGCGCTTGCCAGGCAGGCGCTTTTGCCGCTGAGCTAAATCCCCAGCCCTAGTGTTTCTGTTTTAGTATTTAGTTCTTGGATCCATTTTGACTTTAGCTTAGTGCATGGTGATAGACATGGGGCTAGTTTTAGTCTTCAGCATGTGGAAAGCCAGGTTTACCAACACCTTTTATTAAAGAGGCTATCATTCTTCCAGTGACAGTGTTTGGCTCCTTTGTCAAAGACAGAGTGGCTGAGTGTGTTTGTAGCTTGCATCTTCTGATGTGTTCCACTGATCCTCAGATCTTTTTTTTTTTTGCCAGTGCTATGCTGATTTTATCACAGTAGCTTTGTCATAGATTTCAGGTTAGGGATTGTGATGCCTCCTGCCTTGCCTTTGTTGGCCAGGATTGCCTTTGCTATTCTAGGTCTCTTCTGGTTCCAAATGAATTTTAGGAATGTTTTCTCTAGATCTGTGAGGTATGCTAACGAGAATCCCTCATTTTTAAAAGCAGTGTTAGTTCTTATAATCAGCCATGTGTCATTGGGAATATAATGTTTCACGGAACAGCCAGTGCTTTATTTTTGTTTGGCTTCATAAAGTATGAGGAGAAGGAAGCCCACGACAGTGGAAGAGCCACAGCTTTATGAGACACAGAGGTGTCAAATGAGCAATAATCAAAGAAGTCTAGCTGGGATGCTGCTAATAATCCGTTCATCTTATTAGACTGAATAGAGCGTTGGCTTCCTGCCTGTGGGATTTACTTTTACCTTTAATAACAGGAAGAAGAACAGATTTGAGTGGCTACCCGTCTGTGGATGACTTCAATGGGGAGTGAGAAGGTGGCTTCTTGCAGAGTAGGGTTAGGTTCAGGGCCGTGGCCCTGGGGTCCTGCTCCCAGGGAGGGGACAGGCTGGGAAGGTGGCCGCGGCTGTTGGAGTAGAAGACAGAGAAGGGAGAAGGGTGGAGCCGCTGCAGTTGCTCAGCTTCACAGCTTAGGCTTCAGGTCGCTGGTCAGCCTTGGCAATGGTTCCCTGCACCTGCGCAGACCGAGGTCCTTCCCGAGTGCCTCAGCCCTGAATCTTCCTTCCCCAGTGGGGACCAGGCGCTGCTGCTGGGAGAGCAGGACTCGCGGGCCTCACAGAAGCAGGCTGAGTCTCTGTAGGCTAGAAAGAGAGCAAAAGGGTGACCCCAGGCGCAGCTTCCGGGGTGGGGTCTCAGGAGTTCTCGGGGAGTGGGCGGCCACGTGATGCTCAAGCCTCAGGACTGTGCTTCTGTGGTGAGGAACAGCAGGGGCAGAGGAAGGAGACTGGAGTCTGGAAGGTTGGAAAGAAAGCCAGGGAGCCGGGAGGGAGCAGCAGAGGAGTGGGGCCGGGAGCAGACAGGCAGCTCCTGGGCCGCAGCAAACCACACCCTGGCCAGGCCTTGGAGGGGCTCCGGGAGTGACGCGGGGTCCACATTTACACTACTCACTCCGCTTCCTGTGGGGTTGTGGCCAGGGTGCATGGAGGCCACGGTGAGCGGTGGAGACCTGGATGTGAGTCGTGCAGATCCCAGCCTGCCCTCTTCTCCACCGCAATCCCAGACTTCCCTCATCCCCGCACCCCAGCAGTGCCTCCCGTATCCCACTTGTCCTGCTGTCTGCTAATTTTCCCTCATGTCTGTGTCCTGCAGTGGCCTATGGCATTTGGAGGTCAACAACCATGTTCTGTTATTTTTCATTCCAAAACCCAGTGTCAGTCCTGACCTCACCGTGGGGACACCAGGTCCCCGACTCATGGACTCAGGTCCTCGGGCTTTGACTTCTGGGAGTGTTATGGTTTGAATCTGTGTTCCCCGCAAAGCCTCAAGCAGCCAGGCTTGAGGGGCAGGCTATTACAGTTTGAATATGGGTGTGAGAGCTGCACCTGCCCAGGAGTGGATAGTTTGCATATGGAAGGGAGAGGAAGAAGCTGATTGGGGGCATTCCTCCCCCATTCCACCCTGGTGTGTGCTTGCGGCTTAGCTGTGTGCTGCCGCCCTGAGATGCAGCTCTCTGCCATGTTCCACTCTGCCTTATAATCTGCCAAGTACGGACTGATACTTCCACGAACTGTAAGCGAAATAAACCTTTCCTTCCTTAATTTTGGGCATCAGGTATTTTGTCCCAGCAACGAGAGAAAAGTAACCAAGACAGGGAGGGAGCAAGGCCACGGTGGCATCACTCCCAGGTGGCCCGGAGACCTGTCCTGTCCTGTGAAGGACCTGCTTAACAGCCCACCCCCCCCCCGACCTGGCAACACTTGCAGTGTCTGTGGAGGAGTGGCCAGCGAGTTTGCGTGATGACCATGCTTTAGAAATACACCTACTAAGCGATTAGGACTGCCTTCTGTTTTACATTATCCTGAAGGCTCAAATGCTCTTTCTTGGATTTAACTTAAAGTTAAAAAGAAAAAAAGCTATCAACACATTTCTCCCTCTTTATTTCATACTTTAGAAAAGAGAAAGAAAAGTGTAACAGGATATCAACTCCCACGATTCTTCCTGTGGTGACTAAATATAAATATCTATGACAAATCGCAGAAGGAATCATTAGTGGCAGCTGTCAGTGTTATTTAAATGAATCAGACCTTTCCAGCTCCCCTCTAATAATGAACGCTGAAAGAGACATTTAAGGCTGCTGCAATTCATCACATACCTGAAGGCGCGCGGCCCCGCGATGTCAGGATTGCAGGTGCTTACGAGGCAAACTCAGCATAGCTGGGGTGTTTCTGAGGTGTCAGCTCACCTCCCTTTGAGAACAGTCAACGGGCACATTTTCCTGATTTGGCACGCGACCTCAGGCTTGTCGCCATCAGCTGATTTGGAGGGGCTGGGAGTTTAGGCCACAGCCTGAAGTAAGAAGTGGAGTAGGAGCCATTCGCAGAGCTGTGGAGGACCTAGGCGGGTAACTCTGATCATCCCAGGGACATCGATTGCATAAAATGAAGGAGCCCGTTGCATGGCTGAAGGGAAGCCTGCTGATGCACCATATTTTCGTGAGGAAGACTTTCAAGTGGTGGCTTCTCTTTTGGGTGTTTCCCCACCACAGTGATCCCATCTCCATGTTTGGGTTGAGGGAGTCCAGAGAGAGTCCAGGCCTGGCCGTGTTCCTGACAGAGAAATTGTTGCCAGCATTTCTCTTCAACCAGAGGTAGAAGACTGAATTCTGCCCAAACTTGCTCTGACCTTAGAGTTGAACTTCCAGTGAGAATGCCATTTTAGTTCGCTTTGATTTTCTTTCACTTCCCTTGTGTGTTTAATCCAGAATCTGTTTACACCTCGTGGTGTCTTCCTTTGATGATTTGGTAGAATCTCTTGGGGTGGCAGGGAGTTGAGGCCCCGGGGTCGAGAGGGCCAAGGTTCAGGAAGCGGAGGTGAGACTTCAGGAGAGACCAAAGGACTTGTCGTGTTAGAGGTTTTGCTTTCTTCCTGGCTTTGAAATAAGCAATCAGACGGCTGTAAGCCACGGTTGCTCCTTCCAGTGTGGAATAGAGAACCGTTCGTTTTTTAAATATAATTGACACAGGGTCTCCGACAACTCTTGCTTTGTTTTTTTCCAAACCGCATTTTGGAGAAAAGGCACAGAGATGCCTACTGCTTCCAGTTCCCCAGGAGGATATAACCCTGCCCTTCGATGGCTCCGCTTGGCTTTGGTAGATAAATGTTGGGGTAAGAGACATCTTGTCACAGTCGTTCCTGAGTAGTTTCAGCTTCCTGTTTTCGTCCTGTACTGTGCAGTTTTGGCATCCAGGATTTTATGGTTAGAAAATCATCCTCATATTATGGGATAGTTGCCTTTCAGTGTCAAACATGATCTGGCTCTGAGAACCAGTCTGAGGTCCGACGGGACAGGTGGCTGTCACCATACATGGCCGTGGGACACCTGTCCCTGTCTGTGGCCAACAGCTTCTTTATACCAGGCTGGGGAGGTAGTTCTGGGAGAAAGGATAAAGAATCACCTGTATTTGTGGGAACCTGGATTCATCTCATGCATCTCTAAAATTGGCTTCAGTAGGTCTGGTAGTGGGTGGGATTTAACACCTCCACATGGAAATAGAAGTAAGTATCCCCTAGAGCCGTGGTGGCGAACCTATGGCACATATGTTAATTGTTTTTCTTTTAAGACAAAAATCTTAATATATGAATTGCCTTTTCTAAAGTAAAACCTCAGTATTCAGGTGTAATTGCACTGTTGGCGCTTTGCAATAAGTAAGTGCGTTTGGGGTTGTACTTTGGCACTAGGTCTCTAAAAGCTTTGCCCTCAGTGCCCTAGAGCATGGGCTAGTGCTCAGGGTGATTGATGCTGACAGAAATTCCCACTTGCTGTGAGAGCCAGTTAACTTGTGAGGTCAGTAAGGAAAATCCCCACCAGCAATGAGGGAGAGGGACAGAGCCACTGGCTCCCACCTTCTCTGCTCGCGGTACCCAGAGGTCGGGCTTGTCTGCCAGCTGCCGCCGGTTGGGGCGGGACACGCATGGATTCAGGGTGCAGACATAGCTGTGTGGGAGGTTTGTGGTGGAGGAAGTCACGAATCTCCGTCGCTCCTTCACTGTCAGGAGCCAGCGCATGGCGTGTGGTGGTAAGTCCACCGTCCTGCAGAATGACGTGCAGTCATAGGGTAAGCAGCTCCTGAGTGATGTCCTGCTGACTGGCGTGCAGATAAACCCTTGACGAAGAGAATGGGTGAAGAGAGGGCAGCTGTGCAACAAAGTTGCTTAGCTGCGAGGGGATAGAACCAGGTGTGGGCATGAGTCACTGGGCAGCTGGCCAATGGGGCCAGCAGCAGCTCGCCTTCATTCAGCCTGAGTGGCCAGGCACACCTAGCACCCAGAGCCCAGGGACCGCTCTCCACCCTGAGCACCCCTGCCCCTTTGGAAGCAATCAGGAAAGGAAGTGGGCATGCATTTGGGGAAGTTGCTAGCATTATAGGGCAGCCAGGAACCCTCAAGAATGAGACCTCTGACCTTTGTTCTCTCCCTAGGTTGGTGCAAAGCCCTCACATGAGTGCAGACCTTGGGTGTGATTACCCTGCTCCTCCTTTGGGGGACTTTCACCTTCCCGGGACCTGGAAGATAGTTCTGTTTGACTTGGAAACTTGCAGTTCTCACAGGACAGATGCAGAAGTGGGGCTCAGCTTCTCCTGGGGGTGATTATGCTAGGAGCATGCCACCTGTTGCTCTCCTCAATTTCCTAGAAATAGTTTTGAAAGAAAAATCATACAAATCAAGGGAAAGCATCAAGAAAAAGAAAAATTCTCTAGTGAATAGATCTGAGGCGGGACCAGGTGGAATGACCTATCCTAAACACGGGCACGCTTTCATGTCGTGGAGCCAAGGGTGGGGACGCCTTGGAGCCCCGGCCATTCATCAGGGGCCATATGGCAGCCCCTGGGGGGGCGGCGTGAGCCAAACTCAGGACTCCTGTGTGGCAGTCAAGCTTCATTGTCAGGCTTCACTGATTGGCTTGGGGGCTGCTTAGCAGAAGAGCAAAGCACACTGTGGTGTGTCTGGGTAGATCATGGCGGCGTTCATCACCTTGGGATTTATAGCCGTCTCTGGCGCTCTTCCCCTGGGCTCGGTGTCCTGACCGCCAGGAGTGAGCAGCTTCCTCCTCCACGCCTGACCACTGTGACATTCCTGCCTTGGAGCCGGTGCGTCATGCACTGAAAACTGAAATGGTGACTCAAATAAACCTCTCCTCTTTTAAATTGTGAATGCCAGGTCTTGTGTCCCAACAATGGGAAAGCAGGCCAGTACATGGGGTCCATGTGTGGTGGGCCCTTCCCCAACCCCCTGTTGTAGGGACCACTGCCACCCCAATTTCCAGGAACTAGAGAGGTCAGACCATGGGGTCACACGTGGGGGTGAATTTGAACTCAGACCCTCTGGTCTAACCTGCTAGGCCAGCTGTACCCACTATAGCCCTGGAGTATGGAGAAGCATTCTCTCAGGGCCTCAGACTCTGGTCATCCACTAGGGTGTGGATCACATAGTTGCATTCACACTGGGATCTCACGGATCTGCGGGAGATCGTATACATGCCAGAGAAGCAGAGGGAGGCAAAGTAGTACTGCGGGAGAATTCTGGACATTCTTAGAAATGATGTCTCCTTTTTTTCATGTAAAGTGTGGTTAAAATTTCCATAAAAAGTACAAGCCCACAACTTAAAATATGAGACCTGGGACTAGGGCAGATGAGCCATTTCTCCTCTATTCTGTGGCTTCCCCAGCAGATGTCCCATGCTCAGAGTCCCACAGAGTGTTATGTTTTGCACATGGCTCCAGTCCCAGAAAGATGAGCCCCTCTTAGGAGAGGTGACCCCTGGACAGCCCACTGCCACTGCATTGTGAAAATACAAGGAGTTCAAATGACCAATGCCACTGAAATGGGCATCGGGGTTGGGGCAGGGGCAGAGGCTAAGCAGAAAGCATAACGTTCTATAAATTATCTGTCCGTAATTTTTACTCCTACGTGTAGAGTTATACCTGAAGGGCTTCTCCATGTCAGAATTTTGCTCAGTGTCCCCCCCGCCCCGCCACCACCCCCACCCCCGTGTTCATGGGCGTCATCATTGTCAAAGGCAGCTGCACCGTGGGCACGGAGCGAAGGGTGAGGGTCCTTGCTCCTATCTTTCTCCACCTCTCAGCAAGGTGACCTTGGGCCCTGCTGTGGCACTGACATGGACAGGTGCGCACACGTAGGTTACTTTAACATAAGTGGCACTTTCATGCATGCATGTGTTTCTGCAGCCTAGGTCTAAAATTTCATATATTTGAGTCCATGCCATGTCAGGACACACAGTTTTATTTCAGTTTTTAAAAACAGCTGTCCGGTAGGCTGTACACTGCCTAATTTACTTAGCCATTTTTGATGACATTGGCTTTGTTGCTGGTATTGTTCTTTATTTCACCCAGGGTCCTCCTACACTTTGGCAAACACAGCCAAAGCTGTGAGAAACACTTCCTTTGCCTTTAAAAATGACACCCGCCATGGATGTGCCCACCAGCTGCCGAGTGTGCTCATTCTGGCTTGCCTCTCTGGCGCTTGGGCTTGTCAGCTCTTTTAGTTTTGGACATCTGGTTACAAAAAAAGAAAGCATTGTGTTTTGTTTTAATTTTTATTCCCCTGGTAACTGATGGAGCCATTTGATGCGTTATATTGACTATTGATATTTCTGTGTAGATGAACACACTCGTACTGATCTGTAGGTGTTTATGTCACCTGACTTGTCACACGTTGTATTTCCTTTCCGGCTGTCTGCTGCTCTCATGTTTCCTGCTCTCTTGAGTCCTTCAACAGAGCAGTGCAGAGGAGCCTGGGCCCCTGCACAGGCGTGAGATGCTGAGGGCAAGACGCAGGGTCAGTTTCCTGTTCTCAACCTGTGCAGAAGGTCCGAGGCGGCTGAGGACCTCAGAAGTGTGGGGGACACTTTACCGTGCTGGTACCACATGTGGACTGGGGCGCTCAGCCGGGATCAAGCTCCCAGGGCCCCGAGGGGCTCTTGCTCCCCTCCTCCACGCACAGTCAGCGGAAGAAAGAGGTTTCCTTAGCTCCTCTGCTTCTGACCCCAGCTCTCCTTGCCTGGAGCTGCTCCACATCAGGGTTTGCTCTGGGAAGTCAGTCCTGCATTTCCGCCACTTGGAAATGACGGCTCAGCCTCCTCATCCTCTGAAGGCAAAGCTTGGTTAGAAAGGGAGGACCTCAAGGTCACACACCTGGGGGGGTGCTAAGTCACCCCGGCCAGACCCCGAAACAGCCTGTCCCCCTACTAACATTTCCTCTTCCATTAAAATTAATTTCACAATCTCCAGCGACGTGCCAAGCCATCGTGGATTGCATAATGGCTGCGACTCCGGCCTGTAAATTCATTTCACCACCGTTATCTAACTCATTACCTTGTAAACTGCCTTAATATACTGAGGCTCCGCAGAATATAGTCTTCCTGTAAGGCCAGATTGTATTCCAGAGCATTGAGAGTGGACGCTTGCAAATTAATCACTCCTGCAGCCCGTCTTTTAATTCAGGTTAATTCTGCTGCCTTTGCCCCTCCTTCTCCTCCTCCCTGTGCCTCCTCCTCCTCCTCCTTTTTTGATTTGCCTGGAAAAGTTGATGAAAATGCAATATTTATGATTCGTCCCAGTTCACCTTCTGATAGATGGGAATGGCACTCCCCGTTCGAGCCTGGAATGTGCTGCTTTGGAAACATCTGAAAATGAAAATTGCTTTTTAGCTTGGCTGCTTTAATGAAATGTATCTTTGAGCATAATAGAGAGTGATGATTTCTTACCCCAGCAGCCCTGCCTTGTGTTTAAAGGACTTGCCTTCTACTTCCGAGTTGTAAGGTTTTGTTTTCCTGTCTTTAGATGTGAGGAAAAGGCCATTTACAGTGATGGTGAGGATTCTGAAGACCCTGCGGCCCTAGTTCCTGCTAGGGGTGACTTAGCCCTTCAGAGGCACTGGGCAGTGTCACTAGGGGAGGAGGTAGTGGCATCTTGCAGTCAGAGGCCAGGGATGCTCCTCCTCATCCCACAGGGTGCAGGACAGCCCCCACCCCATCCCCGGCCCCACACCATCGGCCCAGAGGTCAGCAGGTCCAAGGCCAAGTGCTGTTGCTGTGGAACTGGAATCCTCTTCTGGCAGGCTTTTCCAGGAGGTGCTCCAGGATCTTCTCCGACCTAGCGTCACATACCTCCAGAAGTCCCAGCCTTACCTCCTGTTAGGAGTTTAACCTCTCTGAACCCTAGTTTCCTCGCCAGTGAACCAAGGATAACTATACCCACTGTGATGAGTTATGAAAATCAGTTGGTTAATTTTTATTTAATGCTTAGTGGAAAAGTGGCACTCTGGTGGAATTGCTGAGTAGTTGATGTAACGGTCAAGGGAAGAGACAGACACCCAGCCCTTCCCTAGCCAGATCCTAGCCAGAGCCAGGGCACCCCCTCCCTGTCCCTGTGGCCCACTTCACCTGTGTCTGTTGGGACTTCCCTCCCCGGCCTGGCTGCATGGGAGACAGCTGCAAGGTAGACCTGGGCCGTCTACCATAGCTGCTATGCTGCTATGTCCCCGTGCCACCTTCAGGGTTGATGGGTCTTTGTCAGCTCATTGTCCTGGTGCTGACCATCCCAGATGTGACCCCCCTCTCCCACCCATCACTGGAGCCTCCAGGGTGCCCAGGAACCTGGGAAATGGATAGCGGAGCCTGGGAGGGCCCCTGCTGCGGATAGCTCGCTCCTGCACCTAGGACGCCTCCTAATTAGGTGTTGCTAGCCAGATTTCGAACCATGAGTTAACGTTTTATAGGCCATTTTCTCATAAAGAAAAGCAAAGCCAACGTAATTCTTGCTGGCTTTGGGGTTTTGGCTCCACACTCAGCACATCAGACAAAGTCACTAAGGGAATAAAACTCCTCAAATGTGGCCATCTTCATTGCGCAGGGAGGAAAATGCTCCCTTTTCGTTCCTTTAGCAAAGACCCCAAATCCTTTAATGTCCAGGCAATAAACACTGACTGAATCTGCCCCAGAGAACTGCAGCCCCTGAAATGAGCTCCGAGACTAGGAGGTAACCGAGAAATCGGGTAACCAGAGAGGCCAGGGCAGGGATTCAACTCTCTTCGTGCCTCTGCTGGCGCAGGAGCAGCTGTTTAGAGGAGCGTGAAGCACTTTCCATGCTTTGAATGTCCGTGAAGCTCAGAAGTGACCGGGACAGGACCAACGGGCAGGGTGCTATGGGCGGGGCAGGCTGGGCTTCCTCGTGTGGGAATGCATGGATCTGATCCATGACAAGCGCAGCAGCAGATACTTGCATCAGAAATGGAAAAGCCCAGATCCATCCATTCCTCTTGCATAGTCAGTCCTTACCGAACACTGTTTTTACACCCAGGTTCAGCCACTGTGGTCTTCACCATGTGCTGTTCTCTTGCACATGAATGTTCAGCCACCCGACTTCCTGGTTTAGGGGAAGAAAGTGGGGCCGGTGTCAGATGCACACGGAGAGATGAGCACCAAGAACCGGTAACAAGCTGAGCCAGCAGGACGACTCCTGTAGACATACGTACCTGTGTGTGCACTGTGCACCTGCCGTCCGTCCATGCATCTACCCACCTGTCTGTCAGCACACGCGTGCATGCGCGCACACACACACACACACACACACACACACTTAGCTAGATTGCCTATCCTCCTCAGAGCCCATAAAGGTGTAGGTGACTGTGGAACTGGTGATTCACGGAATGTTCTAGAAATGATCAGGTTATAGGAGAGAATATTCTGATGTTTCAGAGGTACAACATTTATCATGCACTTGGGAAAAGTTTCCTCCAGAAAGGTTAACCTTTTTCCTCTCTGCATTTTTCATGTCAAGGAATTGTCTGCATTTGTGGGAACTTCCCACGGGAATGCGGTGAGGGAATGGGACAAGGCCGTTTCTAGGGCACGGGCTGCAGGTCGGGTGGCATGCTGAGGCTTTCAGACAAAGCCTCATTTGGGAAGCCATTGCCATGCACACTGCACAGGTAAGGAAAGGCCTGGCAGAGGGCTGTGCTCCTCGCCAAGTGCTGCCACAGGAAGGGGTGCCACTGGACTGCCCCAGCCCCATTTCTCACATCTTCACCGCCACAGTGCGTGGGGAGTGGAGAACTGCGGCCCCTGGGGCCCGAGGTAAATAAGGTCTGTGGCTTTAACCCTGCCCAGAGCAGCAGAGCACCCAAGCGTGTTACGCCCGATTGTTTATGAGTTAAGCCAAGCGGAGAGATGCTGTGCCTCGTACTTGCTTTCATCCGCTCACCATTAATTGTCTGACTACATTTTCTTCAAGAGGCAACAAAGAGTAAAACCCATGCCGTTGCTTTTCTCTTTAGCTGGTTGTAAATATTCAGCCAGAATTTGACTGACAGTGCAATATTATGTTCCCCAAAGCTTGCGCCGTATGTGAATATTTTAATTAGGATTGTAACAAGCTATTGAGAAAGTTTGAGCTAAATTGGTTCAGCTGTTTTTGCATTAGTGAAGCATGAAAAGGAATTTTTTTCATCTATTAGAAAATAGTCCCCTTTTTAAAAAAATTAAAACCAAAGCAACTGAAAATCAGCCAGTTTGGGATACTTATTTAAAAGTCAGCAGATTGCAGCAAGGTTGGGATGAGCTAGACAGATCTGAAGTGTTACAGAGAGTTCCCCAAGGTTGCCCATGCTTGGCCCCTTCCCTTGGGCAACTGTGTGGAAGGCTGAGGTGGTTCCTGCAGGGAGCTTGGGTGGCTGAAAGGTTCGGAACCTCAAGAGAGAGAATCAGCTGTAGGGGCGATCTGCACCCCGCCAAATCCGAGGCCAGGTGCCCTGTTCAGCGTGTGACCCCACCTCCATGGCTGGTCAGCTCTGGGCAGCAGCGGGTGTCCCAGGGGCTGAACATGGCTAGCGCCACCTCTGTTAGAAAGCCATGGCGCATGTCCAGCTGACTCTGCCTTTGTCTCCCTCGCACGTGCTGTTTCTTGTTCCTGCCTCTTCACTTAGGGTCTATTTTGGGCTTGGCGCAGATCTCTCCTGGACACTGTGTCTCTCCTGGCCTTTTCTGACACACGGAGTCAACTGGGGAAGAAGAACATGGCTGACCAACACCCACTGCTCCCGGCGGACTGGGAGGCCTCTGGCCCCAGGCCCTGCCTCTGCTCTGTCTGGGCCTGTTTGTCACTCTTCACCCTAGTAGGGTGCACTCTTCCTGCATCTCTTCCTCTTCCAAATTCCCCCTTCTACAAGGACCCCGTAGAGCCAGGAACTGACAGACTGGTCTCAAGTGGCCGCTCTGGGGGATGCACAGATCAGTACAGCGCCACAGACGTGGGCCCAGCATTGCTGGATCTTTGTTTCCCAGAACAAAAGATGGCCTAGGAAATCTCCATCCTTGGAAAGAACGTCCTCATCTAAATCAGATGTTCTTAGAACACTGTGCAGGCCACACATGACCAACCTACATCCCCATGAGTTCAGAAGCCAGTCGGTGATCTCCGGTCTTGATGTTAGGATGCCTGCAAGCAAGAGCGATGGTTTGTTTTCTGTCTGCCCTGCTTCCCCCACAATGCCTACATTAACTCGCCCTTGTACTCATGAATAAATATTTCGGAGGGGCAAGGTGTATTTTTTGTTATGTTCGCATGCAGGACAGTCTTGCTTCATGCTTGGTTTTACAGTCGTTTCACCTTAACTGCTAGCTGTGAGAGAAAGCCGCGGCAGTATCCATACATATGAATTGTTCTCATTTTCCTCTGCCTGGATACGGGTGCCTGGAGAGATTCCCAAGAGCTAATCCACAGGGAGCTTTTCCTGCGCAGCAGCCTCGAAACCTCTCCTTTGGGTTGTTGGTTTGGGATGACAAGTGGGGCGTCTGTCTTCCTCCCCACAGCCAAGCACTGTGGGCTCCGAGGAGCCTCAGTCCTGCTGTCCTCCTTCCCGGAAGCACCCAGCCCAGCACCCAGAGAATGGGGGCTCATGGAGCTCTTTTGACCCCTTGACCCTGAGCTCCGAGAGGGGGGGGGTCCATGCCTGGTGAGTTCCCTGTCACACCCAGCACCCCGTGCCAGCGCTCCATGGGTATTTGTCTGGTAAAAGCCGAATCACTGCATCCCCCATCCCCTGCTTTCTTTGGAGTTCAAATGAGGGCATTTTCAACTGTCAGCATTGTACTGTTACTCAGCAAAACCCGAAGTCTAGCCCCATGTAAACAGATGTGCCTGCCTTTTACCCCTTGAGAGTCAAAAGCTCGGCCATCCCCATTTGCTTTTGCAAAGCTCTCACAAAAATTTTTCTGGAGGACAAGTTCACTTCTGTTTTTGCAGGCTGGGTTTGAGGCTTCAGGCAATGGGGAGCCTGGCCTGGGGCCGGAAACAGTAATTCTTACCAAAGGGAACAATCGCATTAATGCAGGCAGGGAGGAGAGGAAGCCTACATAAAACCATATAAAACCATTCGCTCCACAGGGAGTCGTCCTGCCAAATGCTCCCCATAAATTTCAGCCGGAGTCGGGTGGGAGGAGGAGGACATTTTTTCATGGTGCCCCAGAATCCGGGCTACAGGGCACCCTGAAATAGGGCCTGGGGGAGGGCTCTACTGAGATCATGCCACAGCACTGGTGCCCACACCTGTCAGAGGGAGAGCTGGGATCCGGGCACTGAGAGAGCGGGTGGCTCGCCCGGAAATCAGCTAGCGAGGAGCAGACCTGTATTTCAATCACTGGCAGCCTGAGCCCCTTACCTCAAGGGAAGTTTCTGGGTCGCTGGCTTCTCATCTTGGTTTTCTTTTCACAAAGAAACAATGAACTCACAGTCCTGACCATGGAAAGCTCTCTTAAACCCTGTGAATTATTTTCCCCTTTCACTTGCCTTCATCGGGGTTCGGGGCGCCAGTGGTGAGCCTGCCAGGCCTGCCGTCCTCCGCCTCCCTGAATGCCGTGTTCCACGTGCTTACCTGTGGGCTCCCACCTGCCCTGTCCTGGGGAAGCCGCAGTAAAGAGTCCATGGGTCCAAGCCCAGGTTTACGCTGGGGACATTTGCCTTTAAAATGCCCAGTTCCCCCAACACAATGGCCTGTACCATGGGCGGGCTCATTCCCACCACCCCCAGCATGGGAGGGCCAAGGGCCCTGGTCTGGGCTCAGGGCTTTGTTGTTGCCCACAAAGCGGTAAATGAAGCATGCAGCTCGGCGTCCCGGCCATGGCAGACCCTCTGTGCCCTTCTTTGGGGGTGAGGGATTGAGAGTCACCATCTCCTTGTTCCCACATCCTTCGTCTTTTGCGAGAAAGGCGGAGGGGAGGGGAAAATCTAAAGGTTCGTTTTGCTGTGACTGCTCCCATCAGAGTCCGCAGCGTGTTCGGCGGAAGCTGGGCAGTGATGGAAGGAAATCAAAAGAGGAGATGGGGACATCGCCAGTGCAATGGCACTTTAAAGAGAAGGCCTGGGAAAGAAAGTTCTTTATTGAGTAATTAGCTGTAATAAGCTCGGAGGAGACAACAGATCAGAGGAATCCTCCTGGAAGGAAAGTGAACAGAGATGATGACTTTCTGCAAGGAACAACAAATAATAACCAAAAGCAGAAATCTGGAGCTCTCAGCAAGAGCCTGACTCTAAAAAGGAGTAAATTTGCACACAGTTTTCTCTTCTCGTTGACCCCAAATTATAGCTGGAGTCATTAAGATCCAAGTGAGGCTGCCCCTGCAGCTGTCCCTCCATGCCCTGTCCATCCTGGCAGTCAGGGTGGAGGCATAGGAGCCCATGGGAGGTCAGAGGAGCCTGTGGGAACCCATGGGAGGTCAGAGGAGCCTGTAGGAACCCGTGGGAAGTCAGAGGAGCCAGTGGGAGCCTATGGGAGGTCAGAGGAGCCTGTGGGAGCCAGTGGGAGGTCAGAGGAGCCAGTGGGAGCCCATGGAAGGTCAGAGGAGCTTGTGGGAGCCCGTGGGAGGTCAGAGGAGCCTGTGGGAGCCTGTGGGAGCCCGTGGGAGGTCAGAGGAGCCAGTG